>NC_044309.1:116014270-116327798 GCF_007474595.2 Lynx canadensis | reverse complement strand
ACATTTTTAATAACTTTATTCTGTCAATTTGGTTGAGAGAGCAGCAGTGGGCAAGTGGTTTGGGGAAAAGGTTTGGGAGGGATGAAAATTATTCCAATAATGAATCATTTAATACCTAGACAGGCCATCTGGCTGCCACTCAAAGCACCATTTTAGCTTTTTTTTTTTTTTAATGTTTATTTTTAAGAGAAAGAGAGCACGAGATGGGGAGAAGTAGAGAGACAGAGGGAGACAGGGGATCCAAAGCAGGCTCTATGCTGTCAGCACAGAACCTGACACAGGGCTCAAATCCACAAACTGTGAGATCATGACCTGAGCCAAAACCAAGAGTCGAAGACTGGAACAACTGAGCCACCCATGCGCCCCACCATTTTGGCTTTTAAGGACAATTCACCATAGCTGTACACACCAAAAATTATAATGAAAGAAAAATAAGTTCAGAATGACAGTATATGATAATAGTTTAATCTTTACTATTCTATTGTCTTCCAACAAGAAGACAAAGCTGATGGAAGGATTTAGGTATGCCAACTGGGTTGTAACTGACATTCATCGTAATGAATATGTAAAAGGTTAAGTGCTTGGGTTGCACTTTAGAATCAACAGCCAATGAGAAATATATGTTGAAGAATCAGAACCTCAACCAGAATTTAAGCAGAACCTTTTTTTCCCCCAAGCAAGATGAAAATACATTTCCATTTTGGAAGAAAATAAGAAATGTAGATTATGTGTCAAATATTGACTGTTTCACAAACTCAGGAGAGAGGTATGCAAGGCAAGCCTTGGTGTGCAGTTTGAAAAATATGCTGTGAAAGGTGTCAGTGCCATCTGCCTGGAGCTAGTTCTGCATAGTTTCCAAATGGTATTTTTATCTTGTAATTATGCAAAAAGTCACATTGACAGAAATCCACAGCACATGTGATAGAATCACATGAAATATGTGTAAGTTTTAAAGTATATGGTAGTACACAGAGGTCAATCCTAAAAAGGCTTGAATTTTCTATTAGAGTAAAAGATAATGGTGACAGTGGAAAACCATATATTACAATAGGTGGAAGTCTAAGACGTCTTTCTTCTGGCTCCCTTAACTGCTGTCAAGAACCAAGCTGACTTAGGTGTGTCTGGGTAGTTCAGTCAGTTAAGCATCCGACTTCAGCTCAGGTCATGATCTCACAGTTCACAGGTTTGAGTCCCATCAGGCTCTGTGCTGACAGCTCAGAGCCTGGAGCCTGCTTCAGATTCTGTGTCTCCCTCTGTCTCTACCCCTCTGCCTCTCGCACTCTGTCTCTCTCTCTCTCTCTCTCTCTCTCTCTCTCTCAAAAATAAATAAATATTTAAAATTTTTTTCTTAAAAAAGAAGAATCAAGCTTAGAACTGAATATTGCAGTAACTATTGGTTTAGTCATCTCAAAATGATGCACTGTTTATATTGGATTATGTAATCTCATGTAGTATCATCACATAGCACTTTGATACATTTTGGTACATTTTGTGGTACATATTATATAACTTTCCTAGGTAATTAATTAATTAAGAACAAATAACAAATCAACAATGCCTTGCTAACATGAGAGAAATATTAGTCATCCACTTTCATAAGCTAGAAATGTTAAAATGTTCCTCAATTTCTATTTGTTGCTCAACAGTTTCTTCTTCCTCCTCAAATGACCTCCAAATACTATCATTTCAATCTAAAAATTGATTTTTCACACCCAACCTTTCCTCCTGTTCCCAATCTACTCTCTTAGTCCAGTTCCTTGTTCTCTGTCATTTCTTATCAGTCTTTCCCTACTCTAGACTATTTCACACAATGCCACCAAAGTATCTTCAAAATTAAATCATAATCATGTCATAATTCTGCTCTTTGAAAGTGTTACTTCCGGGGTGCCTGGATGGCTCAGTTGGTTGAGCATCCGACTTCGGCTCAGGTCACGATCTCACAGTTCATGAGTTCGAGCCCCATGTCAGGCTCTGGGCTGACAGCTCAGAGCCTGGAGCCTGCTTTGGATTCTGTGTCTCCCTCTCTCTCTGTCCCTCCCCCACTTGCACTCTGTCTCTCTCTCAAAAATAATAAACATTAAAGAAGAAAGAAAGGAAGAAAGAGTTACTCCTATGTCTCTTTATACCCATAGAACAAAAATCAACTTCTTGGGTTAGGCCCTTCTCAATCTGGCTCCAACCCTAACTCTGACTTTTTCTTCTGCTTCATCAGCTTCAACTACTTTCCACTCAATGGACATTCTAAAATTCTCATGCTCTCCAAGGAGGCCATGCCCTTTCACATATGATTCCCACTGCCTGGAATGTCCTTCAGGTCAATTCCACAAATACTAATGTGGGCATCTGCCATATACCAGACACTGTTCTGGGGACTGGAAACAAAAATAAGAAGATAAAGATACATCTGTCAATGAGTCCAAAGTCTGGTAGTAAGGGCAACATGTATACAAACAAATAATGATGTACTATGATACACACAAAATAGAAGTATATACTAAAAGCAGAGGCAGCACAGAGGAGAACATGGTAAACTGTCTGGAGGGAGCCAGACAAGGAAACATGTCAAGATCCAGACAGACAAGGTGGGAAAGGCAATGCAGGTGTAACAAGGGGCACCGGGGCAGGAAAGAGCTTCACATTTTCAGGAAGCAGTAAGCTTCCACATGTAATGTGAAAACATAAAATGCAATGGGGATGAACTTTACAGTTGAAAATGGTTAAGATGCTACATTTGTCATATCTGTTTTTGGCCACAATTAAATTTTGTTTTCATTATTTAAATAAATGCAGTGGGGGGAGTATCCAAAGACTGGGATAAACAACAACCTGTCTTTCCCTCCTTCTCAGCTTGCAAACTCATACTCATCTTTTAGGATCAGCTCACATGTCTAAATGACCCCTCCTTTGCAGTTCCTATGTGGCTCCCTCAGCCTGTCTTCCTTTTTCTATGCTCTCTGTAGCACTCCTAGGCTTCTGTTAGAGTACCTAGTCACAGCATATGGAAAGTTTTTGTTTACTCCTCTGTTTCCCCAACAAGACTATGAGTTCCCGGAAGGCTGGCACCATTACTTATACAAGCATAGATCCTACACCTCTACAAGAATTATTTCTTGAATTAAATTGTTAGTTAATCTGCAATTAATTAACCATGTGCCAGCCACTACACGAATGTAGCCATATGCTACATGCATGATCTCCTTTTATCCATACAACAACCATACGAGGGTAGATATTGTTCTCATTTCCATTTTAAAGACAAGAAAACTGGGATAACTAGAAGCTAGGTATCTTGCCAGAGGTCACAGCCAGTAGTTGAGATCTGAAGCCAGATTGAGGCCAAACTGATTTTAATGACAAAGAAATAATCAATAAAAAGATGTTTCCAAGGGAATAAAGGAGGGAGTGGGATCTTACAATATTAATTGAGAAGACTTAGCAGGAAGTGTTAGCCTAGTAGTGTCAGACTGTGCTATGTACCTTGCTGAAGTCATTTCATTTAAAATAATTTCATCCTCGGGGATTAAGTGTCCAACTTCAGCTCAGATCATGAGCCTTGCGTCAGAGCCCACTTCAAATCCTCTATCCCCCTCTCTCTCTGTCTCTCTCCCACTCACTCTCTCTCTCAAAAATAAATAAACATTAATAAAATAAAATAAAATAAAATAAAATAAAATAAAATAAAATAAATAAAGTGAAATAAAATAATTTCATCCTCCTGAATCTCTATGAGACCCAGATATCCCTCTGAAGTTCAGGACAGCTAGGCTCTGGTGAGAGCTCTCTTCTGGGTTGTAGACTGCCAACTTCTCATCATAGCTTCACATTCTTCACAGAGAAGAGAGTGCTGAGCTTTCCATCCCCTTGTAAGGGCACCAATCTCATCACCCTCAAGACTGCATCCAAACCTCCCAAAGACCCCACCTCCAGATACCATCACAATGGAGATTAGGCTTCAACATATGAATCTGGAAGGGTCCACAGCACCATGTGAATAAAATCCAGCTTTCTCCCTATCCCATACCTGAACCCTCTTGGCTATATCACTATCACTACAGATTCATGACTACTGACCTCAAGTGTAGCCTTTCTGTGCCCAGCAATTATACTTCACTATCTATGTCTCTCATTCACTCTCCTGCTTCCACTCTTCATCGCTCTGACCTGGTGACTTTGCTTCCTATTTCATCCAGAAAAATCAGAAAAAAAAGCAATCAGAAGAACAATTCCACTAACTCCCACTACTGTATTATCCACTTTCCTGCATCAGTGCCCATATGCTCTGCCCTGCATCCTGTTACTATGAACTGCTCATGTTCCTACCCAAGGCCAACACCTCCTCTTTCCCCCTTTCTATTGGATCATTCCCATTCAATGTCAAACATTTGTAATCTATTTCATCTTACCATAAACAAAGCAAAAACTAGAACCTTCACTTGCATTCCTATCCCCTCCAGTTTTAGCTACCACCACATTTCTGTGCCTTTCTAGAAAAGCTCCTCAAAAGAGTTATCTGTTCCCATGCTCAAATTCCTCTACTCCGACCTCCTTAATCCTCTTCAGATGGGCTCACCACTCATCATTATGGTGAAACTGTCCCTATCGAGGACACCGATGGTCTTCATGTTGTCAAATGCAAAAATATATCCCCATGCCCCATCTTCTGGGCCTCTCAGCATTTAACCCAGCAAATGTTGCCTACGTGATGTGGAAACCTTGTTTAGCTTCCAGAACACCACACTCATGACTTTTTTTCCTTTCTCGCTAATTGCTCCTTCTTTGTTACCTTTGCTGGTTCATTCTCAACACCCCAAGCAAAAGCCATTCACATTTAATGCCCTCTAATCTAAAATAAATAATGTAGTTCATTTTTCAGCAAATTTGCCTTCTTGATTATATCTTCTTATCTGTAATTTAATTAGCTTTCATTCTCAGCATATACCAACTGGCTAAAGGAGGAGTCTTAGAGGTACGCTGGGTGGTAAAGGGAAACTATTTCAGGATTGCCAGGCCTGATCTTCACAGATAACCTCGTTACTCATCAGTCCTTGTGTGTCCTCTCTGTTGTAGAGTGTTCCTGTCATCCAGTGGGATCAGCTGTCCTTCCTTTCAGCTCAGTGACCTTCTGTGACCCCAGCAATGGTGACTGCCCTTGCAAGCCTGGGGTGGCAGGGCCACATTGTGACAGGTGTATGGTGGGGTACTGGGGCTTCGGAGACTATGGCTGCAGGCCCTGTGACTGTGCAGGGAGCTGTGACCCACTCACAGGCGATTGCATCAGCAGGTGAGTGCACATGGCTCTTGCTCTGTCTCTGTGTCCTTTGGATTCTTTTGAAGATCTAGTAGTGACTTAGAAAGTCTTACATGCTGTCAGTGGAGCAAAGATGCATTTGCACAGCTCTTTGAAGAATCTTCGTCAAATTTGTTCTTGCAAGATTCTCGAGATGGTCTGGTTCATTTTACAAAATAAATTATTAATCTTAACAATAGTCCCTTAAAACACTATTTCTGAAAACTAAAGGGATGGGAAAGTACCTGATTAGATTTACAGCTCCATAAATACATTCATTTCATTCAAGTTCTAAGAAATTCCTTAACTTCATCATTTTCTATTTTATAGCAGCACAGACATGGACTGGTATCATGAAATTCCTGACCTCCATTCCATGAACAATAAAAGTGAACCAGCCTGGGAGTGGGAGGGTGAGCAAGGATTTTCTGCACTTCGACACTCAGGTGAGATGATAGATATAACCAGATACCATATTTACAGGTCTGGTCTTGAGTAACAGTGATTTGTGACAAACCAGGAAACAACTCTTGTATCCTATGAGGGGGATGCTTTAGCTCTGAGGTTAATAAGTAGTGACTCCCGTAAGTATAGAACTATTCAATTTAGTTAAGGAGTATTTTAACAAGCTTCTGTTTATTTTCTGATTATTAGAGGAACATATATAATTAGTATAGAAAATCTGGAAAATTCAAAACATGACAGTAAAAAAAAAAATCCAAATCTCATACCCAAGCTGTTACTGTTTTGGTGTGTCTTTCTCTGTCTAAAATACACTCTTTTACAGAGGTGAGAGCTACTGAATATATCACGTTTGGAAATGTAGAGATCCTTTTAAAGGAAAAATGTTCTTACAGACCTAGTGTAATTTAATATGCACAAAGGCAGGTGTGAACTCCTTATGTTTATATCTTTTATACAACTAGAAGACAATAAAACTAACAAAATTCAAATTAACACCATTAATTCAAGATGAAAAATAATTTTTACTGAAGCCAAAGCACTCTTCACTAAATAAATATGGTTTCTTTAAGTCTGCCAGGTCTATACTACTATTTCCTCTCAGTTTTCCTATGATGTTTATCTGTTCCTTCGTTTGATGAGTATGCCGTAATATTGGTGTGAATACATGATTTCTGTGTTCATCCTGCCTCTATTCTTTTCTTGTAGAAAGTTGAGTGGTGCTATTCACCACAAACACAAATGTGGGCAGGAGATCTTGTGTCAGCATTTGGTTGTAAAGAGCTCCCCAAATGATACAAATGAAATTTATAATAAGTTTTTTAACTTTTTTATTGGGGTATAATTCACATATAACATATTAGTTTAGGTGTACAATATAATGATTCAATATTTGTGTGTACTGTGAAATGGTCACCAAAAAAATTCTTTGTATTAAACATTACAAATGCCCAAAATGTATTATGAACACCCATATACACACACCTATCAAACTTTAAGTTTTGCCATAATTGTTTTATATTTCATTTAAATTTTAAAGTGTTATACATACATTTGAAGGCCTGTATCAATCTCCAACTTCACTAGCCTCCCCTACTCCACAGAGTAATCGCCACCCTGAATTTTGGTATTTATCATTCACTTTCATATTTTTACTATTTTACTACACATATACATAGAGTGTTTTAGGACTGCATGTACATAACTTACCTATCCCTTTAAAGCTTTTTTTTGACCTAAATATGTATTTTTTTAGATTTATGCATTCTATTATTTGAATATATCACTTTTTATTCTCTCATTATTGCCATTTAGGATATTTCCAATTCCTAATTTTCCACTGTTATATGTAATGCTACCACAAATGTCCTCTTAAATGTAACTTTGTGCACTTGAGAAGGACTTTCACTAGAGCAGGGGCTGGTAAACTGTCCCTCAGACCAAATTGGGCCTGCCATCGGTTTTTCTACAGCCCACAAACTACCTGCTCTAAGGTTTAGATGGTTATAGCTTAAATAGTTACATAAGTGGGGCACCTGGGTGGCTCAGTTGTTTAAGGGTCCAACTTTGGCTCAGGTCATGGTCTCACGGCTCATGGGTTCTAGCCCTGTGTTGGGCTCTGCGCTGACAACCTAGAGCCTGGAGCCTGCTTCAGATTTTGTGTCTCCCTCTCTCTCTCTCTCTGCCCCTCCCCCACTTGTGCTCTCTCTCTCTCCTCTCCCTCCTCTTTCTCTCTCTCACACTCTCTCATGTGTGTGCATGCTCTCTCTCTTTCTCTCTCAAAATAAACTTTAAAAACATAAAATAAATAGTTACATAAGTACCTACATCAAAATCTTTAATTTTGTCTCTTAGGCCAACATATTTGTTATCTGTCCCTTTATAGAAAACGTTTGCTGAGCCTTCTTCTAGGGTACAACCTAGCCACTGTTGGGTCACAAGTATGCTTTTTATCAGATTTACCACATACTGCCAAGTAGCTCTCCAAAAGCAGTTGTACAGATTTGCATTCCACCACCAGAGACGACATCCTGCTGCTTGTTCCACATCCTCACTGATACTTCGTATTTATGTAACAAACTTGTGTGTAACACATATGAGGGGCCAAGGACTATTCTACCTCACTAACTCAGGCACAGTTCAACTCCTTTAACATTTTCCGACTTCTGAAGTTAACTTCATCAAACCTCTCAACTTTTGCCCATCTGGTGAGTGTGAAATGGGACCCTGCCATTATAAGTTGTATTTTCCTGATTACTAACAGTTTTAGTAGCTTTTCACGGGTTCTTGGCCATTCAGGTCTCTTATTCTGTGTATTTCCAATTAGTAATTTTCTCACTACTTAGTAGTTCTTTGTAAATTCATTCATCTATCCAACAAATATTTATTGCATACCCATACTATGTGTCAGTACTGTAAATATAGTAATAGAACAAAACAGACAAAAATCCCAGACTCCAAGGAGTTTACATTCTTGTGGAGGAAGACAATAAATAAATAAATAAAATTTTGTGTCATGTTATCTAATATAATGGAGAAATAAAGCAAGGAGGGAAATAATAAATGGTTGGGAGGGCATACTTTTAAATAGGGTGATCAAGGAAAGTCTTTTGAAGGTGATGTTTGCAGAAGAACACCTGAAAAAGGTAAGCGTGAGCTATACAGATAAAAGAGGGAAGAGAGTTTAGGCAGAAGATACTGCAAGTGCAAAAGCCCTGTGGTGAGCAAAGAGACCAGGGTGATTGGGGCAGAGCAAGAAACCACAATTTTAATTCATTTTCATAGAGAACTTATGGACTCTTCAAGAATCAAGAATCCAAATTTGAGAAATACTGGTATTTGCAATTCTGTGTCATTTTTTTTTTTCACTTAACCTGATCTTACGATCCTTTTCCTAATGTTTTCATTTTAGGTCACACAGGAAAGAAGGTGGGAAAGATAAAGAAACACAAAGTTGTCATATTTATCTTTTCAGCATTTGAAAAAGAAAAAAATCTTTCTCATTAATTTTTTGCCTCAATGCTAAATAGTCTGAATTCTATAATTTTAACTTTAACCACTTGTGAAAGTTTTCTTCTATTTCTCTAACACAATGATTTTCATAATTATCCAACTTTGTCTGCTAAGCCAAATCTGTGAAAATCAACTTTTTTAGCATGATAGGACATTCATTAAGCCAA
The DNA here is from genome assembly GCF_007474595.2 of Lynx canadensis. NCBI lineage: Eukaryota > Metazoa > Chordata > Mammalia > Carnivora > Felidae > Lynx > Lynx canadensis. The sequence continues at coordinate 116,318,870 of NC_044309.1, read as the reverse complement.
TCAAGTTACTAGGGAGCTGGCGACACACCAATTAAGCACGTAACTTGCTGGCATCAGAATGACTCCAGACTCACATCCACAACAGCTGTTAGGTCTGTGATATCCCCAGAGAGTCTCTGAAATTCATCTGGAGGGGCTCCAGATTGAGGAAGACATGTTCAGTTCCTGCTAAACAGCAAAGTTCCCACTGGATATAGAATAGTGCTCCTGGGCACCTTTACCAACAAAGAAGTGATAATCAGTTTCCTAAGCACCACAGTTCATTCTCGATTACATGTGCCTGCCTACCTATTTACCTACCATAAGTTTCCATAACTAGAAGTGTAATGCACTATACCAGCAAGATACCCTTAATTTCTACCACTTCTTGTGAGACAGAGAACATTAGATACATACTTTTACCTCCTGTACAACAAATCTGGCTTTAACTAGTACCACAGAACTTATATAACAAAACTGGCTTGAACTAGTATTATAGAATTTGTTCAACACAACTGGCTTTACCTGGTACCACAGAACTGTAAATGATGTTTCTCATAACCCAGTATTAACTAACGGTTTTTCTCCCCTTCCAGATTTCCTTTTAGAAAACACAACTGGGGGCACCTGGGTGGCTCAGTCAGTTAAGCGCCCAACTTCGGCTCAGGTCATGATCTCACAGTTCACGAGTTTGAAGCCCATGTCAGGCTCTGTGCTAACAGCTCGGAGCCTGGAGCCTGCTTTGGATTCTCTCTCACTTGCTCTCTAACCATGCCCCGCTTGCACTCTGTCTCTCTTGCGCTCACATATAAATAAGTGTTAAAAAATTTTAAAAAAAGAAAAACACCTCTGGGTTAAATAAAGCCTGATCAACAAGATTCATTCAAAAACAAATTTGAATGTCTGATTTCTTAACATGAAAAAGGGAGTATTGGAAAGCAGCCACAGAATATCTTCAAATAACAGAACTTTGTATATTCTTGTTGGCTGAAGGACTAAAAAGAACATAAGTTAAGGAATAATACATGCCCTTTGGAGCTCAGTTGGTTTTTTTAGCATGGTGGTTACCATACTCTCCAGCTTTGGTGGAATTATCAAAGGCCCTGGGCTATCTACTTAGGTTACTACAATTCCTGAAGGAGTAACCATCTCTGCTATGTTTAGTTGATACGCGATATTATTTAACAAATCACAACAGCTAATTTTAAGCACCTGTGATTTCTCATTCCCACTATTTAATTCCACTGTGATTTTCCACTGGCAAAATCTCATTCTCTGGTTTCTAACAGCTTTAGTCAGAGTCAGCATGTCACTATTTGCCACATTACCATGTCTACCCAACCTCATCTCACCGGAATCCTACTCCCATTTCCACCTGCGTATTCTGTCAGCAACTCTAAGTCATTATATTCTCCTCATACTAGACCTCTGTTGTTTCTGCCTACCCAGATCCATTTCCCCCTCTTTATTCCTGCTATTTCTGTGGCAGCTTAACCCAAACTTTCTCTAGGGAACCAGCCTTCCCCCATTTAGTAAAGTCTTGGTGAGGCCAATCAGATGTTCTCTCCCCGGAATTTAAATTGTGAGCTGAAAGTGACAAAGTCTGAAAGTGATCACAGTTCGTGATTCCAATGACACAGCCATAAAAGAGACTGTATAACAGTTCCTGGTACCTAGATCTCTGGCGCTGTCCTGATTCTTGTCTTTTCTGAGTTCTGGTTCTTCAGCTTTTTCTCCTTTCTATGAGCTACTCCATATCCTTTCAAAAATTAAGTTAAACCATTGGTTGCTACCAAAAACCATAAGTTACACACTCCTGAAGTGTTCTCCTCCTAACGTCTCTATTTCTGTTAGTAATACTTTAGTCTTCTGTCATCTTAGCTGAAACTCCAAGTTCATCCTTAGGCTTCCTCTTCCCTTGCCGTAATCCAATCCATTGACAAGATTTGTAGACCCTAACTCTGCATCCTCCCTTAATATTCCTTCTTTTCTAGACCCACAGCCATTTCTTTAGTTCAGACCTACATTTCATCTGACTTAGGGAGACAGTACAGTGGAAAGATCAGGGGCTTCAGATTCTCCCAGACCTGGCTTAAAATCTGGCTTTTCTACTTGTTAGCTTTGCTGCCTTGGATAAGCTAATTAACTTCTTTGAGCCTTTATGTTTTCATTTGTTAATAAAGCCTGTCCCATAAGGTTATTATAAATATTAAACAAGACCATATAGAGTTCTTTACATAGTTTATGGCTTATAGTTGGCACTCAATTCAGTTACTGTTGTTACCATCAATATCATCATCTTCTAATTGGTCCCCATCTCCATTTTCTCTGCTTTTCCGGTACTTTTGATATGGTAATGCCAGGTTAATTTTCATATATATATATATATATATATATATATATATATACACACACATATATATACATGTATATATATATATATACACATATATATACATGTGTATATATATGTATATATATATACGTATATATATTTAATTCATGTAACTTCTTTAATCTGATAAACTTCAAAAATTCATCTTTATCAATGGGCAAAATGGGTGAAGGAGAGCAGGAGATACAGGCTTCCAGTTATGTAATGAATAAGTCATGGGAATAAAAGCCACCACATAGGGAATATAGTCAATGACACTGTAATAGCATGCATGGTGACAGATGGTAGCTACATTTGTGGTGAACACAGCATGACATATAGACTTGTTGAATTGCTATGCTGTACACCGGAAACTAATGTAACATTGTATGTGACTTGTACTCAAATTAAAAAAAATTCTCCTTTATCTAACAAATTAAATTCAGGCCCTAATTGCATTATCAGTCAAGGTCCTCCATGATGCCTTCTACTATTCACAACTCAATCTGTACCCAGGAAAAACAGAAACATTTATTCTTCCATGAACACACTCTGCCTTTCTCTCTTACATTTCTTTACTCACTCTTTTTTTTTTAAATTTTTTTTTAATCTTTTTTTTGAGAGAGAGGGAGAGAGAAAGAGAGTGACAGAGTGCAAGTGGGGGAGAAAGAGAGAGAGAGGGAGACACAGAATCTGAAGCAGGCTCCAGGCTCTGAGCTGTCAGCACAGAGCCCAACATGGGGCTCAAACTCATGAGCCATGAGTTCATGCCCTGAGCCGAAGTCGGATGGTTAACCGGCAGAGCCACCCAGGCGCCCCCTTTACTCACACTTTTATCTCTATATTCTTGTCAAATTTCTATGTGTTAGAATCTTAGATGAGTAAATAAATGTAAAACACTTAAAACAGTGCCTGGCACAGGGGCGCCTGCATGTCTCCGTCGGTTGGGTGTCCGACTTCGGCTCAGGTCATGATCTCACAGCTTGTGAGTTCAAGCCCTGCATCAAGCTCTGTGCTGACAGCCCAGAGCCTGGACCCTGCTTCAGATTCTGTCTCCCTCTCTCTCTCTGCTCCTCCCCCACTCATGCTCTGTCTCTCTCTCTCTCCTTCAAAAATAAATAAACATTAAAAAAAATTTTTTTAAATAGTGCCTGGCACATAGTAGCTCTTCCTCAGTAAATGTTACCTATGTTTACACCACTCAATGCCTATTTAATGTAATGCATGAAGGCAGCAGGGGAGGGATGATAAAATTATATCGAATATTAAATATGTAAGAAACGGAAATCCTATTCCTTCTAGGGATTTAAAGATAAATAAGACATAACTGTTGTCCTCAAGGATCACACTTTAGAGAGGAAACAGATAAATAAGAATGCTATATATAGACTATGTACAAAGGCATGTCGAAAGTCTTCCACAGGGCCTGACAAATGTGTCACACACAATAATTGTAATGCATAATTTAAACTGTTGGGGAGGGGCGCCTGGGTGGCGCAGTCGGTTAAGCGTTCGACTTCAGCCAGGTCATGATCTCGCGGTCTGTGAGTTCGAGCCCCGCATCAGGCTCTGGGCTGATGGCTCAGAGCCTGGAGCCTGTTTCCGATTCTGTGTCTCCCTCTCTCTCTGCCCCTCCCCCGTTCATGCTCTGTCTCTCTCTGTCCCAAAAATAAATAAACGTTGAAAAAAAAAAAATTTTAAACTGTTGGGGAAATATCTTACTTATTCTTCAGGGTCCATTTCAAATCCTTCTTCAGCCATGTAGCCTTTTTCCATCCTCCCAAACATGTGACTCTCACCCAAGCATATTGTATATGTCTTAGAACACTGTTTATACACTTGCTTTATTCACCTTACTGAATTGTAAGCCTTCAGGCAAGAATTGTATATTGCTCATCTTTATATACTCTGAAGTGTATAGCACCATGTCCTGCACATAATAGGTGAAATAATACTTTTAAATTGGATGGCATTACCTTCAAAGGACTGCCCAGTTATTTTACTCTATTTGACTTTTGCTGCTGTAGTGAACATTAATTGTAAAAAGAAAGTGTCTTTTCTATAGTTTATTCATTTAGTTTTTCTTTTCCATTAGCATGGCATATTCATACTGGACTATATCTATCATAACATCAATTACAAGCATTAAAATATATCATTGTTTCTACCTTTGTATATTTCTCTTAAGTCAGTACTTTATTGGATGATAACTAATTCAATTCAGAAAGTGACTCTACTTTGTTTGAATGACTGTTATGATTTCTTAGTATTTATGGATTATGTGAATCACTCAAGTCTTAAAGAGTTATGCTACCTGACACCTGAAACTAATATAACACTTTATGTTAATTATATTTCAATGTTGTTTTTTTTTTAAATGAGTTATGCTACCTGGATTTACTTGTGTTGTTGTTGTTGTTGTTGTTTTTCTCTTCCTTGTTTGTAAATAACTGACACAATTTTTCACTTACTTTTTGTAGGTAAATGTGAATGTAAAGAACAGGTGTTAGGAAACCCCAAGGCATTCTGTGGAATGAAATATTCATATGGTGAGTTTGAAATCCTGAATGCTTCTAAGAATCTATTCAAACTAAATCCAAAGAGTTTTTAGGAAATGGGAGGTCTAGTCTATGACATTCTCAAAATATCAAAGCATTAGTCTTAATATAATAATACCTAATAGAGATGGTGTTAAAGGTCCTAGTGAGGGCAGGAGGCTGCTAGAGCAAAGGCAAAGTCATCCTACTATGAGGAAAAGAGGCAAACAAAAAGAAGAAAACCATCACACATAACCCTTTCTTATGGATGCTTCTTGTCTTAGTAACCTAAAAACGAAGTCCCTAGCCACTAAAATGATTCCTGTGCCAGTTTTATGTAGTATTACCAGTTTCGAGTAATAACCTGTGCCAGTTATCATGTAGTAATATGAAGCAAAAATCAGTTTAAACACTATTTCACAGTGATTAAGAGTTCGAGCTTTGGATTCAGACCTACTTGGTTGGATTTCTGGTTTATTGGGTAACTTCACCTCTCTAGACTTCATCTATAAAATTGGATGGTGCCACCTTTCCCATAAAATGAGAGTTTTGAAAAGCACACAGCACATTACCTTGCATACACTATATGCTCAGTAACTGGTAGGGAGAAGGAAGAGGATATATATTTAGGAAGCACTGAGACAAGCTGTCCACTCAAGCCTCTTCCCTGCCCTCTCTGTATATTCTAGACTCCTCTACTTTTCAATACCAGGGAAATACAGACAAAGGGAAATGTTACTGCCTATGTAAAGACTGTTCCTATCTTCAAACTCTAAATGGCTTTATGCTTACTATTAATATACTAGATGCCTTATCTTGCCAACATATTTTTCACCAGTATCTGAGGCTTTTTATTGTTCCATAATTCATACTGCCTGAAATACACATTACAATGAAGAGAAAATTTTAAGTCATGATCTCTGAAACCAAGTGTTTAGGTTCTTTTTTCCTCCTAGGTTCTTGATAACATTGTATTTAATCTCATAAAAGATTTTTTTTTTAAGTAAATGTTAAAAATCTCACAAATCTTGGGGCGCCTGGGTGGCTCAGTTGGTTGAGCATCCAACTTCGACTCAGGTCATGATCTCACGGTTCTTGAGTTTGAGCCCCACATCGGGCTGTGTGCTGACAGCTCAGAGCCTGGAGCCTGCTTCAGATTCTGTGTCTCTCTCTCTCTCTGCCCCTCCCCCACTCATGCTTTGTCTCTCTGTCTCTCCAAAATGAATAAATGCTAAAAAAAAAAAAAACCTCATAATTTGTATCTAAAATTACATGCATATTTCCCTCCTTTCATTTGACAACTTGGCTAAATAACAGAAGAAAACTTTTGAAATGTATAGTGCCCAATAAAGAAAAATTCATTTTGAGAAAATTGTATTTACTATCAAAAGCAAAAAACAGGACAATTTAGTTCAAAGATGGTCAGTTTAGTGGAAATATCAACTAGTTTTCAATATTACATATATTTGGTAGCTCTCTGAATTTACAAACAACTGCACTGGCATCTTTTAATACAATTGTACTATTTTTTGCTTAAGAAACTTTGAACGCTCTACCTTGTTTTTTTTTTTTTTTTTTTTTTTTGTTCTTTTTTTTTCTTAAGTTTATTTTTATTTATTTTGAGGCGCGGGGGAGAGAGAGGGGACAGAGAATTGAAAGCAGGCTCCACACTGTTAGCACGGAGCCTGATGCGGGGTTCAAACTCATGAACCATGAGGTCATGACCCGAGCCGAAGTCAAAGTCAAAGGCTCAACTGACTGAGCCACCCAGACATCCTGAAATACCTTGTTCTTATTAACACATCTATAGACTTGGGGGGAAAAATGGTTTCCCTTCTCCATTCTATTAGTGGAAAAAAGAAACTTGATTCATTTGTTTATTCCTTAGAAAATATTTATTAAGTTATAATAATGAATAGATGAGGTCCCTGTTCTCTTTGACCATACAGTCTAGTGGAAAAATAACAGTGAACATTACTGAGCATTAGCCATGTGTGAGGAACTACGTACCCTTCATGCATTATCTTATCTATTTGGATTTGATACCTCTCTAACTGACTGGTCATGCAAATTGGGAAGTTCACTTGATTTCTTTTTAAAAAAAAAATTTTTTTTAACGTTTATTTATTTTGAGACAGGGAGAGACAGAGCATGAACAGGGGAGGGTCAGAGAGAGGGAGACACAGAGTCTGAAACAGGCTCCGGGCTCTGAGCTGTCAGCAAAGAGCCAGACGCGGGGCTCGAACTCACGGACCGCGAGATCATGACCTGAGCCGAAGTCGGCTGCTTAACCGACTGAGCCACCCAGGCGCCCCCACTTGATTTCTTATAACTTGCTTCCTCATACATAAAACAAGATTAGATGACCTCTTAAGACCACTTAGAAGTCTAAAATTTGGTGATTCTATAAAGATATCTGATATCTGACAACAGTATTCTTAGGAAATGGAACCAGCCAGTGTAGGGTTCTCTCATTACACAGAATTTTCCATCAAGATATAGATGAGCCAGTAAGAACTCCTCTAATAGTATAGAATATACATCCAGTGTTCCATAGATCTACTTTCTTCCTCACCCCAAGTTATTCCAACTGCTTAACCCCTAGCCACATCATTTCATAGATGAAGAGCATAGCGTAATAGAATCATGAGTTATAGAGAATATTGAAGCTCTGCCATCATATAGAAGGACAGCCATTCCAACCCCAGTTGGCTTGTATTTTACGTCTGGGAAGAAGATTAAATACTCTATTTTTATTATTTAATTATTTAATTATTTAATCTCTTTAGAATATGTAAAATATATTCTGGCAGTAACATTTGTTTGTTTTTTGTCATAACTTATACACAGTGAGCCGCAGAGTAAAATATAATCAGAATCTAAATAAAAACCAGGATAACAATTCTACTTCCTATACATCTTTTTTCTATTTGGATTTGATAGCTGAATGTGTTAAGATATGTTTGCAGTAGGCAAATGGCTGATTTTCTCTTAGCATAATGATAGGAGTAACAGAAGCAGATGAAAATGTCGAAGAAAGAAGAATATAGTTAATATCGATAAATAAGGTGAAGCCAATGCAAAAGTTAGTGAGCCTAATGATTTTTTTTAGTTTTTTCAAATTTCAGTATAGCTAATATACCATTTCATATTACTTTCAGGTATATACTATAGTGATTCAACAATTCTACATATTACTCACTGTTCATCAAGATGAACCTAATGATTTTAAAAGCAATTTCCACATTTGCATCATCATTAGTTAACTTTTCCATTATACTCTGAAATGCTTATTAAGTTATTCAGAGTTCAACAGGTAACATGAAATCCTATACATTTTGACTTTTGGAATTGTGTGGTTACAGTGCTAAAAATAAAGATTTTATCAGCTCATGACAAAGGATCTCATTGCTGAGGTCAATGTGAAGATAAAAAAAGTCTTAAAATCTACCAAATTGAAAATTTTACGAGGAAAACGAACATTATATCCAGAATCGTGGACTAACAGAGGCTGCACTTGTCCAATCCTCAATCCTGGTAAGCATTAGACTTTTCTAGCTTAGTAACTACTTTGTCTCTGCTGCTTTGCTCCTTGTCTTATTCTCTACACCACAACTGAAATCAACTCACCAAGAGTATGTCTCCTTTTCACCATCTGAATTCTGGGGGAAAATCCAAATGGTATTCTTTGAACTGACATCCAAACAACTGTTTCTCTTCCAAATGTTCTAAAAAGTGAAACATTTTAAAATCCAGCAATATAATATTTTCTGTCCTAAAGAGAAGTCTTAGCTTGGTTCCATGTGCCAGTAGCATAGAAAACACTTTCATAATTTAGTTACCACTAATACTTCATCTGAAAGCTAGGTCCTATTACGGTGCCCTGGGTAGAATTTTCTCCCAAAGGAAATTCAAATGCAACATTCCATCTGTGCAAATAATACTGAATTCATTTTTACGATTGCATGAGAAGCATCTGTTCCTCCTGGATAGAAAACAACTCTCAAGTTCTCATCATCTTGTTTTTCATTAAATGATCATTCTGGTTCCAAATTAGAAACAGCAGAAATGTAAAAAAAAACAAAAACAAAAACAAAACACTGTAGAATCTTAGAAAACTGGAAATTAAGGGAATTTGCACCTTTAAAATGTTACTACAGTGGTAGAGACAAGTAAGTAAGCATGGGATTCTTACCTTTATGCTCTACAAGTACACTTTCATACTGTGCCATAAGCTGCTTATTTCTCTGTCCTCCTTCATTAAAATTTGAGGATGGGATTTAGATTTTCCGATCACAACATCTCTAGTACCTACCATTAGTACCTAAAAATAACATAGTACCCAGATAGTAAGTTATCAAAACAAATATTTTTTTTAAAAAATCCTCTGTAATTTCCACTTTATGTAGTTGCCATCTGTATTTTAGTGGCACTGCTAAAACAGGTGCATAATTTATGCTCTGGATCTATTCCTTTAAAATAAAAGTCCAGGAAACCCCAGTTATGTTAATAAGAAATTACCGTAGTCTTTGATTAATAACTTTGAGAGAAACAGATAACCGAGTGACAGAGAAAAAGAGAAAATCAGTCAATAAAATATTACCCCCTAAACAATCTAAAATAATTAAAACTGTTGACGTTTTGACCCGTTGACTAATCTCTTACATCCTTTTATACCCCTTTAGTATTTTATTTAGTTATTTAAATTTTAATAAGGAAAAGGAAAGGGGACGTTTTAAATAATATATAATATGTTTCCAAGAACAAGTGAAGTAATTAGAATCTTGGATTTGAATACAGGAAACTAAGAGGTCATAAATTTAAGTTCTATTTCCTAATAATCTGTATGTAGAGGCTCTTCCTATAAGCACTTTTTTACTATTTGGCAAAAGAAAAAAAAATATGCCCAGTCTTTTAGTAAGCCACTAAAAGAAAAAAAAAGCTTTGACCATCTGAGCCACCCTCCAGGAAGTAAAAATATACTTCCTAATCAGGTTTCTGCCAGAAGTCAAAGAATCAACTGAGTTCATCACAATTGAAAAACATAAGCGCAATTATTCAAAGAATTCTTAAAAACCTGTTACTTGCTTTGAAGAAAGACTGGAACCTGCCAAAGCAAAACCAGACACTCTTTCATTTCACTTTGTTTTTCCATTTTTACAAGTTCAATAGCCAAGGCCAAAGAAAGCTGATAAGAAAATTTGGAAACCTTACACGCCAACTTGCTTCCTCTGCTACTTTTTTGAAAAGGAACAATCTAATTGGCATCCCTGCAAATTCATTCATTCCTACATTCATACATACATTTACTCATTCATTAATCAATTTAGGATATCAAGACTAGCAGTAAAGTATTATATTTTCTTTTTCTAAAGAAACAAAATAAATCTTGTGCCCTCAAATGTGTAGCAAAAGTAGATGTCAAAAGCATAAAAATAGGAAAGCAAAATGTAAATGCTAGTAAGTGATGCAACAGATAACATTGTTTTCCATGCTAATTTTTGGCATGATACTGCTCCATAATTTATGGATTTATTCAGTATCATTTTTATTGGTTTATTTTTATACTTTAATTTTTTTCATTTATTTATTTTAGGAGAGAGAGAGAGCAAGCAGGGAAGGAGGGGCACCAGAGGGAGAGAGAAAGAATCCTTAGCAGGCTCCATGCTCAGCACAGAGCTTGATTCAGGGCTCTATCCCATGACTCTGCGATCATGACCTGAGCAGAAACCAAGGGTGGATGCTCAACCAACGGAACCACCCAGGTGTCCCAAATTTATATTTATACTTTAAATTAATGGCAAGTCCCTATCGATTTGTTCTGTTTATCGTTTCAAAGTAAATCCATTTAAATACTAGACTAGCAATGAAGTTTCCTAGTAAAATTATGTATTGTGTTTTTATTTTTTTTTTTAATTTTTTTTTCCAACGTTATTTATTTTTGGGACAGGAGAGAGACAGAGCATGAATGGGGGAGGGGCACGAGAGAGCGGGGAGACACAGAATCGGAAGTATTGTGTTTTTAAATGAAGATGTTATTACTTTAGGATGATACAAACATGATATTATATCAAGACCACTATATTTTAATTAGACTGTTAATTAAATATTGGGATTCTTTTTGCATGCAAAAGCTAAGGTTACTCTTCCAAGAATTTTAATATTTTTATAATCCATCTTACATTTGTGCTCTACAGTGTGTTTAAAATCTCTATCATTATTTTCTCTTTTTCTTTTTTTTTTTTTTTTTTTGAAAACACCATTATAGCTGTTTTTAAGTTTAGTGCTGAATTCTTTTAATAATTTTTTAATAACCCTCTTGAGGCACCTGATTGGCTGAGCTGGTGAAGCATCCAACTGTTGATTTGGGGTTGTGAGTGGAACCCCACATTGGGTATAGAGATTACTTTTAAAAATTTTAAAAATCTTAAGGAGCGCCTGGGTGGCTCAGTTGGTTAAGCGTCTGACTCTTGATCTTGGCTCAGGTCATGATCTTATGATTCTTAAGTTCCAGCCCCACATGGCGCTCTGTGTTGACAGCGCTGACAGCACAGATCCTACTTAGGATTCTGTTTCTCTCTCTCTCTCTCTTCTCTCTGCTCCTCCTCAGCTCACTCTCTCACTCTCTCTGTCTCAAAAATAAATAAATATTTAAAAATAAATATATAACCCTCTATAGAAGCTATACATGTACATTATAAAATTTTAGGGGAAAATTTAAAATGTCACATTTCTTACCTCCAAAGATTCTCTGTTAACAGCTTAGTGTAAATCCTTCCAGGTCTTCCTCTGTGCATGTACATATTATAATTTTTAACCAAAATAAATTCATACTATACTCTGTTTTGCAACCTACTTTATTCAGTTAGTGATCTTTGCCTTCAATTATAGTTTATTTTAATATACTATAATACTCAGACCACATGCCAATTTCCCAACTGGTCCCAAAATGTCCTTTAGGACTGATTTGTCCTTGTCAGGTTCAATCCAGGATCACACATTGTATCTGGTTTTTAAGACTCTCAAGTCTCTTTCATTCAAGCACAGTTCCTCTTTTCATTGTTGAAAAAATATTAGTGTTTGAAGAAACCAGCCCAAGTGTCCTGTAGATCGTATTACCTTCTATATTGTCTGGTTGGTTCCTTGTGGTGTCATTTATCTTGTCCCCTCTACTGCCTATGTAATCTCTAAAGAAAAGCTTGATAGATTCAAGATAAATATTTGGACTAGAATCCATTAGAGATATTGCTGTGTGTGTACTTCATGTTAAATCATATCAGAAGAATATGTAACCCGGATCACTCACCATCAGGGTTGCTCAACTGATCCTTGAGTTAGAGTGATGTATAGTCTGGTCTCTCCATTGGGCAGTTTGTTTTCCCTTTTGAGACTAGAAAATAATGAGTGTGGTATTACTTAGTCATGATACAAACATCCAGTTTTCCCAGTACCTATTGATTTAATGACATTATCATTGATTGGTAATCTTCCTGAATCAACAATTTCATTAGAGTTTGAGAAATGACGTTTTCTAACTTCCTCATTATTAGTTGATGCTTCTGTAAGGGGACTGTCTCTTTGAAACTGGGCAACTATTAGGGTAGTTGGGCAACTATGGGTAACTATTAGGTTACCATTCAATATAGTTCCTATTGTAAAAGGCAGAATAAATGCTAAATTCTTTCCCCATAATTTCCAATTTTCAAAGTAAGTAATGGTTTTAATAGCTTCCTCAAAGATGACAAATTAGGGTGTGCCTGGGTCACTCGGTGGGTAAGTAACCAACTTCAGCTACAGGTCATTGATCACAGGGGTTCTATGAGTTTGAGCCCTGCACGGGGCTCTCTGCTGTCGAACAGAGCTGTCTCCCTTCTCTCTCTGCCCCTCCCCTGCTCACTCTCTCTCTCAAAAATAAATAAACATTAAAAAAAAAGGATGACAATTGGAATTATTGTATATTGGTTGATTCAAATAGATAGATACCAATAGGTACAAATTATTATATTCCCTTGGTGCTCAGATTATCACAACTTTAAAAAGTTGTAACCCTTTCTTGATAACTCCCATGTCCTTCTGAATTGATCCCAATTAATCTTTGAAAGCTTCTGTGCCTTTTAGCACAATAGGATGTCCCATGCTAGCTTGTTATCTTCCCGCCCTGGACCTGCAATAGCATTTGTCCAAGAAGCCTTGTTTGTTTGTTTTGGGTGAGATCTGTTTAATTAGAGACTACAGTATATCTATTATAGGTGTTCACTGCTACTTGAATGCCTTTTTTTTAGGTCATTTCAGTGGACAGTGTTTATATATATATATATATTATATATATATATATATATATTACCATATTCATGTTTACTTTATTATTTTATTAATATATAGTAATTTTTATATGTACATATAAAGCCATGAGTTTAAATTTTTTTTTTCAACGTTTATTTATTTTTGGGACAGAGAGAGACAGAGCATGAACGGGGGAGGGGCAGAGAGAGAGGGAGACACAGAATCAGAAACAGGCTCCAGGCTCGAGCCATCAGCCCAGAGCCTGACGCGGGGCTCGAACTCACGGACCGCGAGATCGTGACCTGGCTGAAGTCGGATGCTCAACCGATCTGCGCCACCCAGGCGCCCCAAGGTTTAAATTGGTATTTTCAGCTTAATTTTAGCATCTACTATTTTCCCTTAAGTTTAAGTATATGTCTCTTTATCTTGGAAGCTGTCTTATAAACATAACTACTTATTTCTCTACCCTATAATATTAAAGAAAATTATTTCAAAATACCAATATTGATATTATTACAAACATCTCCTAAAGGAGATTAACATATTTCCTTTTTATAGTGTATAGGTAATGAGACCATCCTTTAATGTTTCTGTGTTACCCAAAATTTTTTATTTGAAGTCTGAAAAGAATTTTTAATTACAAAGTCAACACTAGGTCCAGTTAAGTCTCAAGTTTTTTTTTTTAATATATGACAAACAAATCATCCTATATCCCAAAAACACACTGACTTTTTTTTTTATTTATTTTTTTTAATCTTCATTATTTTTGAGAGAGAGACAGCTGTGAGCAGGGGAGGAGCAGAGAGAGAGGGAGACACAGAATCGGAAGCAGGCTCCAGGCTCTGAGCTGCCAGCACAGAGCCCAACGCGGGGCTTGAACCACGAACCATGAGATCATGACTTGAGCGAAATCAGACGCTTAACCGACTGAGCCACCCAGGCACCCCAACACTGACTTTCTATAGGAATATGTGTTACTTTGTATAATTATAACTCTCTTCCAATATGTTTCCCAAATGGTTTTCACTTTTATAAATCCTCAATATACACTACCATACATAGTGAGTCTCCAAGAAATAGTAATTTATGGCAGTGTGCTAAGCACGCACAGAATCCTCACTTCTTACCATGAAGGGTGGTACAGTATAAAGTAAAAGTTCTACAGACGGACTTGAGCTTAAGTCCAGGAGTGTTAACTATTTACTGGGAGACACTGAACAACTGTGTAATCTTGCTGAGCCTCAGTCCCCTTATTTGTGAAACAAGAAGAAAAAACAAGACTTAGTTCTAGGGGTTATTTTCAAGATTAAATAAATAATACATGTAAACCATTTAGCACATAGTAAATGCTTATTAAGTGTTAGCTCTTACTACCTGTGACTCCCTATTTTGACTATGAATATAAAAGCATGAACCGTGCATATAAAATTACTGAGTCACATCTCTCTCCTTCAATAAATTATGATACTCTATAGCCCCTAACTTTGTTCCTTTTAGGTTTGGAGTACCTTGTGGCAGGACATGAAGATGTAAGAACAGGCAATTAGTCGTGAATATGAAAGTTTTGTCCAGCACTGGAAGCATCCCTTGGAAGAAAAGTGATGGATATTTTAAAAGAGAGTGCAAGTAGCAATAAAGGTATAGCACATAATGGCACTTCTCTATGTATGAAACACAAACTTCATGGAAAGGAGACCTCAAAAATGAAACTGGAATTTTTTAAGTGCCAAAACATATAGAAATGTTCCAATGCATAGGCCTTGTCTAACCTGACTCTTTGGGAGGCCGTGTTTAAATACAGTTTGTTTCATAAAGACAAATGAAAACTCCTATGCTGATACCTGGTTTCTATGGGACTGATTCTGAAATTCGTAACTATTAAGAGTTTTTAACAGCAGTGTGATATTTAGCAGTAATCCATTAAGGGCAGTACATCTAACAACGACTCCTTCCAGCTTCAGATATGTTACTTATATTTGTGCTACTTAAAGCAATTAAGGAGATTTTAAGGACTCCCCAACCCTAGTATCAAAAAAGGTTTTCTTAAAAAAGAGCCTTCCTTTGCGTGATGTGTGTGAACTTTGGTCTGTGGGGTGTTAAATGGAACCTCTCCACATGTATATAGTATTTCCTTGTATAAAGCACTTTACTACCTACCACTTGTGTTGTGAAAATTTGGAAACCGTTGTTGACAGAAAGAAAAATAAAGGGCGTGTAAGAAAACCTACTGAAACAGAAGCACTGCCACTACATGTGGACAAAAGGAAGTTGTACGTTTTAACTCTGAACACTTGGGGAAAAAATATGTGAAGATACAACCTAAAAGAACATGTTTGCATATCAAATCTCAGCTTCAGGCTAGAGGTTAGATTCCACAGATACCAACCATGATGAAAATTTTTTTAAAAACTAAACAAGATGAGACTTTAAAATTAGAGGAAGAAGAAATCATAAGTGTAGAAATATGCTTGGATAAAGAGGAAATTGACTTTAAATTTTTAAAAGATCATTTATTTGCAATGCACTTGTAAACACTGCAAAAATTATTATAGACACAGAATTTGTTTTATTTTTGTGTTTAGTATTTAAACCTGAATGTTGAGACAGTTTTCTCCTTATCTTTATTAACAATATATGGTCATTATATTTGCTCACTTTTTTGACACAATGTATGTGATAGTTCACCAAACTACAGTCTTCATTATTATTCATCTGTACCCATGCATAACCACAATACATACAGTTTCTTCTGTACTTGAATATACAAAACATGAACCACAGTGCCATAAGATTAACTTCACATACAGAACATTTTTTTTCCTGAGGTCCTGTGGACTTGCAAAAAAAAAAAAAATTATATATAATATATTATATTGCTCTGTTAATTTTTTTTATATTTCATATATGTAATAAAGGAATATGATCTCTTGATTTTTGTCTCATTTCCTGATCAACTCTTTCAACGATGCTAAAGATTATCTTTTCTTAATGAGGGAACACAAACCTAATTCCTTAAATTAAGAAAATCAGGGCACGTGGGTGGCTCAGTCAGTGAAGTGTCTGACTCTTGATTTCAGCTCAGGCCATGACTTCACGGTTTGTGAGATCAAGCCCCATGTTGGGCTCTATGCTGACAGCACAGTGGAGCCTATTTAGGATTCTCTCTCCTCTCTCTCTGTTCCTTCCCCACTTGCACTCTCTCTCTCAAAATAAATAAATAAACTTAAAAAAAAATCAAACAAGTGCCCAGTATTTTGACTCTTACTCTGGTGCATGGAGATAGAGTAGAAGCTACAGGTTTGGTTTCTGTCACATGAAATTTTTTTTTATCAGATGCAATGCATTTTTATACTATATTTACCTTTTTTTTTTTTTTTTTTTTTTTTTTTCAACGTTTATTTATTTTTGGGACAGAGAGAGACAGAGCATGAACAGGGGGGGCAGAGAGAGAGGGAGACACAGAATTGGACGCAGGCTCCAGGCTCCGAGCTATCAGCCCAGAGCCCGATGCGGGGCTCGAACTCACGGACCGCGAGATCGTGACCTGGCTGAAGTCGGACGCTTAACCGACTGCGCCACCCAGGCGCCCCTATATTTACCTTTTTAAAAAGCAATGGAAGGGGCGCCTGGGTGGCGCAGTCAGTTAAGCATCCGACTTCAGCTCAGGTCACGATCTTGCGGTCAGTGAGTTCGAGCCCCGCGTCAGGCTCTGGGCTGATGGCTCAGAGCCTGGAGCCTGCTTCTGATTCTGTGTCTCCTTCTCTCTCTGCCCTCCCCCCTTCATGCTCTGTCTCTCTCTGTCTCAAAAATAAATAAACGTTAAAAAAATTTTTTTTTTAAATAAAATAAAAAAATAAAAAGCAATGGAAGTTCATTGTTGAAAATACAGAAAATTGTATCAGGAAAAAAATCCTATGTTTAAACCATCCTGTGATGACAGCATTAGCATTTGAGTGCCTATTCTGCTAGACTGTTTTCTATGCATGTACATACCTTTTAGAGAATTGGAATTATGTTATACATACTCTCATGAAATCTGCTTTTA
The DNA here is from genome assembly GCF_007474595.2 of Lynx canadensis. Lineage (NCBI taxonomy): Eukaryota > Metazoa > Chordata > Mammalia > Carnivora > Felidae > Lynx > Lynx canadensis. The sequence goes on along the minus strand of NC_044309.1, from coordinate 116,301,652 downwards.
TAACCTGTAACATGTCTCTCAGCTTCTTATCTTTTCCTATTTTATCCTGGTAGGTGGAATGCTATATAGTAGGGTATCATTTACAAACAACTTATCAAAAATGTGGGTAAGTATATCACATCAAGAAAAATATTTTAGGGTCACCTACATGGCTCAGTCAGTTGGGCAACCGATTCTTGATTTTGGTTCAGGTCATGATCTCACAGTTTGTGGTTCAAGCCCCTGAGTTGAGCTCCTAGCTAGTAATGTGGAGCTTGCTTGGGATTCTCTGTCTCCCTCATCTCTCTGCCTCTTCCCTGGTCACTTGTGAGCTTTCTGTCTCTCTCTCTCTCAAAAATAAATAAACAGGGGCGCCTGGGTGGCTCAGTCGATTAAGCATCTGACTTCAGCTCAGGTCATGATCTTCACAGTTTGTGAATTCAAGCCCCACATCGGGCTCTGTGCTGACAGCTCAGAGCCTGCAGCTTGCTTCAGATTCTGTGTCTCCCTCTCTCTCTGCCCCTCCCTGCTCATGTGAGCTTTCTGTCTTTGTCTCCCAAAAATAAAAACATTACCAAAAAATTAAAAAAATAAATAAATAAACAACCAAACCAAACAAACAAACAGGGGCGCCTAGGTGTCTCAGTCGGTTAAGCGTCCGGCTTTTGGTTTCAGCTCAGGTCATGATCTCACAGTTCCTGGGTTGGAGCTCCCCATCGAGCTCTGTGCTGACAATGCAAAGCCTGCTTGAGATTCTCTGTCTCTCCCTCCTTCTCTGCCCCCTTCCTGCTCATGCGCGCGCTCTCTCTCTCTCTCTCTCTCAAAATAAATTAACTGTTAAAATAAATAAATATTTTTAATTAAAAAAAAAGAAAAATATCTTAAGTACATCAAATATAGGATTTTCTTAAGTTTCAGAATTGCCAAGTAGCCTTGTTTTCCATATCACTTTACCTGGGGTGCCTGGGTGGCTCAGTGGGTTGGGCGTCCGACTTTGGCTCAGGTCATGATCTCACAGTCCGTGAGTTCGAGCCCCACATGGAGCTCTTTGCTGACAGCTCAGAGCCTGGAGCCTCCTTCGGATTCTGTGTCTCCCTCTCTCTCTGCCCCTTCCCTGCTCATGCTCTGTCTCTCTCTGTCTCAAAAATAAATAAACATTAAAAAAAAATTTTTTTAAATAAGTATTACCTATAAAAGAGACTACAAATAATGTCTATTTTTTAAGAGTAGAAAAATGTCCATAGTATATTATTAAGCTTAAAAAAACTACATAACAATACTTATAGTAACAGAGCCCACCCCCAAAACACATTTATATTATGTACAGTGTTTTAAAAGGCCTGAAAGAGGGGCGCCTGGGTGGCGCAGTCGGTTAAGCGTCCGACTTCAGCCAGGTCACGATCTCGCGGTCCGTGAGTTCGAGCCCCGCGTCAGGCTCTGGGCTGATGGCTCGGAGCCTGGAGCCTGTTTCCGATTCTGTGTCTCCCTCTCTCTCTGCCCCTCCCCGTTCATGCTCTGTCTCTCTCTGTCCCAAAAATAAAAAATAAAAATAAAAATAAAATAAAATAAAAGGCCTGAAAGATAGATTATAGCAGTATTTACCCCTGTAACAGAAAGAAGGAGGGAGATTTTCACTTTTTATTTTGTATACATCTGTATTGCTTTATATTCTTTCATTGATCATGTACCACTTTTGTAATTTATTTGACAATTAAAATTTAACCCATTGCTTATAAAGTATGTTCAAGCAAAGTTATAACTAAAAGTTCAGTTTTAAGTAGTTCGCCAAATTATTGGGTCCTTAATGTCTTCCTATTCCTTTTTGACTAGAATCTTCTTCCTTATGTGCTCTTTCAACGCCTTTTCTGGCAACATTAAAAAAAATAGATCATTGTTATAATCGTTTCTTAATATCCTCATTCTTAGGTCACTTGCAGCCCTTCCACTGAAGTTTTCATTCCTTATGAGCATCATTTGGCTTCCAAAGTGGAAAAAAAAGAAACCCTATGTCCCCCATCCTTAAAAGTGTGAGCAAGCTGCCTCAGGACCCCACTCCCTTTCCATTATTCCATCATTCTGCCACACTTCCTATATACACTTTCTCTTCCTTGGCGTCTTTCAAAATAACCATCACAGCACCAAGTCAAACAAAACTTCCATCTATGGCTTTATATGAATGTGAACACTTCCTTCAAGAGCTACTGGGAAAGTCTCTGCCCCCAGAGCTTTACCCTGTTCCACTGGGTGTTATTAGTCAACAGATTAGTTACATAATCTCCACATACCTATCTGTATAATTTGCCTGAGGTCAACTCAGACTATGCCCTCTTATTACATCACTTTCTCCGTAGAGGAATGTTGCTAATATTTAGTATTTGATGCAATGGAAATTCTCAATAACAGGATAATCTTTTAATAGTGTCCACCAAGTGAGGTCAAATCTGTGGGGATGTGACCACGAGTCCAAAAAGCAGCATCCATCTGGCTATATTAAACAGAGAGCAAGGCTTGTTAGGGTAAACATAGTTCTTTGGGATACTTTGGGTTCTTGCGGAACAAATCCTTTTCTAAACTGATCATTTAGATCAAGACTTAACAACTCTGAAGGGTGGGAAAAAGAACTTTGAGAATTCCTTGTGCTGGCTGTCCTTTTAGCCACTCCCCTGGAATGTCTGAGAACAAGGAGTGTGAGCACTGCCTTGGTATTGAGGAGTTTTGTCAGAGGCCCCAGGACTGAATTGCTTTTGTGTTCATTGTTTCAATGATAAGCAGTCCCCTAACCTAACTTTATCAAAGAGCCAAAGTTACTCATGACTTATTTCCCACAGTTTGGAAGGAAAATATTTATGAACAACTTCAATTTTCATGGGAGATTGATATGATAAAAATGGAATAGAAGTAAAGGGGTGTGCCTTGCATGACTGATATTATTTTTAAGTCTCTCAGAGAATGATTTGTCTGAGAATACTTTCTGAAAAACGATGCCCTTTTCCTTATTTTCCTACACTTTCACCAAAAGGATGCAAACATTTCTCTACTTTTTTGAGCATTATTGACTGTGTTTTGAGACCTGCAATATTTTAAATGACAAATTCCCAGATTTACTATTAGTTTACATATGCTGAATAACAAAAATAGCAGAATGTTATTCATGAGAAAAAAATATGCCATAGGCCAAATAGATATTTCCAGAATTGAGATGCATGTTCCATTAAGGGATGGTTTTAGTACACAGTGAATACATGTCTAGTTTCTTAATTTGTAGTCACAGGTGGATACCATGTTCCAAAGTGTGATCACTAGCAATGAATTAATTTATAAAACCAGAAATATCTGAGATTTACTAGAAATGATCAAATCATAGTATACTTATCTAAATAAAGGGGTGGACATCAGCCAGGCAGAGAACCTTGCTTCACAGAAAGAAAAATAACTACTGTCTGCAAATTCTCACAGTATGAGCAAATTGGTCTGCCCAGAAACTCCCTGGACACCTCCTTCTCAGTCAGGATACCAGCAAGGGTTTCAAGCTCAGCAAGTAAAAAAATACGAAAGATAATAATTGATAATTGAGAGTTTACTTCAAGGTAGGTACTTTTCTAAGTGCTTTACATGTGTTATTCCCAGTTGATCTTCCTAAGCACACCTAAAGTGTGTGTTATTATTATCTCTATATCCCAAGTAAGGAAACTGAGGCACAAGGAGACTGGCTAAATTGAACACTCAGCTTATAATTGCGGAGCCTGGATTTGAATCCATGAATTATACTTCCCAGAGTTCATATTTTAACCACTGAAAAGGGATTCTGGCATTTAGAAAGGAATTCATGTGAGGTGATGCCAACTGCACCATTTTCCTCATTGGCTATTTCTTTTAGATCGTAGATGTGGGGACAACACCTGAAAGTCAGCATTTCTCCCAGTTTTCCTTCTCCATACTCCAAATTATAGTGTATCCCATTATTCCACCCTGCAATTACATAATTTTCTACTAACTTTCTCATTTTTACATTGCCATTAGGATAATACTGTTTATCATAATTGATACCAAGATAAAATAGTACATGTCTGTTTTTTACCTTTGCTATTTTCCTCTTGGTCTGGCTTTCTGAGATCTATTTAGGCATAAGATCTTCTCTTGCATTTATCAGTACCAACTCTGAATAAGCTGCTATGAAATTCAGTAGCATTTCAAATCAATTCTCTCAGCTCTGACTTGTGCTGTGTCGAGTAATTCTGCTTGCAAGATGAATGAGAAGAAATTACACCAGAGAGAGAGACAAGGAAACAGGAAAAAAAAAAGAATGTAGGCACTTTGTCAACCAAGGAGAGAGAGCAAGAGGCAGGAAACAAGGCATAAAGATATAAAAGAATAGGGGTGCCTAGATTGTTCAGTGGGAAGAACATACAACTCTTGATCTTGGGGTTGTGGGTTTCAGTCCCACTCTGGGCGGAGAGATTACTTAAAAATAAAAGGTTTTTTAAAGAGTATTAAACATATATATATAAGAAAAAAGGAAAGCAACAGCTGGGAAAGGAACCAGGTATTCTGTTCTAGTAACAATATGTGAAATATTTCAAAGTAGAACATACTCAGTTAACCAATTCTTCCATTGCTAGATAACCATGATTTATGTGAGATAGTTCTGAATATTTATTACAGAATTTTTCCATCCAAGTCTGTTGCCATTAGTTATGTTTGAGGAGACAGAAAAGCTAAGGATGATAAAGCAACAGAGAAACTTTAGGTAATTATAATTAGGAAATTAGGAAATCAATTGATTTTATCATATTTTGAAAGAGAATTTATTTTTTTAGTGTTTATTTATTCATATTGAGAGAGAGAGAGAGAGAGAGAGAGAGAGAAAGAGAGAGAGAGAGAAGGAGAAGCAGAGAGAGAGGAAGAGAGAGAATCCTAAGCAGGCTCCACGCTGTCAGTGCAGAGCCCAAGCAAGGCTTGAATTCACGAACTGTGAGATCATGACCTGAGCTGATATCAGATGTGGGGCACCTGGATGGCTCAGTTGGTTAAGTGTCAGACTTCAGCTCAGGTCATGATCTTGTAGTTCACGAGTTAGAGCCTCACGTTGGGCTCTGTGCTGACAGTTCACAGTCTGGAGCCTGCTTCAGATTTTGTGTCTCCCTCTCTCTCCACCTCTCCCCCACTCGTGCACGCACGCTCTCTCTCTCTCTCTCTCTCTCTCTCTCTCTTTCTCTCCCTCAAAAGTAAATAAACATTAAAAAAAGTTTTAATTTTTTTTATATTTTATTTATTTTTGATAAACAGAGAGAGACAGAACACAAGTGGGGGAGAGGCAGAGAGAAAAGGAGACACAGAATCCGAAGCAGGCTCCAGACGCCGAGCTGTGAGCACATAGTCCAACACAGTGCTCCAACCCACAAACTGCGAGATCATGACCTGAACCGAAGCCGGATGCTCAACCAACTGAGCAACCCAGACATACCTTGAAACAGAATTTTAAATTTATCTTTTATAAAGTAAATATTCCACAAAATATTTAACATCAGTAAGCATTGCCTTAGAGTCTTTTTCAATATACATACTCATCATTATAATGATTATCATTTTTGCTCTTATTAGGTGCCAGGTGCTGTGCTAAACTTCACATGACTTATGTCCTCAGACCTCATTTAATAACCTTGCAAAGTTGCTACTATTATTATGAGGAAACTGAGAACCAGAGGGTTAAATAATTTGTCCAAGGTCACTAAACAAGTAAGTAGTGGAGCAAGGACTTGAACCTTAATTATCCTTTAGGACTCATACTTTTAACCTCTATAATCTAGTAATGCTCTCAACTAATAACTCTCAAATAATGTTCATTAAAATCACCAGACATGTTTGTTAGAATGTAGAGTCCAGACTCCTACCTCTGAACATCTGTTTCAGAAGGTCTGGTGGGGACCAGGGAGGGACAATTTAATAAGTACCAGAAACACTTCTCTAGGCACTTTTATAGAGTAGTCTGAACAAAGTCATAGAATTAATCATTTGTTCTATTTCTACAAATGTATTGCCTTCTGGTCATAAATCTACTTGGCCTTCATCAAAATGTTATTTTATGAATAAGAGAATCATTACTCTTGTTATGGTTACCCAAGAACTAAGGTGGTAGAAAAGGGAATTAAAAGGAGATCGCTTCAGTTATTATGTACCCTACTTCCTCATCTGGCCTTAAATAGAACTGTGAAATATGTAAATGTGTCTTTGATATCTTTGCTCCTCAATCTACTTTGGGCAATCTCCTCCTCAGGGCTCATTGGCTTCATACTGCTCAGAGTGTACAAGAAGATACTACATAAGACTCCAATTCCCAATTTCCCCCACATCCTTAAATAGAATATTGATTTGTCAAGATGCTACCTTTGACCAAAAGATTGAGAGATTCAGAAGATAAAATCATTCTAATGAGATACTTTCCTATTTTCCCACCTCCCTCTTTCTCCCTAACACAATGCTTTATTGACCCAAATAAACCATGCATGACTGCAGAAAATTTTTAATGGGTGATTCTTATCATGGGAATTTCAAGCACTGATGGCAGGCGGGTGGAAGAGATATTTTTGGTCACATGTGCCTTTCAATGCCTCATAAATCAGGCTGCTTAGGCAGCTTCCTAATATCTGTTTAGGCAGTGCCTGTCTTGCTGACACACTCAATTGTACCACAGTCAGAGGCTTATGAAGTAAAGAGAAAGATGAAAAACCAGCGACATTGGGAAAGGAAAACATGGGGGACCGCCTAACTTAATCTCTCTCAAAACTGAGGACTCAAGCCACAAAAAAATAATAATCTACACAGACTTCACATGTTTCTTTCCCATTCCTGTAAATAAGAAATAAAAGTCAGGATTCATTTTCCTTGATAGGTATGAAGAAAAAACTCAAGAAAATGCACACAACTTGCATCACAGCAAATAGAATTCCTTAACCTCAGAAATACTCATGTTGCATACACACATGCACTCCAACCTCTTACTCATGGAGACTTGCCCAGCAGTGACCTTCAACAACCTAGAGAGCTTTTTATAACATTTGAGAATGCACAACTGGATATTTTTATCAGCACGTGCTCTGCCTTTGATAAATGTTATACTAAGCAGTTTGAAGAAAAACACAATGAATACATTTTTTTAAATAAGGTATCTAAAAGAACTCTTAATTAGCATCCTCCAGAATTTTACAGGTTTCACCAAATGTCTCAGGAAAGAAGACCAAGTTTAGAAAAGACCACTCTTGGGGTGCCTTGGTGGCTCAGTTGGTTGAGTGTCTGATTCTTGATTTCGGGATGCCAGGTCATGATCCCAGGGTTGTGGGATTGAGCCCGCAATAGGCTCCATGCTGAGAGTGGAGCCTGCTTGAGATTCTCTCTCTCTCCTTTGCCCCTCTCTCCAACTCACTCTCTCTCTCTAAAATAAAAGTTAAAAAAAAATAAGAATAAAGGAAAGGAAAGGAAAGGAAAGGAAAGGAAAGGAAAGGAAAGGAAAGGAAAGGACCGCTCCAAGGTTTCACTTGTCCCCAAATGTTATCCTACTAGGCTTAGATAAAATCTATTTGAGAAGTGATGTGTAAAGTCTCATATTAGCCATAGTTGACTTTTCAGGATTCCCATTCAATATATTTATGAAATGTGTTTTCCCTTTTTAAGCAGAAAAATCAAATAGCACATGTGAAAAAAAATAATAAATGCCATACAACATGAAGAAAAGTTCTTTATAATCTTTTTATTGTAATAAATAGATGCCTGCCTATGTTATTCTCCCATCATAGGGAGTTCATCATATAAAAATCTTACTTGATTTATGGAAGGATAGGGGTAGCACCAGCATTTTCGGAGTGCCCAACACCATCACAGTCTTCATCTCAGTTAATCCTCAGAACAGCCTTTTGAAGTAGGTGTTATTATCTCATTTTACAGATGAAGAACATGAGGTTAAGAAGAGTAAAGTAACTTGCCCAGGTTACTTTTGCCAGTAACAAGCAGAACCAAGTATCCAAAACAGGTGTCTGTCTTATTCCAAATCCTATGCTCCTTCAACTGCATAATGCTGCTTGAAAGTTCTAAGCTTACTTTTCAACATCATTTGTTGGATTGCAGACTTTTATTTATTAATTTCACAGAGATATCTTATGACCTTCCTATGCACTGTGCACTATTCTGGGCCCTGGGCATATAGCAGTGAACAAAACAAAATCCCTACTCTCCTAGAGCTCGCATTCTAGTGGGGGGTGAACTTCAGAAGATAGCTATAATATCCCTGCTCTCTATTCACAATGTAGGCCTTATCTCTCAGGTATTTATTGCCCTGAATGATTTAAGTGAAATATTCTTTTACCATCACTGAGGGAAAATTCAATGCCATAGACCCCATTATCCTGATTGTATTGAATACCATTATCCCTCAGGTGAACTGAAAGCAATAAATGACTAAATTCAAATGAAAAGCTGTTGTAATTGGATAATGACCACAAAGCAGGAGGGGTTGGGGGGGGGAGAGGTTTGTTTGTTTGTTGTTGTTGTTGTTGTTTGTTTCTGAGTTATGCTGAGCGTTTAGAGGAAAATAGAATTCTTCTGCCCGCTGCCCATTATGGAGCTAACAAGGTCCTGCTCTGTGCTGTGCTCCTTAATTTTCTTGTTGGCTTTAAAGATTCACAACAGCTCTGTCTGACATCTATACATGAGAAACATAGGGATCCCCAAGTGCCCAAGCCATGGTGCACTGGCCAGCTTTGCTCCCCCACAGCTGCTAGGGGCTCATCTACTGGAACCAGGGCAGCTCGGGGAGATTCACTTGCTTCTGTGAGAAATAACAGTGACCATAATAGAAAAAGAAATTCTAGGCATTCTTTCAAGCTGTTGGGAAGTTCCAGCACATTCCAGTTGTGAAAGAATTCAAGTCCCTCCACTCATGTCAAAACTCCAGTGCCATCATTGTGTGCTTTGTACATTTACTAGACCAAGGCCTAGTAATTAACTGCAAATTCTCTGCCTGCTTTTTTTTAAAAGTGGGCTTCATGCCCAGCACAGAGCCTAACACAGGGCTCAAACTCACCACCCTGAAATCAAGATCTGAGCTGAGATCAAGAGTCAGATGCTTAACCAAATGAGCCACCCATGTGCCCCAATTCCCTGCCTTTTTTATCATGAACCAGAAGCTGATTCTATAGGAGGTCAATCTGTGATTTGGTGAATTATCCTCAGACTTTGACAATCCTCAAGCAATAACAGATTTCAGAAGTTTGAAGATTCTCAACATGAAGCACTGCTATTCTAGAGCCCTGAGCCAATTGTTTGTGACCTGGAAATTTTGCAAAATATTTTATTCCATAAGCTTTGGAAATCCACATCCATGACATCTTATGACTGTTATAGAAAAAGTCTTCACTGTTTTCAAGGTCCAGAAAGCCAAATGTTTTTTTTCTAGGCCCAACTGCTTCCCCCAAATCACTCCTGATTGAACCTCCCTTGAAAATTTCATTCTCATCTGTGATTCTATTTAGGAAGATGTCTTCTTGCTTACCTCCTAATTCTTCTTTGCTTTTTTCTTCCTCTACAAAGCAAGGAAGAAAAATAAACAGAAAAACAAAAGAAGTTGCTCCAATTTTTCTTAAGGCAAAGGAAAAAAATTCTCCCATCATTAAGAAGTGGCCCTGAGGATCTTCAACTGATACAAATTTGGCTATTGTTATTAGGAGTCAAAAGCACTGACCTTGATAACATGGCAGAGATAACACGGTCTCTCTTTCCACAAGAGAAACCGTTTTTCACTGTGCCACAGATTCAGTCTGTATTTCCTTCAATATAGAAGGCAGATGCCCTCATTCCAAAAATTGAGGGGCGGAAGAGGAAGAAGATTAATACAATTCAAACACAAGCAAATAGAGGTTGTTTTGGGGAAATGACACAGACAAGCAATAGTGTGTCACCCCGGGAGAAATACTATTAATGAACTACAAATAAACAGTGCTGAGGAAGCCCTGAATAAGAGATTGTAGAAAACCCCACAGAGAAGATGGTTTTAACTGGATCTATCAGCAACCTCCGAGCTTTTGAATTTCACCAGGCAGAGATAGAGTCTGCATTGTGATTTTAGAACAACTGTGATGACTCAGATGCCCAGACTTTCCTGAAATCCAAATACTGCTGTCACTGAGATCTGCTTTAGATGCATTATCTTCACAACAACTTGATGCTAACCTCTGAGGCAGGTGCTGTTATTACTCATTTTACTCATGAGGAAAAGGAAGTTCAAGTAGGCAACTAGGCTATTGTATTACAAGCAGTAAGTGAGTGAGAGTACAAGCCCAGGTCTGAGCCCCGGACTCCATGCTTCTAGTCACCATATTACAGCACTTCTTCCTCACGTGTGCATTTTCAGTCGGCAGGGACAGCCAACTACCCTGCTTCTCCATGGCTCTCTCTCTTCCTTTTGGTTCTCTGCTGACAAGACTCAGGGATTGAGTCCTGAGGCAATGACCTGGTAACTCTTCCTATAGCTAGGCTCCAACAGCAATAGGAGCTTCAGCATCTCCATTCTCTTCTCCCTACTACAACTAAGAAATGATAACTGCCTTCTAATCTTTTTTAAAAAGTTGCTGTGTAGGAAATGTCATCAAGGCTCCATTACCTAATAGCATACCCTATAGAACAGGTATGGGTGGTACTCTGATTGCCTGAAAGGATATATCTGAAAGGGAAACCAGACATCATGGGTACCAATGGTACTGGTTATACTTCTAGACCACCACCTTAGAAGGAGGGAAAGTGACAGCAAGTAATATATTTGCTCATTTTTACATTTTGTTAATCTATTCTCTTGTGTTAGATTGTACAAGATTTTTGAGGGCAGGGATCATATCTGTTTCATTCACATTGTATCTCCTGTGCATACCATAATACCTGGCACATAGTAGGTGCTCAGGAAATATTTGTCAAATGAATAAATAGGTGATATCCCCAAATTAGAAAAGCATATCCAACTACTCCCTTTTCTTTATTTACTCAATCATTCACATTTATTGAAAGCTGCTGCAAAAAAATAGCATAATGGATTGATTAAGTACAAAGAATCTAGACTCTAATTGCCTGGATTCAAATATTGGTTCTGTCACCAGCTGTGTGACTCTGAGCTAGCCAATGGTAAAATGGGGGAAATAATAGTACTAACTCACAGTGTTGTTGTGAGCATGAAGTAAATTAATATAAGTAAACTATTTTTAAATAGTTTTAAATAGAGAGGGAAAGAGAGAGTCCTAAGCAGGCTCAGTGGTGTCAGCACAAAGCCCAATGGGAGGCTTGATCTCTGGAACCATGAAATCACAACCTGAGCCAAAATCAACAGTCAGACACTTAAAGGACTGAGACACCCAGGTGCTCCATAAGTAAAGTGTTTGGAACAGCTCCTGGCATATAGTAAATACTTGGTGTTTGATGTTATGATGATGATAATGTTCCAGGCTTCAGGACACTGGGGATATAATAGTGAAGAAGGCAGGTCTCTGAGTGCTTGCAACTCACATTCTAGTAAGAGAAACGATCATCCTCCTGATGATTTGATAAAATAATTACAAATAGTTTTAAACGCCATGAAGAAAATAATGCTTCCCTGGTGCTAAGAAGCAGACCCTCAGGTGGAGGTTAGCATTCAAAATGTTTACTAAGGAGGGTCCTTTAAACCAGTATCAGTGGGGCGGTTGAGCATTAATTAGACTTTCACTCAGGTCACGATCTCACGGTTAGTGGGTTTGAGCCCCGCATCAGGCTCTGTACTGACCGCTCAGAGCCTGGAGTCGGCTCTGGATTCTGTGTCTCCCTCTCTCTCTGCCCCTCCCCTGCTCTCACTCTGTCTCTTGAAAATGAATAAATGTTAAAAAACAAAACAAAAAAACCAGCATCAGTAATAGAGGAGAAACACTGGAAGGTGGGCAGAGAGAGAAGGTGGTGGCAAAACAGGCCCAACCACAGCCTCGGCCTACCCCACAGGGAAAGCTGAAGAGGAATGACCCTTCACAGTTGTCCTGACCACTCTACCCTACTGGGGGTGGGCCACCCTGGGAAGGGCGTGGCCTTGTGCTCTGCAGCTGAAGCAATCCCTAAAAGGGCTGACAGCTGAAGACTGTCTGCCAACAGCACACACAGCAGCTGGGGCGGCAGAGCCTCCAATGAGGGAGGATAGGGCAGCACAACACCGTACACATTCCACCTAGCAGACATGAGGTAAGTGTGAGTTGCTACCTAAAACAAAGTGGTTAGGGAAGGCCTCTCTGAGGAGGTAATACTTAAGCTGATATAACTACACAGTGAGGAGGCAGCAGCCAAATAAATAGATGGGCGAAAGCATTCTTCCTAAAGGAAATAGCCAGTATAACATCCCCTCGGTCAGAATAAGTTGGGAGTGTTTCCAAGTACAGAAAGGAAGAAGCATTGAGGCCAGAGACTGGTATAAAGTGAGTCTGAAGAGGCAGGCACGGGCCAGAACATGAGAAACATGAGAACCTTCAGGAGTTTGGATTTTATTCTAAGTAATGATGAGTAGCACTGGAGGAAGTGGAAAGCATATGATTTACTCTTTTAAAAGATCACTCTGGGGGCGCCTGGGTGGCTCAGTCGGTTAAACGGCCGACTTCAGCTCAGGTCGTGATCTCGCGGTCCGTGAGTTCGAGCCCCGCGTCGGGCTCTGTGCTGACAGCCCAGACCCTGGAGCCTGTTTCAGATTCTGTGTCTCCCTCTCTCTGACCCTCCCCCCGTTCATGCTCTGTCTCTCCCTGTCTCAAAATAAATAAACGTTAAAAAAAATAAAGATCACTCTGGTGTTATGTGAGAAATGGGTGAAGAAAGGATAAAAGTGAAGGCAGAAAAACAACTAAAAATTTACCAAACTTTTCTAAACAAAAGATAGTATATTGATGAAGATTAGAAAGTGGACATATTTCTACTCAGACTCTGTAGGACACTATGCAGAAATTGCTAAAGGATTAAATGTCAAAATGAAGAAAAGGAGAATTAAAAATGACTCCCAAATTTTTGGCTTGAACAACTGGAAGGATGATGTATATACTGATATAGGAAAAGGAAAATTTAGGGATGAATATAGAGTCCCATTCCTATTAACATCAAGTGAGATGCCAAGTATTCAGCCAGATACACAAGTCTGGAGTACAGAAGAAGAGAGGTAAAAGCTAAATATTTATATTGGAAGTCATATAAAAATAGATTATATGGTCACTACTGCCACCACTCCCCACCACTCAGTGGCATAAAGCAACAATACTTTATTTTTGCTCACATCTGCAGATTGGCAGAGGTTCAATTTAACCATCTCTGCTTCTATCTGTGGGGTCCAGGTGTTGTCTCTAGAACACAATGTTACATGTCAATTACATCTCAATATTTTTTTAAGTCCTGGACACATGATACACCTTGACCTTCACCAGTATATCATTATCCAAAGCAAGTTACACATCCAAGACTGTATGTGATGACAACTTGGATGCAAGAATTGGCAGGGGCGGGGGCGTCAGGAGGGAGAGTATGAAATTGGGGTCCATAATTTAGTCTGCCAGAGATGAGATCAGCCAGGGTAAGAACATAGATAGTTAACACAGCCAGGCTCAGACAAATTCCCAAGGTACTTCAGCATTTACCACTCAGCTAGAAGAGGAAAAACTAGCAAGGATTTAGGAGGAGTAAGTGCAGTTGGAGAATAATTAAGAGAAAATAAGAGAGGTAGGAGAGAACAGTGTTTCAAAGAAACCATTTGATGTTGCTGAGACATCAAATAGGATGTGAACAGAGAGAGAGGTTTATGGTAACTGGCAACAAGGCCCAGCAATCCAGGTATTCCATAACAGGACACTGGGACAGGTGAGAGGGTAAGACCCTACTGTCTCATCCTGTGTTCTCAACAGCAGAAAAGCAAATTATGTTTGGAAAATTTAAAAACACCATTCTGTCAGGAACAGTGGGAATAGGATGGTGACTGATTAATTATTAGGTTGTTTAAGGCCAGACTGCTGAAGTTCTTCAACACCTGCCTAGGGAGCTGGAACTTGGTTCTTTAAACAACCGTGAGTCATTCAAAGCTTTTGGAACAGAGGAGTGATAAATACCAACTTTCGGTTCTAACTGCAGCGTAAGATGGATTTGAGAGAGAAGAGACCAGTGACAAAGAAGCAGGTTATCCTAGATCTGTTACTCAGACCTCTTTCCCAGACCCTCACCTCTCAGAGAGACTTAGATTCCCTAAGATCAAGTTTCTGATGCTTGTTGCTATTAAAATCCTTCTTGTCTGCTTTCTCCTTGCCTGGCTGACCTTAATTGACTTACGGTAAACTTTCTAATCAAAATCTGGGTCCTGACCCTCTGCCTCACCTTCCATCTCAGCACTCACTCATTTAGAAGTATCACCTTTCCTTTTGTGTCCATGCAGGAAACTCCTTCACCAATGGGCCTTCATATGGCAGCATGAAACCACAGCCTGACTTGTTCACAATTCCAGGGTGTTGCTATTCAGACTTGTTCCCCGAGTCCCTGCTGCTTTCCTTCCCCCAGCCCATTCCTGTCCATTCTCCCAGAGCACATTGAAAGTTAGTTCATGGAGTTCAGAACACGGTGGTAGCCTCCAGCTTGCTAGCATAGGCTCTAGTCCTCATCTCAGGCTTGGTCTCTGAGGGATATCTACCTTGCGCGAATGCTCTTCTTCCTTAAATTCCCATTTGGTGCCTCTAGTGACTCTTAGCAGGGGGGTGAGGTAGCAATAGGGTGTAGGCAAGCAATGATCCTGAAAAGCAACCATTTTGTCTACTATGTGGCTCAATTCTGCACCATTTTCTAAGAAGCCTAAAAGGCAAATATATCAACAAATATCTCACATAGTGAAATATTACCATTGGTATTTCGTAGTGATTTGGCTTGGAAAATTTTTCCTACGTTCTCATGCCTGGGCTACGTGTTCTCATGCCTTTCTACAGCAAGATGAACAGGTGTTGTTTCTAGAACACAAGAATTACTTGAAATGAGTTATGGTTTAAAATGAGAAGTCATTATTGATTAAATGCCAGGATTTCCCCTGTTATTTTTATAGGGCCATGATATTTTTCCCTAACACATATTTCTTCAATTGCTATGCATAGTATTTTCCTGTTGTCTGCTAGCCAAATATTCTTTAGCTGACTGGTCCTAGCAGGGAATGGAGAAAATCATAAAACTGGAAACTAGGAAGCAATGACATCAGTGTTCAAATCACAAAAGACTAGGTGGAAACAAGTATTTGCTTTAACCCTGATTTGCACTGTTAATGAAAGACTAAATATGGCAGAACTGGATATTTGCTAACTCTTCTCAGTCACTACCATTTAGTAAAAATTTGTTTCTCTGACCTCAGTAGTACTTCATCTGGCCATAGTGCTCACTGGGAAATTGGCAGTGACACGTGAACTCTCTCCAATTGCACCACTCCTGGGATCTAGCTGCATCTGCTGGCCATAGAATCCTTTTGTGGTCTCTTCAGTCTTTGCTCTGGAAATAAGGCAAAGAATAACTATGCTGCCCACCTGATGACAGAGCCACTCAAAGCTGACTTGTTCTCACATTACATTAGGCATCTTCAGAAGCAGCTTTAACTCTGGTCTCTGCTCTCAGAATATTTCATGATTTGATTACTTCAGAGTTTGTGATACCTAGACTGAATTACTCTTGTCTAATAGGGGCCAGAGTATAAGGCTGATGATCTATGCTGCTCCCTTCAGCCATGCAACCCCCTCGTGGCAAAGCTCTCATAAACTCTGATGTCCTTTGCTGCCTCAGGAGTTAGTTACACTTCTTAGAGTGGCTCTGCACTACCTTTGTCAAAGAGTGGTTCATGGCATTTTCTCCACTGAGGATCCCTACTGCTCATATAGATCCTATCTCATAGCTTCTCCTAACAACCTTTTGAATTTAACTTGCATAAGGCCCTAAAATATCACAGTAGGGAAGCTAGCTAAAGGAACACAGCAGAGTCACACTCAAAGCTGCCACTTGATGCTGTCATTTGGGTCTCTGAGACAGGACATGGCCTTACGTCTTGAAATGTGTTCTTGGCCTTTCTTCCATGACTCCCACCTGTCTGTACTACCACCCCCAGATGGAACAGGGACACATGAGAAAACCAGCCTTGAATATCTCTTAGTTTCTCCAACACAGACCTGTGACACCCTCGGTTATATTGGTAAAGGAATGGAGCCCATGACTAAAGCCTGTGTCAGAGTCAAGTGACTTCAAATATTTATTGAGCACCTTCTTTATGCCCAATATCAAGGAGATCTTGGCACCCAGTTATTATCACTAGCCCCAACAGATTTCCCTGAAAGTGTGATTACATCACATGCTTTTCATAGGCCTCACTGCCTTCCAGTAATTATGGAGCAACACTGGGTAGCTGTGACTGCTGAAGGGAGCAAGCCTGGGCCACAGATGAACCAAAAGCAGATGCAGTAGAGCTGATTCCCCCATCCCTCCTGCATCCTCCAAAAAGCTCAGAGTAAACAGTACCTTTATGTTATGGTCATTATTTTGTGCTTTTCTCCTTTGTGTCTCATATCTGTTGAGGTCAAGCAACCTCATATCTGTTGCTTAGACTGTAAACACAGACCAAATGCCAAGACACAGATAAAGTCACCAGGAAACCCAGTTCCATGTGCCAGACCCACCTTTGTGCTTTTGGACTATTGCTATGTTTGTTTAGAGATGGCAGGGAAAAAGTGCCACATGGCTCAGTGCTCATTTGCTTCCTGCTCTGTTAGGTATTAAACCCCAGCAACCTGCCCAAGTCTCAGTGTCCCTTACTATAGCTAACTAACTAGAACACTAACCCCCAGCTTAATGTCCCATGAGTACAGTCCTCTCCTCTTCTCTTCTTCCTTCTTCTTTTTTCTTCCCAAGATCCTGTGAGCTAAATATCATCATATAATAAGCAAGAATGTATAAATGCAGACAGTTCTCTTCTTTGTAGTTCTACTCATATGGAAAAAAAAAAAAAAGAATTGTTGATTATCTTAACCTACACATAACTTGTAGGACAGAAAGATTCCTGTCAAATAATCCTCCCTTCATAAATTCCCTTCACTATTATAAACTAAGACATGACCTTCAAGCATTAATGCCCAGACAATATAACATTTGTGTGTTATTTAATTAGTGTATTGCTTTTGTTAATGTACATTCCTGTGGTTATACCACTTTCCACTCGAACTTTAAAAAAATACTACTTGGTATTAAAATTTTTTTTTTACTAATGTGTCCATACTTTTGCTCCATTAATTTTTTTTTTACAAGCCAGGATCTCTTAATGTTTTGAGGTTATCTCATAACAATGGCTAATTTATTAAGTCCTGTAAAATTATAACAACAGTAAGTCTTTGTGCAAAGTTGGCATCCTGGAGATTTTTGGTTAAAAAAAAAAAAAAGAATGTGATAGATCTAGCAGAGACCACTGTCATTTCTGTACCATCTAATCCCTATTATAAAGTAATTTTTGTCAAATTGAGAAGTGATCATGTGGCAGCATAAACAACACTGGAAAAGCTAATTCAATAAATCGGAGGGGTTATTCTATGTCATCTACATGCTCAAACAAGAGGGAGAGCACATTGGCTTTAATAAATCCTCAGTTTCCAGCCAAAGGCCTTTCAGAGCTCTTGGCTGCCTGATCAGATGTCTGGAATTATGAAAGCAAAGAAAGTTTTGGAAACTTAAGGAGGAACTTCTGACTTACCATAAAAAGATTTAAACTGGACAGATTGCTCAGTATTCTACATAAGTATCTAATAATCCTGATTGTCTAATAATTATTATTGCATTTTACAGATAAGGAAACTAAGACTAAAAAGAGTTAAGAAATTTGTTCATAGTTGGGTAGCTAGGAAATGCTGGATCTGCAATGCTAACCTTTCTACAATGTCCACATTATAACATAGGATATCAGACAGTGTGCTGGTTTTGTCAGTGATTCCATTTCAGTCCCATAGGTTGCCCAGCCTGGGCATGATGTATGTGACCAGGTGATTCAGATCACTGGGCTGATGAGGAAGAGAGTCATTTACTGATTCAGCACAAATATTACTGAGCAACTACTATGTGTCAGGCACTGTTCTAGATGCTAGAGATATAGTAGTGAATAAATAGACAAAATCCCTTTCCTCACTGAGTTTACATTCTACTGAGGGGAAACAGACAAACAAGTACATGACGTCAGGAAGTGATAAGCACTATGAAGGAAAAGAAGGATAGGAGAAAAGAGAAAACTTCAGTGGGGGTGCCCATCTAGTTAGATGGTCAGGGAAGTGCTCTCTGATAAGATGACATTTGAGGAAAGTCTGAAGGATATGAGGGGAGGGAGTAAAAAGTGAATCATGTCAGATGTGGGGAAAGAGCATTTCAGACAGAGGGAACACAAAGTGAAGGGTCTAACTAAGCAGGATGCTCCGTACATTTAGGGGAAAGCACCGAAGATCCCAGCGTGGCTGCAGCAGAGTTAGCAAAGAGAGTTGAAAGAGATGAGGTGGAATGGGTGGCAAGGAGGGAGACAACCATGAAAGGCCCTTTGGATCCTATAAACATTTTGGGTTTTACTCCATGTGAGATGGGAAGTCTTTGGGAGGTTTGCGGCACAGTGACATACTGGCTTATGTTTTAAGAAAATCACTCTTAATTAGCCAGTTGACTTGGATGCCTCTAGTCAGCAAGACCCCAAACTATAAACAGAATGAGTGGTAGAACAGTAGTGCAAAGAACACGAGCTTTGGAATTAGATCTGTGTCCAAACCTCAGCCTCCATCACTAGCTGGTTCTATTAACCTTGCACTAGTTACTTAACCTCTTTGAACCTCAGTTTCCTCAACTGCAAAAGGAGAATAATATAACCTACTCCACAATTATTAATTATATGAGATATGTGTGAAGCACCTAAAATATTACTATATTTTAACAGTCCTAAAAATAAAAGTAACCAGCCATTGTATTTAATTTAGTGATTAATTACTGAATTATTTTATCATTATTAAAAATAGTACAGGCAAGGGGCGCCTGGGTGGCGCAGTCGGTTAAGCGTCCGACTTCAGCCAGGTCACGATCTCGCGGTCCGTGAGTTCGAGCCCCGCGTGGGGCTCTGGGCTGATGGCTCAGAGCCTGGAGCATGTTTCCGATTCTGTGTCTCCCTCTCTCTCTGCCCCTCCCCCGTTCATGCTCTTTCTCTCTCTGTCCCAAAAAATAAATAAAAACGTTGAAAAAAAAATTAAAAAAAAAAATAGTACAGGCAAGACCTACACTGGATAATATTTCTTCTCTGCTTCTAGAATAATAACAATAGAAAATTTTTTAAAAACTTTGTATTTTTGGAAACTTTCAAAGATATACAAAATTAATACAAGTAATCTAATGAAAGTCATGTATACGATTTCAATACTGAGCATTTATCCAATCTTATTTCACCTTATTTTTCTGGAATATTTTAAAGCAAATCCCAAATATATTATCATTTTCAACTATAAATACTTCAGTTTGCATCTCTAACAGAAAAGAATTTTTTTTAACATAACCCAATACAATGAACATATCTAATGAAACTAGCAATCATTTCTTAATATCCTCTGGAATCCAGTCCATGGTCAAATTTTTCAGCTACCTCTAAAGTATCTGTTTTACAAATGTTTTGCTCAAATCAGGATCTAAACCAAGTCCATAGATTGCCCTTGGCTGATAAGGCTCTCAAGTCCCCTTTTATCTGTGACAGTGTCTCCTTCTATTTTTCCCCCCATGATTTTGGATTTGGAAGAAATTTGCATTTGAAAGATATGTTCTATTAATGGCAGGTTAGTAATATTCCCTCCATATGCAAAGAACATCAAATCTACATTTTGCACTATAGCATTCCAAGTGCTTTCAGAGAGGAGAGGAATGTTTTCTGCTTCCAAGAGAGGAACTTAACACTATCAACTCTTGTAGAGAAAATGCCACTTAATATGGTAAGGAGCTGGCCTTAGATTCTTTAACATGGATGGACATAAAGGACTATCATGAAATGGATCATAAGACCTGAGGGCTTTCTTCCAGTCCTAGATTTCTCTGGGACCTATCATTAGATGGGTATTTAGATGTTCACCATAGGAAAATGACCAACAGAATTTCCCATTTTCTGTTAAAGAGCAACCAAAAATTCTTCTTTGGGGTGCTGCGTGGCTCAATCAGTTAAGCGTCTGGCTCTTGATTTGGGTCCAGGTCATGATTTCGCAGTTCATGGGTTGGATCCCCACATTGGGCTCTGTGCTGACAGCATGGAGCCTGCTTGGGATTCTCTCACTCCCTCTCTCTCTCTCTCTGCCCCTCCTCTGTTCATTAGCTCTCCCTCTGTCTCTCCAAATAAATAAATAATAAAAACATTAAAAAAATTTTTTTAACCTAAAAAAAAAGTTCTTCTTTGTTGATAAGAAATGACAAGAGTATTTCTTGACCTAGTGAAAGGAGACAGGTCAGTTATTACTATGAAAGCCTATACTGCCCTTAAAACTGATGGCCCAAATGGGTTTGGCTAAATTCAACTCTGAGGTCCTAACTAGAATTAGTTGGCTTTCATCAATTCTTTCAGGTAATTCAATAGAATAATACCCAAAAGAGTTAAAGGGATGACACTGATAAATTCTGAATGAGCATAAGAGATTTTCTGAGATAAGAGGGAAAAAAAAAAACCAAGGTAATGTAGCCCCTGTTGATTCTATATCATGGTATGAATAGGTTTTGTCAAAGGATCACTTGAAGAAATAACTACCAAGGAGATAAACTTTCAAGATCTTGACCAAGAATTGACTTCTGGAAGCAAGTCAAAAACTTAAATTTAGATATTGGTTCCCATACGCATTATTTAGCCATCAAATATAACATTTTTTTATAGACAGTAATAAAAGGCCAAAATTATAAATGAGGTGTTTGTATTCATTACAAATTATTTTGGACTTGGGGATTCTTTTGAAATGTCCATGTGAGTCAACATGGAGTGGGAACTGGAAAAAGAAAGCACGGTCTCCCACTCATAGCTAATTCTGGCTCTGGTAATCAGGGAAACACAAGAGGCAGCCAAGTATGGACTGGCAACCCCAACTAGCTTGTTTTGTCATTTTGTCTTTCACTCAATAATCAACCTATCTTGGGCATTCATTAGAGTATGACCTTGTGCTAGGCCCACTGTGTTCTGAGTATAATAATTCTTCATCAAAATGTGAAGCCAGGGGTCTGTTTTAACACTGACATTCACTTTTAATTAATATGGATAATTCAGAAAGATGTTATTGTTGGCAAACAAACCACAAAAGGAAATTAGTGGTCTATTGAACACAAGGCAGGATGGTGGAGAGAAAAGAGAGTGACAAAAGAAGAAAACAGACAGGAGAAAGAAAATTTTTGTTTTGCTTTATTTTTAAATATCCCAAATATCTGATAAAAAGGAAAATAGAAGAAAGGGAAGAAAGAAAGGAAAGGAAATTATAGTGATTGTGTTATGTTCAAAGACATTTTTAAAAGTTGGCACATATAGGGACACCTGGGTGGCTCAGTCGGTTGAATGTCTGACTTTGGCTCAGGTCATGATCTCACTGTTCATGAGTTCAAGCCCCACGTCAGGCTCTGTGCTGACAACTCAGAACCTGGAGCCTGCTTCAGATTCTGTCTCCCTCTCTCTCTCTGCTTCTCCCCACTCATGCTCTGTCTCTCTCTCAAAAATAAATAAACTTAAAAAAAAAAAGTTAGCACGTGTAAGACTGTGGGGGGAAGTGGGAAGCTCCAAATCTCCTACATGCTGGGTTGATTGTGGGGACGAGGGGAGAGATGAAGGGTATCCTAGTATGTGCTTCATCCATATGGATAGGAGGAGTGAAGGAGGCTCTGTCTTGGGTAAGGCCTTTCCTGCACAAGCAAAAGGCTGAGCTGTTCCATTGGTCTTGGTCTTTGGGGTGTGGACAAGACAAGCCCAGTCCATTCAATCTACAAATGCTTTTTATAACTATTAGTGTTTGTTAAGGCCTAGAACTAAGAGAAAGCAGCACAATTTTTAATCCTTCAATTTCAAATCTCAAAAGACAGAATTTTGGTTAGATGTGATCCAGATTCTATAATAAGTTGCTTTAAAAGAAAAAAACCCTAAAAACCTGGCAACTGATAAGGGTTGTTCCTTGGAAGAAGGCATAATATATTGATTCTGTTTCCTCAAACTAGAATCATTTAGACCAGTGGGAAAGTACAAGAAGATAGATTTCAACTCAATACTCAAGCAAGAACATTTTTTAACACTTTTATCAACCCAATCATGAAACTCTTTGAACGGGTGAGATGCATGACACTGGAAATTGTCAAGAATAGATAACTTCCTATCAGAAAAACTGAACATAAGTGGTTTCAACCCTGGTAAGACAATGAGGACCACTTTGAAGTTTAGTTATGACCCTCAGGTTAGCATTCATGCTCTTAGTATCCATTAAGAAACATAATGATTAATGCTACAGATCTGTCTATTTAAAAATCATTAAAATGGTACATTTTATGTTATTTATGGTTTACCATAGTAAAAAACAAGAAACCATGATGACAAAATATTAATTTAGTAGTGCTTTTTATTTTTTAGTAGTGCTTTTTATTTTTTTAAAAAAAAATTTTTTTTTAACGTTTATTTATTTTTGAGACAGAGAGAGACAGAGCATGAACGGGGGAGGGGCAGAGAGAGAGGGAGACACAGAATCGGAAGCAGGCTCCAGGCTCTGAGCCATCAGCCCAGAGCCCGACGCGGGGCTCAAACTCACGGACCGTGAGATCGTGACCTGAGCTGGAGTCGGAGGCTTAACCGACTGAGCCACCCAGGCGCCCCTTTTTAGTAGTGCTTTTTAAATAAGTGTGTACTTTATTTATCATGACAGCATTCACATATATTAGAAAAATAATATTCATTATTCCCTTATTCATTTATTTATTTACAGAATGTCTAATGTGTCCCAGGCACTGAAGTGGGCACTGATGATACAAAAATGAGTGAAAACCAATATGGCGCCCAACCTTAGAAAGCACATATATATGCAAGACATGCTATTTATTGATCTACACACAGTGCTATTTCACATGCTGATTAGAGAACCCTGTCTCTAGTTTCCCCAGTTTCTCAGGAGTCCTGAGCCCACAAGTTGAAAATTACTAGTATACAGCAACATTCTCCTTCTTTAATCTTCTTTAACTCTCTACTGTGTGACTATAAACAAAAACCCAAGTCAAGAATAATATTTGGCTACAGGTTATGTGGTAGAGTATGAAAACTTCATCCCATGCTGATTAGTCACAAGAAGACAGATTTAGGATCTTTTTCATGTAACCTAATATGCCCTTGACCAGAATAGGAAGGTGATTGATAACATGATGATTTGTCATTCTAGATTTGGACTTTTGCTCCTATTGTACAAAAAGGAAAAAAAAAAAGCACTTTTAAAGTGTTTTTAAAAGGTCTTAGGAAGGAGTATTTAGGGGCATCTAAAATGGGACTATGAACCACTAGTTTAAAATAAAGAGGTTTTGCTTTAATATCACACTCAATTTTCCTCTTGTAAAAGAATAGTCAGATGGTTAACAATTTACCTGATATCTTGGGTGCCTGCCAAGGTACTTGCTGATTTCATTCTAAAATATGTCCTTCCAGGGGGTACAAAATGAGAGTGATTCCTCTAGTTTTGCATCTGTATTTGATATACGTTCTTCCAAGGACAGTCAGGGGAAAAGGGGGGATGTTTTATATTATTATATTTAGCTATACTATTTGACAACAGAGAGCCTCTGAATAATCAGATTTTTTTTTTCTTCTCTACTTGGCCCCCAACTGAGCAGGTTGAAATCCTTTCCTACCTGGAGCACTGCAGGGGGTGTGACAAATGGAGATATTACTGGACATTTGCATTTAAAGAATTAATAAAAATTCCTCATTTGCCTGAAAGCCCCATGAAGTTTATGACCTTGACATTTTATAACCCCCTACACTGGTTTCTCTCCTGATATGGCCAAACAAACCAACATAAATCTGTATTTTAAAGAATGCAATTAGTAATGTGCTACTGGACTGCACACTGGAACTATGCAGTTCCCTGGCCACAGAATTTCACAAAAGGGAAACCAACAATACAAAACAGTGAAAAGCATTCCCTAAGCTATATTAACCTTTAGGTCACCCATATTAATGACAACTATTCCATGTGAACATTTCTTAACTCAAGCAAACAATCTATTGAGAACAAAAGGTCAAAACTGCCTTTCTTTGAGGTTAACACAGAAAAACTTCTTTTTACTTATTCTTGTTTAGAAATTGATATTTTTGGTGCTTCCTGGGGATGATTTTTGAGGTTTAGT
Source organism: Lynx canadensis (assembly GCF_007474595.2). Taxonomy (NCBI): domain Eukaryota; kingdom Metazoa; phylum Chordata; class Mammalia; order Carnivora; family Felidae; genus Lynx; species Lynx canadensis. The sequence continues at coordinate 116,277,250 of NC_044309.1, read as the reverse complement.
CTGTAAATCTACCTTAAGGTTCTCTGAGATCCATCCGTAGACTAGTACCTGAGCCCAGTCTGTCTCTATGGTCCTGTACTTGAGGCAACACAGAAAGAGCTAATTAGGGCTGTTACCAAAGCCAACAGATCCCTGAGGATGTGCCAAGGGAAAGTGATGGGTTCTACTATCAACACCCTGCAGTGCAGGAAGAACACTGGGAAGGGGGTACCCATGGAAAATTCAAGAATGTTTCCTGAGCCAAGGGAGAGAAAGGGAAGCTGGCCCTGAGCCTGGCACTGAAGAATACAGAGAACACAGGACTGATTAGGACTCCACAGTCCTACTCCTCTTGTGTAATCTTTTTTTTTTTTTTTTTTAATTTTTTTTTTCAACGTTTATTTATTTTTGGGACAGAGAGAGACAGAGCATGAACGGGGGAGGGGCAGAGAGAGAGGGAGACACAGAATCAGAAACAGGCTCCAGGCTCTGAGCCATCAGCCCAGAGCCCGATGCGGGGCTCGAACTCCCGGACCGTGAGATCGTGACCTGGCTGAAGTCGGACGCTTAACCGACTGTGCCACCCAGGCGCCCCTCCTCTTGTGTAATCTTTAAAAAAGGAATTTCTTGGAAGAAAGTGGAATCCCTAACTGGTGAAGGCCATTCAGGACTTTGGTAGAGACCCAAGCGCCCTCTGGAGGTGACACTGAGGTTTCCAGTCACTGTGTTGCTTGAGGATGTTTGGGGAGGGGCGTGAGGGGTGGTTACCAAATACATAAACCTGAGAAAAGTCCCCAAGACCAGAAGCACCACTGGGAGCTACCAGGGAAGCCCTGGCTGATAGGAATGATTCCGAAGAGCAGCAGTGTCACACTCTGTCCTTTCTTCCTACTTGTCACCCTTGAGGGATACTGAAGTCAGTCTTTACTAGCTATTTAACATCTGGGTGTGGTATAGGGAAGGAAAAGGATTTCTTCTTTTGGAAGCCACTCTATGCTCTCAAGCCCTTTAACCCCAAACCATGTGGACCCTGACTACAAAATCATTTCCTGTTATTTTTTTTCCATGAAAAATTCTTGCAGACTTCAACCTTGCCACCTCCCCAGCAGCCTGACTAAGTCCACTGCCTCCCATGATGTCCCTCATGAGACAGCTACTCTACTAAGCATGGCTTTCTTCAGCTTGGTCACCACCACTGCTCCTGCTGCTCTGGCCTTGGGGGTAAGGCATCACCCTCCCTTTTGCCACATCTTTTAAAGTATGTAACAGGCCCTTCCGGTATTCCATCACAGCAGACTAGCAGCTCTAACAAGACTTCAACCAAGGTTCAAAAGTAGCCAAATGGAAAGCAGCCTAAGATTATTTCCTAAAATGTGAACTAAATGCATTAGATTTATCTGGAATATTTGTTATAAACAAGGTTAAGGGCCCCACTTCACTCTTATTCAATTAGAATTTCTGGAAGTGGGTCTCAGATATCTGAGTCTATAAAAAGCTCCACAAGATATCTCTTGCACACCAATATCTGAATCACTGGCATGGGAAGTAATTTACAACTGCTATGGTTTCTCCCAGAACCTTCTGGACAGGGAGCCAACATTCACGGACCCTCAGGGTATCTCCCTGCCTAGATTTCAACCTGCCTAAATGTGGCAAGCTTTGGCTCACCCCCCACCACTGGCAGTGTACTAGCACATCTATACAAGAAAGCCTAGGCAAAATGCCAAAAGGTCCAGTGAGAGAAGAATTCTCTCTCTTGCCTTCAGTCTAAGGCTCACCCATGTCCTGCCTTTTTTTCCAGTCCCAGGAAATGCTTCTTCTGATAGGAGTGACAAGGGAATTCCCATTGTCATCATGGAAACCACTACTCCAACTCACAAAGGTATGCTCTTGCTCTGAGAGTCTCAAGGATAATCACTTCAATACATTTTCAAAAGTCTGGGTCATTCCTTTCCTAAATAACATCACAGCTTAGGCATTAACAGTCCAAACTCGGCATCACCAAGTCCAAGCAAGTTTTTTTAATAGTCTCTCCTCTGTTGTAAGATAAAGACAAGGCCTTGGGGCACCTGGGTGGCTCAACTGGTTAAGTGTCCAACTCTTGATTTCAGCTCAGGTCATGATCTCACCATTAGTGAGATTGAGCCCTGCCTCAGGCTCTGCGCTGCCAGTACAGAGCCTGCCTGGGATTCTCTCTCTCTCCCTCTCTCTCTCTCTCTCTCTCTCCCTCTCTCCCCCCCGCCTCGCCCTACTCGCTCCCTTTCTCTCTTTCAAAATAAATAAATAAATAAACATTAAAAAAAAAAAAAAGCCTATACCCCTTTCCTGTAGTTCTCTGGGTCCTTAACAGCTCTCTCCAAGAAAAAGCAAGAGGTAGCAGACAGAGAAGTCTTGATCCATACCTGGTAAAGAGGCATTTCAAATTCTTTGATTCTAAAATGGCATCAGGGGCACCTGGGTGGCTCAGTCAGTTAAGCATCTGACTTCAGCTCAGTTCATGATCTCATTACTTGTGAGTTCCAGCCCTGTGTCGGGCTCTATGCTGACAGCTCAGAGCCTGTAATCTGCTTCAGATTTTGTGTCTCCCTCTCTCTGCCCCTCCTCTGCTTGCACTCTGTCTCTCTGTCTCTCTCAAAAATATATATAAACATTAAACACAGTAAGTAAATAAATAAATAAATAAATGACATCAATTATCAGAGAGACCATCAATAATAATGCACTTTTTTAAAAAACCCAATATAGGGGCATCTGGGTGGCTCAGTCAGGTGTCACACTTCAGCTCAGGTCATGATCTCAGGGTTCTTGGGTTCGAGCCCCATGTCGGGCTCTCTGCTGTCAGTGTGGAGCCCACTTCAGGTCCTCTGTCCTCCTCTCTTTCTGCCCCTTCCCCGCTCTCTCTCTAAAATAAATATTTTTAAAAAACTAAAAACTTAAAAACCCAGTATATTAAATGTACACAAAAATGTTTACTAAACATGTATTTATCCATACAATTACATTATGCTGTATTATGTAGTATTACAGTCAAAGTTAAAGACTTTTCCTATTCATATACTTCCAATTCACTTTTTACAGTGATCATGCCATGCACAATACATGGCATCAGTGACCTTGATTTGGCATTATACTTGCTGATCCTCTTTACCACTTTTAGGATTAACAGAATAATTTCAAAGCAGATTAATTAAAGAATACCAGGATGTGTTCTGCACTCTGCATTTGTTTTTATTTTCTTAGTTGGATGTTATCCAGAAAATTCAAGCTTCCCTTGAATATTATCCAGAAGATTTTGACATATATTTAGTGCCCAAGTCTTTCATGATATCTGAATCAGTCATACCAGTTTTTCCTATATTTAGCAATTTCCACTGCCTGTAATTGCATTGCTAGGCCCACAATACATAATTCTTTTGCACACATCACTCACAAAATAAAACAAAGTATTTGTGGGTGGCTCCTTTTCTTAGAACCTGGAAAGCATGTGGTTTTTGCTAACCCAAGAAACTATGGACAGCAAGCCAATCTTAGAATGACAAACTTTTGTTCCCTGAAAAAATGTATATCCCATAGATCTATTTTCATGCCCTTCAAATACACACTAACTTTTCTTTTCAATGCTACATGAAAGTGTAATCTTTTTAAAATTATTTTAAGTGACACTAAGGGACCCAAATTTAAATTTAAATATTTATGGTATCATGCAAATAATTCAACCAAGTGACAATCCGATTATAGAAATTTGTATACATGGCTTAAGTTTCCATTTACATATAAAATGGTAACTATGTAAAAAATTATTTTTGATGCAGAGCTCTAATGGGTAGTTGGCAATTTCAGAATCACTAAAATATAAAAGGTGGGGGACTGCAAAGATACAACTCTACCGGTACTGTAAAGGATCTACTTTTTTATAGCTTTTTAAAAGGTTTATTTATTTTTGAAAGAGAATGAGTGGGATGGGGCAGAGAGAGGGTGGTATAGAAGATCTGAAGCAGGCTCTGCACTGACAGCAGAGAGCCCATTGCAGGACTTAAATTCATGAACCACGACATCATGACCTGAGCTGAAGTCGAACGCTTAACCGACCGAGCCACCCAAATGCCCCTAAAGGATCTACTTTTTAACACAAAGAACATGTATAAGTAGTTTTACATTTAGAAAAAATACAGCATACACACACACACACACACACACACACACACACAGAGTACAAATCAGTTCCAGGAAGTTTAAGAATTTAAATATAAAAAGCAAAACTTTAACACTCTTAGAAAAAAATATATAGGATTTTTTAAAATGATCAGTAAACATATGAAGAGATGTTCATTCTTACTAGTTATCAGAGAAATGTAAATTTAAAAAATGAATGAGATATAAGATTGGCATAAATTAAGAAATCTGATAATATTCAATGATATTGAAGAGGTGGAAAAAATAGGAATTCTAAGGCACTATAATTTGTATAACAGAGCAATTTGGCAATAACTAACAAAATTAAAGCTACACCTCATTTCTTGATTTATACCATAGAAAAACTCCCACACATGTGCACAATGAAGCATATCAAGTAAAAACCTAAATATCCACCAATAGAAGACTAGATAAGTAAATTAAGGTATATTTAAGCACTAGAACACTATACAGCAGTTTTTTGTTCCATTATTACAGCAATTTAAATAAATGTATTGGAGCAACACCTGTCAACATGGATAAATCTTTTTATGTTAAGCAAAAAAGAAAAGTAATTGGAAGACTTTAGGTACAGTATACTGTTTATATAAAGTTTAAAGTCATGCAAACAATCCTACCTATTGTTTATGGTGCATAACTCATATAATAAAAAGAAGCATAACAAAAAAATAAGCAAAAATAAAAACAAAAGCAAAAAAACAGGCATGGAATGATGAACACCAAATTCACAATAGTGGTTATCACAGGAGAGGGGCAGAGGAAGGCTATACAGGGTATTTCAGATATATATAGGTACTATATCTTACTTTTTGGTACTCTTATTCCAAAAAAACAAAACAAAAAGATACGAAAAAACTGTGGTAAGATGCTAAGACTTTTTAAAGCTGGACAGTGGGTATATATTACTTGTCATATGATTTTCTTTACCTTTTCTATATGCTTAAATTATAAGTTTATAAAGGGGAAAGACTATATTATGAGATAGTAACAACAGAACTTAAAGACAACTGATGGACCAACTCCCACTGTCAGATGAGAGTTACTCCAAGTAGTTAAATGCAAATAAGTCAAAAGTTTTCAGTGACATAGTACTTTAAAGAATCAGCACGTGTCAGTGGGTATTTTAAGTATATTGATCACTCCAACTGACTTGAATGATAATGGGAAGTAATTTTCTATTATTTTCATTTGACAATGAAGCCAAAAATTGGGAACAAGTAATAAAAGAAATTAGGTTTTCAAGAGTACTCTTCTCATTTTGAAAGTACTAGCCATTTCATGTCTTCAGAGATGCAGGAGAGAGAATGTTTTTAAATGATGTTTTTAGTGACTTAAACAGAGTTCCAAAAGGTGAACATAATGCCTTTTTTCAGTGCCAAATCAAGTCATCAAAATATTGGAAGCAGCATGTTGTAACAAAAAGACCACAAAGGCAGAAATCAAGAAACAGAATCTTAAGGATGGTTTTGCTACTAACTAGATATAGGGAAAAGTATAGCCTCTTAATCAGTGCAATTTTGACATTGGATTAGTTAACCCCTAAATTCTCTCAATCCTGATTAAGAATATTTTCATTTATCTCCAGCAGTAAAGTTAGATGGTGATTTAGTGAAAATAAAAAGTAAAATGTAACCTCCAAATGAAAGGCAAGCGTTTTAAAACTCCCAACCAGTGGCCTAACAGTCTAAATCCAGAGTACAATTTGCTAAGCGCCAAGTAATAATCAGATGGTCAATTGGATCGTGGAGGCATTTCTTTTTTTTTTTTAATTTTTTTTACATTTATTTATTTTTGCTAGAGAAAGACAGAGCACAAGTGGGGGAGGGGCAGAGAGAGGAGACACAATCTGAAGCAGTCTCAAGGTTCCGAGCTGTCAGCACAATGCCCAAAGCAGGGCTCGAACTGACAAACCACGAGATCATGACCTGAGCCGAAGTCGGACGCTTAACCCACTGAGCCACCCGGGTGCCCTGAGGCGTTTCTAATTTAACACTACCTGAATGATTTATTTGGGGTTTGAGGAAAATTGAGTAATTGAGAACTAAAACTATTAAAAGGAGAACGCTGTAATCAGTGGTTCTCGAACTTTCTTATGTATCAGAAGCGCTCATATGTCCTGTGGCAAATACAGCTGCCTGGACTCCATCTGATTCAGGAAATCTAAAGTGGGACTCAGGTGTATTCTTCATAAGCCCCACTGATGATTTTAGTATATAGAAACATTTAAGAATCAATGTTGTATGTGAACCATACCAACAGATTTACTGGTCATTTTACTTACATATTAATTACAGAATTGTAACTATATGGTTACAATTGTATAATTATCATGTACCTTCTCACTTCAAAAAAAAAAAAAAACCTGGTGCAAACATGGTGATGATGATGATGATTATGATGACAATGACGATGATGGTGATGACCATGATGATGACAGCAACTAATATTTATCAAGCATATATTATCAGCCATACATCATGCTACATGCCCTACATATATAATCTCTTTAAAACCTCACAAAAACCCCAGAAGATAGGCATTATTATTATTATTATTATTATTATTATTATTACCATCACCCGGCCCAATATAACAGTTAATCAGTGGCAATGCCCGGATTCCGACTCAGGCAAATTGACTTCAGAGCCCAAACTATCAACCACTGCCTTATATTGCCTCTATAAATGGTACAATTCCCAACTATAGCTGCAATAACAATAGTTATCATTTTTTTAAGTTTATTTATTTATTTTGAGAGGGAAAGAGAGAGAACAAGCAGGAGAGGTACAGAGAGAGAGAAAGAGAGAATCAAGAGTTGGATGCTTAACCAATTGAGCCACCCAGGTGCTCCACAATAGCTATCATTTATAGTGTACCTACTATGTGCTGAACTCTTTTAAATACATACATTATCTCATCTAATTCTCAAATCATTCCTGCCAGTTAAGTATCTCTATCCCTGTTTTACAGATGGGGAAAGTGGGACTGAGAGATAGGGTAACACAGCCGTGAGGTGGCAGAATTCAAAGATCAGATCTGCTGACTCTTAAGCCTATTCTCTTTTGGCTATGTCATACTGCCTCTCAAGCTATCAGCAGCCAGAGCCCCAATTCCTATCCACTTCCTCCTTTTCCTGGCATTTTACCGTTGTCCTATCTGGATTGGCATTTTCTAAGATACCAATGACTCTAGAAGTATACTGTCCATTACATCTACTTCTGGAGGCCAACTTTCTTTTTGGATACCTGCTTAAGGCTTAAGGCTAAGTTTTAATTTTCCCTGCCTTATAAGGCAGTGGTTTCCAAATTTTGTTTTCACTGCTCAACCTTATCAGTAAAACATTTGAGCCTAAGTCCCACCATATGCATATTTATTTATAAATTATATAATACATACTTATATATTTCATAATACATGAAAAAGTAGAACATTTTAAATGAGATTTTTAAAATATAAATATACAGGGGCCCCTAGGTGCCTCAGTCCATTGAGTGTCTGACTTCAGCTCAGATCATAATCTCACAGTTCCTGGGTTTGAGCCCCCGCATCAGGCTCTGTGCTGACAGCTCTGAGCCTGGAGACTGCTTCAGATTCTGTGTCTCCCTCTCTCTCTCTGCCCCTCCCCTGTCACACTGTCTCTCTGTCTCTCAAAAATATATAAACATTTAAAAAATTTAAATATAAATATATAAAATACTTCTAATATTTTCTTCTGACATCCCACTTTGGAGACTATCACTTTAAGAAACTCTCACTTAGGTCTGATGTCCAGCATCAGCAATCTCACAATTTAAAAGTTATAAAACTCCAAGACAGCAGCTCCTAATCTGACTGAGTTGAAAAACTTTTTTAAAAGATAGAATCTCAAGTCCCACTCCCCCAAATTCCAACTTAGAACATGTTAACACCCCAGTTGTGGCTGATGCTCAGATGTGGAAACCACTGCAGTAAGAGACCCAAGCCCTGCCCAGAGGGCCACAGGGTCAGTGAAAACAGTGATTACATCTGTTTGGTCCTAATATTATCACCTCTCCCTCTCTGTGCATTCATCCCTGACCATCTCATCCCTCTGATAAACTCTGACTCACAATGTTTCGATTATCCTTCTGATCTCTGTGTTAGAGAGGAGAAATTACTTATGCCTACTCTCTGGTTTCAGATGGAAAAGAATAGTTTCAGAGGGATTTTTACCACTAGGGAAACTGTCCTACGTAACAACAGACAACTTTCTTGGGTGGGCTGGTCCTCTATCTCTTAAAAAAAGAAAAAAAACTCCCCATTCTTCCCAAAGTAGCAATGCAAGAATAAAATAGCTTTTAGACCATCTCCCTGGGCTCAATGCAGAATGCCTTTGATTATTTCTTGTTCACTACCTTTGAGCTCAAAATACTACCACTTCTAAGATAAATGTTTTTATTTTTATTATTATCACTACATTTGTGCTCAAAATACTACCACTTCTAAGATAAATGTTTTTATTTTTATTATTTTTTCAAAGTTTATTTTTGAAAGAGAGAGAGTGTGTACATGGATAGGAGAGGGGCAGAGAGAGAGGGAGAGAGAATCCTAAGTAGGCTCTACACTGTCAGCATGGAGCCCAATGCGGGGCTCCAACTCAAGAACCATAAGATCATGATCTGAGCTGAAATCAAGACTCAGAGGCTCAACCAACTGAACCACCCAGGCACCACCCAGCAAAATAAATGCTTTTAATAATTAATTTTATTCACACAGCTACATTTTTGGGTATGTGTACATGCAGTGTGTGTGTGTGTGTGCGTGTGCGTGTGTGTGTGTGTGCGTGCTGTAAATGATTGAGGAAGAATACAACCATCCAATCTGTCTTAATGACTAAACTGTATCCACACTTGAGAATGGCTTATCAAATGTTTGTATAAGCCATTGTGTTTTGGCGTATCAATAGGATGTTTTCACTAAGCCAGATGATTAGCATTCATTAAAACAGATTAAAGGGGCGCCTGGGTGGCTCAGTTGGTTGGGCAGCCGACCTCGGCTCAGATCATGATCTCGCGGTCTGTGAGTTCAAGCCCCACGTCGGGCTCTGTGCTGACAACTCAGAGCCTGGAGCCTGTTTCAGATTCTGTGTCTCCCTCTCTCTGACCCTCTTCCGTTCATGCTCCGCCTCTCTCTGTCTCAAAAATAAATAAACATTAAAAAAAAATTTAAAACAGATTAAAGTATCTACTCTATTTCTCAGACCCACTCTGACCAACATCAGTTATTACCCTTTACTTATGTCTTTCTTGCCTGACTTGGTATTAATTCCTATCTATCTTTGGTCACCAGTCTTTGTCTCTTTCTCTACCCTCTAAACCCTTGCCCAAATGACATGAGTAATAATATCAGGTCTATAGCTGCAAGTGGGTAGCTGTGAATGAAGCAATGGTGCATTCACAGCAGCAGGAGAAAACTCCATGCCAATTTGTCACCCAAATATATTTACAATGCTTACAAAATCACAAACAAATGAAACTGATAATGTTTCATTTCTTGGACTACCCCAAAGAAACTTTCCTGTCTTAAAAGAAACAACAAAACTATTTTGTTAGACAATTCATTTCTCGCACATAGAAGCTGAAAGGAACTATAAACTTGAAAATAACAAGTTTTTTCATTATTTCACCCATTAAAATTGAGGTGACCATAACAATGAACTCATTAATCTTAGATTTAGGAATTTATCCTAAGGAAATAAGATACATCTAAGATTTATGTTCAACTAGATTTATGTTCAACTGCTAGATGTTGTTATAAAATGGAAAAATTGAGGCCAATCTAAATGTCCAACAGTAGTAATTTGATTAAATTGTGGTATGTTCATTTGATTAAGCTTTAAGATCATGTTACCAAATAATATTTTAAGAAAGAATTAAATGTTGAAAATATATGGTGACAGGAAAAGCAAATAGTAAACACTGTTGGATTTATACAGACTTTGATATAAATTTTGTAGGAGAGAAAATGCTTGTGTGCATTTCTTTAGAAAGACTGGAAAGATAAAAAAAAATATTTGTAATGATCTCTGATAAAATGTCAGGTGAAAATTTTCCACATTTTCTACAACAAGCATTCTCTTACTTATATACAGATACATACATATAGTTTGGTTTGTTGAAACACTGAGAAATGATTTTATTATTAAAGTATTCTTTGGTCCCTAAATCACTTTAATTTGAAAATCCATGTAAACAGAACTTTCCACATTTTTTTACAGAGACTACTAAGTGTATTTATATTATTATTCATATTACTAAATTATCATGTTTATTTAAGCCACATGCATTTACATACACATAAATAATATTCCTATGTTGTTTTTATTCTATCTGCCTTTCCTATTATTTGAATATATGTGAAAATAATAAAGAGAAAAATATTCTCTGACATCCAGTACTAAAAAGTAATAATAGTAAACATTCAAAGGAGCTGGCTAATAATAATATTGCTTCTTCTATAGGAAAAGATAAATTTTAAGACAGTAAATCATAACCAACAGGTGGCCTTTGCTACGCAGTAATACAGCTCGGGTTTCCCATGATCCTGTATTATCTGTCTTTATAGTAAACAGTGTCATATAATTCTTTGGGCTATAAATTAGTAACTCTAAAAATGATCAAAAAGAGAGTTACAGCTTATTATATATAACTCCCCAAGTTCCTAAGTTTTTCAGAAACAGCAAAGAAGCAATAGAAATTTTCAAACATATTTTAAAGTGTTGACTTTTAGAACTCCTTAATGGCCCATCTCTTCATGGGATTTATGCCATTGAAAACACAGATAAATCACAGAAGAAAAGCACCATCCATATAATTATTCCAGTGAGGATGAGGCGGAGAAAGGGAGCTGAGAGCTTCCACCCAACAACCCGGATTTAAGCCTTCATGTGTTGTTGGGACATACAGCATGACCTGTTTTAATACAGCCACAAAACAGTATTCCTCTGACAAGATGTTTAAAAGATTACTGCCAGATATCAGAGGGAGGATGTAAGTGTGAAGGCTGAGTTTAGTTGGTTTCGTGTGGGTCTTTAAATTGAGCTATCAAATAATAATAATATTTTTTCCAACTATGCAACATAGAACAAAAAGGGCAGGGAAGCTTAAAAGAGCTATTCATGAGAACAAAATCTGAGCTCTGAGTCAACTGTTTACACATCGCAAATGTATTTCGTGCACTTTAACACAACACCACCCCTGGTGGTGATGCCTGCCAAGCTTCAGACTGTCTTCAGTTTAAGGACCCAAAGAAGTAGATCTTGGGCTTTAAATGTCCCCAAATGCACTGTTCTCCCAGGTGAAAAGGAAGCACCTGGATTTTGGACTAGCCCTTCTCAGAAATCTGCTATGATATATGCTTCAAAATTGGAAGCTGTTCCTTCTACTTATACAGATGGTATCATAACTAGAAAGGGTTTCCCAGATAAAAAGCAAACATGATTCAAGGTTGAGACCTTATTAGCATTTCCAAAAGGCTGTGAAAAGCCTCTATTTCTCTCTCCCCTGCCAAGTAAATGTTGTTTTGCTGAGCTTTGGCACTGTTCCTCTGTTGTCATGGTGGGGCATTATTGTCACAGCTGTCTCAGGGGGCGCTGCCTTGAATATGTTTAGAAAATAACACACAAATAAGAAACATGACATTTGCACCGCATCTACTGCTACAAAACTCAAAGCTGGCAATATATGCATCACTTTGCACTTTTAAAACAATGGAGCCAAAAGATGAAATTAAGCAAATGAATGAAAGTAATTACTACTAAGAACATAAAGAGAGTAAACACAGATACCTTCACTAAAGAGAGAAAGCAAAACAGAGAAAGACAACTTTGAAGATCTACTTAAAAATTCTTTTTCACGTTTATCTACTTGTTTTGAGACCATGAGTGAGTGGGGGCGGGGTGGGGGGAAGGGGCAGAGAGTGAAGTAAAGAGAGAATCCCAAGCTGGCTCCTCATTGTCAGTGCAGAGCCTGATGCAGGAGTCAATCCCACAAACCATGAGATCATGTCCTGAGCCGAAATCAAGTCAGCCGCTTAACCCACTGAGCCACACAGGTGCCCCAAAGATCTACTTTTTAATATGAACAACTGATGCAAACTTTCTCAAAAATAATTATAAGCCATCCCGCAACTGCCTACTTCATTTAGTAATTTTGTTTTTCAAAATGACCAATTATTTTGTTTTGATTATCTTGCTCTTCAGAAAACAGTGGGCTGTCAGCAGCATGAAAAGAAGTATTGCAGTGTTCTCAATTTCATATTGATTATGAATAAAAAAATGTACTTAGAGAAGTTGATAATAGTACATACAATGCCTTGAATGATGGGTAAAATGTGAATATGTTATGCAACATACTGGAATTTCCTTTACAAGTATGCTGCCTTTAGGATATTTATGTTTAACCAGAATTGCAGGTAGGAACCTGCAACTAACATGCATTTAATGAAATGTTATTCATTCTACCTTTACTCGTAAATACATGGTTCAGCAGTCATTTAACATCTTCTAATCACTTTTGAAATGATTTTGGGTTAAAAACAAAAACAAAGAAACTTTATCTTAGTTGCTACTTCTAACGGACATCTTCAGAATCACAGGAAATGGGAGCATTTCCCCATACCATCACAGATTTGCCATGGGATTTTGAGAAAGTTACTTTTCCAATCATCACTTCTTTTTCTAGAAATAGATTAATGATTAAAATAAAGTAATAATGCTTACAGTGGATCATTTAGGGATTTCTTCCAGTAAGATATAGTTGTATTAAGATATTGCTTTGAGCACCTTAATAGAATCCAACATAACAGTGACTTAAATAAGAATGAAGACTTATTGGGGCACCTGAGTGGCTTAGTTGGTTAAGCATCCAACTTGATTTCGGCTCATAGTCATGGGATTGAGTCCTGAGTCAGGCTCCGTGCTGAGTGTGGAGCCTGCTTGTTCTCTCTCCCTCTCTCCCTGCCCCTTCCCCTCTCACTCAAAAGAAGAAGGAAAGAAAGAGAGAGAGAAAAAGGAGGGAGGGAAGGAGGTAGGAGAGAGAAAAAGGAATGAAGGAATGAAGGAAGGAGGGAAGGAGGGAAGGAGGGAGGGAGAGAGAGTGAGAGAGAGAGAGAGAAATAAAGAAATAAAAAAAAGAAAGAGGGGCGCCTGGGTGGTTAAGCATCTGACTTCAGCTCAGGTCACTATTCTCAGGGTCCATGAGTTCGAGCCCCACGTCGGGCTCTGGACTGATGGCTCAGACCCTGGAGCCTGCTTCCGATTCTGTGTCTCCCTCTCTCTCTGCCCCTCCACCGTTCATGCTCTGTCTCTCTCTGTCTCAAAAATAAATAAACATTAAAAAAAATTAAAAAGAAAGAAAGAAAGAAAGAAAGAAAGAAAGAAAGAAAGAAAGAAAGAAAGAAAAGGAAAGAAAGACTTATTTCTCCACATAAAAGTCTGAACTAGTAGATGAGGAGGAATGTAGGGTTGCTTTCTTCCATGAGGTCATCCAGGGACCTAGATTTCACCTATCTTATTGTTCCATCAAATCAGGGATAGAAAAATTATAGTTGGTAAGCTGGACACCTGTTTTTGTAAATAAAGTTTAATTGGAACATAACCATGCCCAATTGTATAAGTATTATCTGTGGCTGCTTTTGAATTATGATGGCAGATTTGAGTAGTTGTGACAGAGACTCTATGACATTTAAGTCAAAGTATTTCCTATCAGCCCCTTTAAGAAAATTTGCCAGCCCCTGCAAAGAAAATTTACTAAATGAAGCTCCCACCCACATAGTCAAATAATTTACTACCACATTGCAGGTTGTATGAAAGGGTAAAAGGAGAAGTGATGATATCTTCTTAAGGACATAGATCATCTCTTTTCACATCTCATTGGCCAGGACATAGCTTTATGGCCCACTTACATACAGCTAGAAAATGTTGTTTCTAGCTTGATAACCATGTGTCTAACTAAAATTTGAAAGTTCTATTCCTAAAAGGAAGATTGAGAGAATGGATATCATAGGCCAATTAGTAGGCTTTTCTACAAACCACTTCTCTGGCTGTCCAAATATTGATATATACTCTTTTGATATACAAGAACACATTCACCTCCATCCCAAGAGAACCAATATGACCTCCCACCAAGTTACCACACCCATCTCCGAGTCCAAGATCTCTGAGAATTAGTCCTCTCCATCAAGTTTGGATGTGGCTCCTTTTGGAAGAGTGGCTCATAAACTAAGGCACCCAATATGCACTGGTGTGTGAGAAAGACATGTTAACCATAATAAAAACTCCAAGTCAGAAAAGGAAAGAATGGGAAATATATAGTAGTCACTGGTCCACAGCAAACGCACAGATTCCCTGCCCTGACAGAGAGTAAGTCTGCCCAATTCCCCGCCCTTCTGATCCACCCTGATTCTGCTATCTGGGAGGTTCTTTCATGCCCATTATCCTCTGTAACCACCTCTTAAATCAGTAATGAAGACTATGTCCTTCTTGGAGATTCAAAAATTTCTCAGCCTGGGGGTGCTTGTGTGGCTCAGTTGGTTGAGCATCTGACTCTTGATTTCAGCTCAGGTTATGATCTCACAGTTCATGAGATTGAGCTCCTCATTGGGTTCTGCACTGAAAGTGTGGAGAATGCTTGGGATTTTCTCTCTCTCTCTCTCTCTCTCTCTCTCTCAAAAATAAATAAATAAATAAACATAAAAAAAAAAAAGTTTCCTACTAGTGTGGGCTTGGACGCCCCAGAGGTTGTATTTGCAGTTATAAAATCATAGGTGTGTAGCTTCTTGCAGACATTTAATAGGTTTCTGTGAATGATGCCCCTGGAGTGGTATAGTGCACAACCTGCAAGGCTGTTATGTGATGACCCTGATTCTGACTAAGGTCAAATTACAGGATGGCAAGAGACCCATTAGAAGACAGGTAGAAAGAGTCTAGAAGGTTTTCAAGAAAGGTTGTAAATCAGAGTGCTGCCCCTAGTACTTTGTAGGTAATATCAGAATCCATCCTGAACCTGTCACAACAGAGCTGTGAGTGTACCTGTGGGGAAATGGCTTGGGGCTTATAAGTTGAGTAGAGCTCTACCTTTTGGAATCCAGAGAGGTTTTTTGTGCCAGAGTACAGCCCTGAAAGAGCATTATACAGAGAGAGGGACCATTTTCTCCTCTCTATCCCTCAACTTGCAGTTATATAAATATTGTACCCTCCCTCCAAGCAAAGTAAAAATGCCCCTTTTCCATGAGACCTTCTCAGTACAGGTCAGAATTATTCAATTCTTCCTCGGGGCTCCCGTAGCACTTACAAAGTATGGCCATTTAATGGCTGATCACTAGTTAATTTCCCTATGACCTACTTTCCTTATGGAAATAATAGTAAAGATTTCATAGAATTATTATGAGAATAAGATCTGTTAACATTTGGGAAGCATTTTGAACAACTCCTGTTACAGGGGAAGCACTTGATAAAATTTGGCTATGATTATTATCGTGAGCCAGTGAATTCCATTTTTGTATACGCAGTTTGGATTGGGTTTCTATAACTTCCAACTTAAAGTGGCCTGATTCCAATTACTTTGTAAGAAACTGCTAAGAGACAAGAACCAATCCCTTCAACATAAGCTCATTTTTTTCACTTCTAATTTCACTGAACAGAAATTTGAGGGCATGTAAGATGGAGGAAAACTAAAATTTTAAATTGCATGCTGAACTTGTTTGCCTCTATGTTTAGCATGCGATGTAGACATTTTAGCTACCTAACCAGATCTATTATCTTCCTGACAGAACCCTGATTGGTTCAAGTATATATCCCCATCTGCCTTACACAAACCTGACTCACTCTTAGCTTAGGGAGTAATCCTAAATTATCTAAATAATAGCTTGCAGTCAGGATGATTTGCTTCCCAAGGGACATTTGGCAATGTTGGTTGGTTGGTTGTCACAACTGGTGGGAAGATGCTACTGGGTAAAAAAACAGGGATGCTGCTAAATATCCTACAATGCACAGATAGCCCTTCACAATTATGTGCAACTCTAATCCATGAAATATGGGAAAAGGTTTTCTAGGTGCTTTGGGGAAAACTTTCATCTCTCCTAAGAAGATCAGTAGTCCTGTACCCCCCCCCCCACCGCCTCCTGCCACGTCACATGCCAAATTAGTATGCAGCCTAATCACTCCATCATCCATCCTCCAACCATAAGAGGAAACTGCCTAAGGATTAAAATAGAACAGAGCAGTATGAAGAACCTCTGGTTTTGATGATCTACTGAGACCATTGGATCTAACTTGCCACTGGAGTTCCTTTTATATAAAATAACACACTTCCTCATTTTTAAAGTCTGAGTTTCATATTCTATGAGTTGCATCAACTTCAAGCTTTTATTAAATGCCTACTGTATCAAGGACAGTATTCAGCACTGAGAATATAAAAGTGAATAAGACAGCCAATTGGCCCATTGTAGAATTTTTATTCTAAAACAGGGCAGGTATCCCAAAAGAAATAATTATGATACGTGTTATAATAGAGATAGGTACAATGTGAGCCTAATGGAAGAAGTATTAGTTCTACTTGTCTGGGAAATCAAGTCTATCTCCCTCACTAGATTCCTTAAGGGCTAAGATTCAAATCATTTTAATCTTCTTGTTCTCAATATTTGGCATGACTCCTTGTACACAGGTGTTCAACATTTGGTTAATTTAATCTAAATACTTATCAAAAGAATCATTTTTACTAGATTCTCTGATGTGCCTAATGATTTTTATTGGATAAAAGTTCAAATGCAATACACATATCCATTAATATTTCTTCCTATTTGATAGAAGTCTCCACCCTTATCTAGTAATGTATGAGTGTATATTTGCTGTACTTCCAAAATGTGTTTAAGGTACCTTGAAAATTAAAATACAGACATACCTGGGGCACCTGGGTGGCTCAGTTAGTTGGGCATTTGACTTCAGTTCAGGTCATGATCTCGCCGTTCGTGGGTTCTAGCCCCGCATTTGGCTCTGTGCTGACAGCTCAGAGGCTGGAGCCTGCTTTGGATTCTGTGTCTCCTTCTCTCTCTACCCCTTCCCCACTCATGCTCGCTCTCTCTCTCTCTCTCTCTCTCTCTCTCTCAAATATAAAAACATTAAAATTTTTTTTAATACAGACATACCTGAATAGATATTTTTCCAAAGAAAACATATAAATGGCCAACAGATATATGAGAAGACATTCAATATCACTAAACATCACGAAAATGCAAAACCACAATGAGATAGCACCGCATACCTGTTAGAATGGCTATTATCAAAAAGTCAAAAGATAACAAATATGGGAAAGGACATGGAGAAAAGAGAACCCTTGTGCACTGTTGGTGGGAATATAAATTGGTGCCTCCATTATAAAAAACAATTTGGAAATTCCTCAAAAAATTAAAAACAGAACTACCATGTGAGCCAGCAAACCTACTTCTGGGTATATATCCAAAGGAAATAAAATCACTGTCTTGAGGAGACATCTGCATTCCTATGTTTACTGTTGCATTATTCCTAATAGCCAATGTGTGGAAACAACGTAAGTGCCCTTTGACAGATGAATGGATAAACAATGTGATGGAAAGACAGATATCATGGAATATTATATATATATATATATATATTTCATTGCAATATTATAAAATATAGGACTCATAGAAACAGAGAAAAGAAAAATTGTTGCCAGGGGCTTTTTTTGGGAAATGTAAGTGACAGTTGTTAACATTTTAGAACAGAATTTTCATATAATTTCATACTTTTTCAGTAGGTGGAAGTGACTGCCTTAATCCAGACAGGTAGAGCCATGTTTGACAAGGATCTGCATCCTAATTTTTTTTCCAAAAAATATACTGCTACCCACTGGGAGGCTTTAGCCCAAGGAATATAGTTGTAGCTTCATTTTAGCCTGAAATATTAGGAATATAGGACCTAGAGAAATAAATGGAATTAACAAACCCTGGCCACCGTACCTCCTTAGGAATGCCTGTAGAGATAGGCAATATTGATTTTCAGTTGTGTTGATGATGTGATGAATGTGCTGAGCATGAGTTATTTTCTGATGGGTGTGTCAGGAACAGTGAAAAGGAGACTTCTAAGCCCAGATCAGTAAACTTGTTTTTAATGCATCTCTAGCTGCCAGCTTTGAAATTACATATTTTTATCCTTACAAAGAAAACTAAAATAATCCTTCAGAATTTTCAAAGTTTAAGACCATCTCCTCCTTCCTTCTACTACTTCCCTTCCCACCTTTTGGACTTGAATTTTATCTCCTCACTTTGATTAGTGATTTTCAGTTTAAACAATGTATTTTGTTCATTCATTTTTTGATAAAAGTTGTAATATTTAAGTGTACAACATGATGTTTTGATACAAGTATACATTACAAATATGAAATGATTAGCACAATCAAGCTAATTAATGTATCCATTACCTCACATAGTTATGATGTGTGTGTGTGTGTGTGTGTGTGTGTGTGTAGTAAGAACACTTGAGATCTACTCTCAGTAAATTTCAAGTACACAATACATTATTATTAGCTATAATCACCATGCTGTACATTAGGTCTCCAGAACTTATTCATCTTATAACTGAAAGTCTGCACCCTTTTATCAATTATCTCCCCTTTTCCCCCACCCCTAGCCTCTGGTAATCACCATTCTACTCTGTTACTATGCGTTTGACCTTTTTTTTTTTTAGGATCCACATGTAAGTGATACCAGGCAATATTTGTCTTTTTCTGTCTGGCTTATTTTACTTAGTATAAAACCCCACCCAGGGTTCATCTATATTGGTGCTATATATATAACTTTCTTGATCCATTCATTTGTTGATCAATCAGTATCTTAGCTATTGTGAATAATGCTGCAGTGAACATGGGAGTATAAATATCTCTTCAAGAAAATGGTTTCATTTCTTTTTTTTTCTTTTTTTTTAACGTTTATTTATTTTTGAGACAGAGAGAGAGACAGAGCATTGATGGGGAAGGGGCAGAGAGAGAGGGAGACACAGAATCAGAAGCAGGCTCCAGGCTCTGAGCCATCAGCCCAGAGCCCAACGTGGGGCTCGAACCCACGGACCGCGAGATCGTGACCTGAGCTGAAGTCGGACGCTTAACCGACTGAGCCACCCAGGTGCCCCATCATTTCTTTTAGGTATATATCCAGAAGTGGAATTGCTAGATAAGAAAGCTATTTTTATGGTTGCATAAATTTTCCTTAAGGAATAGGTTGCTATTAATTATTACTCTTGATTGCAAATGAGACTAACACAATTTAAATGAGTTTAAGCAAAAGAGCAAATGAGTAGATTGTCTGAAAGTTCAAATACAGCTGTATCCTGAGGCCAGACCAATATTGGCAACGTTTATTTTCTCTGTCTCCACCCTGCTCCCATTTGTTAGTTTTCTCCTAATATAAGACAGACTCCATGAGGTTTCAGAAAATTATAATGTGTGACTCCATGTTACATCCTAAGCTAGCAACTTCTGCAGAAGGAATCCTCTCTACCATCATTCAGCTATGGCCAGATGAGTGAGGCCCTTGGAATTATAGCCCATCAGAATCATAGGAAGTGGAGGAGGAGGAGTTCCTGTAAAGAAGAGATGCTGGATTAAAAAAAAAAAAGTTTAATGTCCAGTACAGTAGTAGAAAAACATAACATCAGGTAATACATATAGTCCCAGAAAGTTTTTAGACCTGCATATGGGGCCTTTGACAATTAGTATTCTTCAAAGGTTGAGAGGGTTGGTGGGAAGGGGAAACAGCAACCTTCTATCCTAAAACTAGTAACCTTGCATCATGGGAATTTGTATTGTGCCAACCTTACAGGCTACTTGTTCCACAGATCAACTCTTCTATTTTGCTGTTACCTCAGATAACATGTTTAGCTCTTATTCTGAGTATATCATGTATGAGACAGGATAAATGGGCCCTAATATGGCATGCAGTTCTTCTCTAAAGCACTCTGAAATCCTGGGAAGACTGGGGTTATAGCATATGCTCCAGTGAGCCTGTTAAGATTACTCATGATGACTCTAGGCTATGTTTGGAACTCTTTCTGAAGTGAATAAACAGATGGCCAGCAGTGGCTAAAATTGAAAGTAGTTTTTAAAATGCTGAGAATCAATTACTTTAATATTCTCCAAGCTTAAATATCCTTCAAAAATGAGTGGACAGTATTTACTAAGAAATATGTTCCTTCTGGAATGAATTCAACTCAAGGAGAGCAAATGTGCTGTAATATTCTTAGACATGAATTCAAAGTGATGTGAAAAAAAGAATTACTGGTTTCATATCCCTATCACAGAAGTCTTGAGGCATAATTAATTGATGATGATTGCTTCAGAAATATTCTGAGCCAAGACTCCACAAAAAAAAGAGTAGTACTTTTCTCATTAGCTTTCTAATAGCACATATTATTCACAAGAAATTCACAGGAATGGGCATGCTATGTCTTAGAAAAATGACCCATTTAGGGTATGCTTGAGCCAGAAACAGCAAAATGGTGGGAAAGGCAAGTTTATGAATCCTAGAAACTATGCCAGTAGGATTTTCTGAGGGCCAAAAAAAGATAATGAATCAGCCAGTCCAGCTGTGAGAATGCAGCTGTGAGACTGCTGAAGGAAATGATGAAGTAAAAGGCAAGCTCATGAAATGACATGCCACCAAGCTGAGAGCAGTGTTAGCATGCTGGAGGACAAAATAAGTTATTTCTAATGACTCTGGCAATTTAGAGATTTGGATCTAAGAAAAAAAATTCAACAAGACCAGTAACAAATTAGTATCAAATAAGCATCAATAAGGACCAACATAGGGCTGTAGGCAGAAGTTGAGCAGCAATGGAGCAAAGTATACCACACTCTCTAATAGAGAGTTTATAGTATGTACAGAGTATCTTGTCCAACTAATTCACTTTGAACTAATGCACAGATTTAAAAAAATAAATAAATAAAAATAAAAACAAAGTCTTGCCCAGGGAGGATGTTTCCATTGTTTCTTGCTACTTAACAAATTACCCCCCAAAAATAGTGCCTTAAAATTGGTTATTTGCTCACAATTCTGTAAGTTGGGCAAGCCTCAGCAAAGATAGCTTGTCACTGCTCCACATGGCGTCAGCTAGGGCAGAGCAACTATGACTAGATAATCTACTTCCAAGATGGCCTTACTCAGAAGCAGGCAAGTTGGTGTAGCTGTCGGTTAGAAGATCAGCTGGGCCTGTTGGCCAGGGTTTGGTTCTCCTCCTCATGGTCTCTCCATGTGGCTAGGTTGGGCTCATGGAGAGGCCATGTGGAAGACAACTGCTCACAGATGGCAGTTTCAGGGTAAACATATTACACAGCAGCTGGCTTTCCCCAGAAGGCTAGGTCTTCCTAAGGCTTAAGCCTGGAACAAGCACAGTGTCACTTCCTCTAAATTCTCTTGGTTAAAGTAGAGCCAGCCCAGATCCAACAGAATACCACACAGGTGATGAGTACAGAAGCCATGGTTCAGTTTACCACAGAGGAGATGTGACTTATGCAAAGTTAACTATATGCTACTATTAATTAGAGGAAAAGTTGATGCTAATAAGCCTGTAAAATAAAGCATAGGGGGAAAGAGACAGACAGACAGACAGAGAGACAGAGAGAGGGAGAGAGAGAACTGTTTTGTATGGCCAACATAGAAGAAAAAGAACAGAAAAAGAAGAAAAAAAAGACAAAGGAAAATAGGCAGAAATAGTAAAATAATGATCCCATTATAAGGACCATGGTCAAATCGCAGCTTCACAACTTAAAAGAAACCTAAAAATTTTAGAGATAAGTCAGAGGAGAGCAGTAATTAGGACTAGAGAATAGGAAAATAAAATTATGATGAAAACTTTTAAAAATAAAATTATATACCTGGAGAAAAGAGACTGGAGAGTGACTGAATAATGATCCTCAAAGCAGTCTATCAACATTCACCACCAATTTCTATGCTCCAAGAACAGAAAAAGAGGATGGCAGTTTAAATTGATCATATAAGGGGTGCCTGGGTGGCTCCATTGGTTAAGTATCTGACTCTTGATATCAGCTCAGGTCATGACCTCACAGTTCATGGGATTGAGCCCCCAGTGAGATTCTGTGTTAAGAGTGTAGACCTTGCTTGGGATTCTCTCTCTCCCTCTCTCTCTGCCCCTCCCCTGCTTGCTCTCTCTTTCTCTCTCTCTCTCTCCTCTCTCTGTCTGTCTGTCTCTCTCTCAAAATAAATACACATTTTTTAAATGTTAATAAATCAATCATATAAGATTTAGGTTGAAAGAATTTCCTGGAACACATGATGGATTAGAAAAATGAGAAATAAAAATTTCTTTCCAAAAATCCTTAATCCAAATATTAATCCTACAATTAAATATATGAAAAAGTTTTCTTCCCTGGAAAAAAGGAACCCTCCATGATGACTGTCTCCTATGAAACTGAAACTACTAGGGAATAGTGAAGTTCTCTATAGGTCACTTGTCTATACCTTTCCACCTGCATAACCCTATTATGCCCCTGCTCTTGCTCCCTGCCCTACATCCCATCTAGACTGCAAATTTCTTGAGGGCAGGATTATGTCTTGATCTTTTCCCAGCGTCTACAACTTGCTCTAAACGGAATATGCTCAATACAGAAAGTGTTTAGATACTTTTGCCCATGGCAACTGATTGTATGCTAAGCATGATGATTGAATAATTGTTCATTTATTCAATTCAACTGACATTTACTGTATATTGACTTTCTGCCAGACACTACACTACACGTAATGACATACTGAGGTCAGTAAAACAAACATAGCTTTTGTCCTTATGGTATGGTAAGAAAATATAAATACATACATATGTATAGTTTTTGAAAAAAACTATAGGATGATATGAGAGATTAAAATAGGAGGACCACTGACCTGGGAGATAAAATAGTGATTATGAGCACAGGCTCCAGAGTTGTACTCCCTGCAAGTTTCTTAACAATGTAAACACTAAGTTTTTTGATCTGTAAATGGGGATAATAATAATACCAATATCATAAAATTGTTATAAAATTCAACTTGGTATAATGTCAGTGTCCACTGGACTCGTTTTTGGTTATTGATTTTCTTTTCTGCGCTGTTCTGTTTGTAAGGATTGATTTTTCATAGAGGTCTTCCTCAAATATTGACTTTTGTTTTATCTTAGATGTCTTCAAAAAACAAAGAGAAATTTTGCTTTTTTATTTTTAATAGGTTAAAATTCATTCTATTTTGCAATTACCATAAAGGTCCACTGGACCCTTTGAAAATCTATGATAAATTATGGAATCTTAGTGATCTTATTTTTCTTGTATCTTGAAATACTTTGCTATTTCATCAACCTTAGAATAAGTTCATCACTGCTAACCAATTATTCTCAACTGCGATTTTAAAAAAGACTAAACCAAGGGGCACCTGGGTGGCTCAGTCGGTTAAGTTACTGACTCCATTTCGGCTCAAGTCTAGATCTCATGATTCATGAGATCTAGCCCCTCTTTGGGCTCCACACTAACACTATGGAGCCTGCTTGGGATTCTCTCCCTCTCTCTGCCCCTCCTCTGCTCTCATTCTATCTCTCTCTCTCTCTCAAAAATAAATATTTTTTAAAAAGAGTAAAATAATGGGGCACCTGAGTAGCTCAGCCGGTTAAGTGTCTGACTTTGGCTCAGGTCATGATCTCACAGTTCATGAGTTCAAGCCCCAGGTCAGGCTCTGTGCTCAAAGCTCAGAGCCTGGAGCCTGCTTTGGAGTCTGTGTCTCCTTCTCTCTCTGCCCCTCCCTCACTCACACTGTCTTTCTCAAAAATAAACATTAAAAAAAATTTTTTTAAAGAGTAAAATAATAAGAAAATGGAAGAAATATTAAATTACCTATAGCAATAGTGAAAAAATGACCACTGGCATAACATTCTTCCACTTCATTTTCCTTTTCTTCAGTTTCTTATTGTACTGACCAAAGTATTAAATCATCTTTTGGGGCACCTGGGTGACTCAGTTGGTTAAGCTTCCAACTCTTGATTTTAGCTCAGGTAATAATCTCACAATTGTGAGATCGAGCCCTATATCGAGCTTTGAGCTGGGTATTGAGCCTGCTTAAGATTCTCTCTCTATCCCCCCTCACTCTGCCCCTCTCCCACTAGTTTGCATGAACAGTCTCTCTCTCTCAAAAAGAAAAAAAAAAAGTACTCAAAAAAAATACTCAAAGTATTGAATCATCTTTGAGTCATTAGAGCAAGCGACTCTTGATCTTGGAGTTGTGGGTTCAAGCTCCATGTTGGGTGTAGGGATTATTTTAAAATAAAATCTAGGACCACCTGGGTGGCTCAGTAGGTTGAGTCCTGACTCTTGATTTTGGCTCAGGCCATGATCCCAGGGTCATGGGATCAAGCCCCATGTCAGGCTCTGAGCTGAGCATGGAGCCTGCTTAAGATTCTCTCTCTCTCTCTGCCCCTCTTCCCTGCTTGCATGCTTTCTCTCTCTCTCTCTCTCTCTCTCTCTCTCTCTCTCTCTCTCTCTCAAAAAAAGAAAAAAAGAAAAGAAAAGAAAATCTAAAAAAGAAGAAGAAGGCATAAAAAATATAGGGAAGACTATCTTTAAGTCTTTTTTTAAGCGTTTTAAAAAATACTTTTAGGAGATTTGAGTGTACAAGTTCAGGAAGTAAGAGCATTCAGAGATAGGGAAATAATACTTGATGTGGCACACATGACAACAAAGAAAAATAGTAAAAGAATAATTAAGGCTCAGGAAACACTCCCCTTGATTATCTTGAAGCCCCTCAACTAGATTGTAAACATGGAGAGAGGGCTTTTATAATTTTATATTATCCCCAAGCTGGACTGGGCTGGGCTCATAGTATGTTTTCAATAAATGATTCATTAATTGAGAGAAATGGACTCAAATAAGTCCTTCATGTCACTAAAGTGGAATGGCTAGATGTATGAATCTTTTTTATATAAAGTTTATTTGTTTACTTTGGGAGAGAGGGTATGAAGGAGGGGGAGAGAGAGAGAGGGGGAGAACCTCATGCAGCTCTGCACCCTCAGTACACAAAGCCCAATGCAGCGCTCGAACTCACAAACCCGTGAGATCATGACCTGAGCCAAAATCAATAGTTGGGGGCTGAACTGACTGAACCACCCAGGCTCCCCTGGCCAGAAGAGTGAATCTTGTAGTCTGATTATCCTGGGTTCTAATTCCTGCGTTTTACTTTAACTTAGCCCTCTGAGTCTAAATTTCACAATCTATAATAGAGAGAAACTAACACAATCAACCTCATAAGACTGATACAATTCTTAAATGAGCTAATACAGGTGAAATACTTAGCAGAATGCTCAGTAAGTGTTAGCCTCTATTATTTTTTTCCCTAGTTAACAGATATTTTTCATCAGTACAGCAGTCAAATGTACAAAACCAAATGTCAACAGCATTAAAACAACAGTCTCATATGACTATTATTTTCTAGAGCAGAAGCCAGCTTTTCATTTATTGTTATGATTTATGATGGGATTACATTTGTCAAGGGAATGAATTTAAAATCTGGGCCTGGCTTTTCCCCTAATAAACCAGGAAAGAGAGTTCCTTAGGAATCATCGAATGACACTGAATTAGATCTTTTAAAAGCAAAAGGAAGAATAAAATTCCTTTTATCATGTGAAAAGAGATTAGCACTCATACTACAGGAAAACAACCTGTGAATTTGAAACTTCTTCAGGATCAACTTGATATAATGTATGCACAACAGAAATGTTATAATAATATTCATTTCCACTTCTACCAACTCTTCTCCATGCTTAATAAAAATGAAGCTTAAACTCTTAAAGGCCTAGAGATTATGAATTTGGAAAACACTTAAAACTGTAGTTGCTGGGGCGGCTGGGTGTCTGACTTCGGCTCAGGTCATGATTTCATGGCTCATGAGTTCGAGCCCCACGTTGGGCTCTGTGCTGACAGCTCAGAGCCTGGACCCTACTTCAGATTCTCTGTCGCCCTCTCTGTCTGCCCCTTCCCCACTCACACTCTGTCTCTCTCTGTCTCAGAGTTGCTATCTCTGAGATGCAGTGAAATTCTTTTAATTGAAGTATAATTAACATACAATGTTATATTAGTTTCAAGTGTATAATGTAATGATTTAATATTATAAATCGCAACTTTAAAGAATTAAAAAGAAATCTTTGTAGCACAAAATAATACTGTGTGCTGAAATACATGTGAAGTGAATATAAAATTTAATACACTTTAAAAAATGAAGCTTAGGGGCGCCTAGGTGGCTCAGTCGGTTAAGCAGCCGACTTCGGCTCAGGTCATGATCTCGGGGTCCGTGAGTTCGAGCCCCACGTCGGGCTCTGTGCTGACAGCTCAGAGCCTGGAGCCTGTTTCAGATTCTGTGTCTCCCTCTCTCTGACCCTCCCCTGTTCATGCTCTGTCTCTCCCTGTCTCAAAAATAAATAAAACGTTAAAAAAAAATGAAGCTTAGAAAAAAACATTTTTCTCAAGATATCTGCCAACTAGGTGAGAACAATAATATTAATAATGGTATTGGTAATAAAGATAGTTAGCACTTAATCAGTACCATAAGTATTCCACATGATTATCTCATTGAATTATCATGCTGATACATATTATATACGAAAAAAAACAAAAACAAAAACAAAAATACATGAACAGTTTTAAGAAGTTGATCCCGGGGCGCCTGGGTGGCGCAGTCGGTTAAGCGTCCGACTTCAGCCAGGTCACGATCTCGCGGTCCGTGAGTTCGAGTCCCGCGTCGGGCTCTGGGCTGATGGCTCAGAGCCTGGAGCCTGTTTCCGATTCTGTGTCTCCCTCTCTCTCTGCCCCTCCCCCGTTCATGCTCTGTCTCTCTCTGTCCCAAAAATAAATAAAAAACGTTGAAAAAAAAATTAAAAAAAAAAAAAAAAAGAAGTTGATCCCAAGAATAAGAAGGGTGAATGAGATAGACATTATGATGTACCACCCAGATCTCTCATCACTGAAGGACTTGCTGCTCCAGCTGCTAGGAGAACTGTTGGCAGACAGCCCTACCATGTGTTAACACCTTTCAGAAATTGCCTCAATCAGCCAGCCGTCAGCTGTCAGCCAGCCCCTTCCAAGATTGTCTGAGAAGCAGAGAGCAGCTTTGCCGGAAACCACGCCTTTTCCAGGGTAGCCCATCTCCAATGACTGGTTGCTGCTGGAGTATAAAGACTTGGCTATCTAGGGCCAACTTAGGACACCACTGAAGGGCTAGTCTAGCTTCAGAGCTCTTTGTGGGGTCAGATGAGATTGTGGTTGGTACGCATCACAGCTGGACTTATCCCTCTGCTTCCTTCCCCATGTTTTGACAAGTTTTGATCCCAAGGGCCCTGCCTAATAAACATCCTTCACTCTGTCTCAGAGTCTGCTGCCTGGGAAACCCAACTTTCAACACTGCAAGTCAACTACTAACAAAAGACTATCTTTACTCACACAAAATATCTTATGTCTTTAATAATACATGTTCCTAATTTACTTCTTGTAAAATATGGAATCACAAACAAGTTATATTATTCTTAGTCTTATTCTGCACACTTCCATAGTCCACAGGATGTAGAGAAGATGGCCATGGGATAGCTATGCTCTGACACACAGAGCACAGAAATAGTTCTAGCATACAGTGTAGTTGAACATTGGGAAACAAAATTTGACAGACTGAAGGTGATAACTAATCCTCTAACCAAAAGAAAATAAAAATAAAGAAAAGTAGGGTCTTCCTCTGGAATAAAGGACAAATGTAAGTAATACATTCTGATTGGGAAATTTTTAATTATAGAAATTTTACAAAATTAAAAAGGAAAGGGGCACCTAGGTGGCTCAGTCAGTGTCTGACTCTTGATTTCGGCTCAGGTCATGATATCAGTTTGTGAGTTTGAGCCTGGAGTTGGGCTCTGAACTGACAGCACAGAGCCTTCTTGGGATTCTCTCTCTCTCTCTCTCTCTCTCTCTCTCTCTGTCTTTCTCTCCCCCCCCCACTTGTGTGCACTCACTTGCTCTCTTGCTCTCTCTCTCCCCCTCTCTCTTCTCTCTCTCTTGCCTGCTCTCTCTCAAAATAAATAAACTTAAAAAAGAAAAAAGGAGAGGCACCTGGGTGGCTCAGTTGTTAAGCATCTGACTTCCACTCAGGTCATGATCTCAAGGTTTGTGAGTTCAAGCCCCAAATCAGGCTCTGTGCTGACAGCTCAGAGCCTGGAGCCTGCTTCAGATTCTCTCTCTCTCTGCCCCTCCCTGCTTATACTCTGTTTCTCTGTCTCTCTCTCTTTCAAAAATAAATAAACATGAAAAAAAATTTAAAAAGGAAAAAGAAAAAAGGAAAGATATACTCTTTCTTCACCTCAACTCTTGTCCCACTTCCCAGAGGTTATCACTGTTGGTTTGGTGTGCATTAATTTCAGAACCTTTTCCATGAGTATTTAATTATAGGTGTGTATATGTTTGAATGTGATTTTTTAAATAAAAATGGAATTTAAAGTATGCATTGTTCATCAGCGTACATTATGGAAGGTAATCTGCTTTACTCAAACCACTGATTTAAATGTCAATCACATATGGGCCTCTGGGTGGCTCAGTCAGTTGAGTGTCTGACTCTTGATTTCTGCTGAGATCATGATCTCACAGTTAGTGGGATCAAGCCCCACATCAGGCTATTCACTCTCAGCAAGAAACCTGCTTGGGATTCTCTCTCTCCCTCTCTCTCTTTGCCCCTCCCCTGCTCACACACTCTCTCTCTCAAAATAAACTTAACAAAAAATCTCAATAACATCTAAAAACTACCTTCACAGCAATATCTAGACTGGTGTTTGACCAAACATCTGGGCACCACAGATGTTGATACATAAAATTAATCATCACAAGACCACCTCTTGTCAACTTGGCACTCTTTAAACCATACTTGATATCTAAATAAATAAAACAAGTGTCTTAGGGGACCTGGTTGGTGCAGTCAATAGGATATGTGACTCTTGATCTTGGGGTTGTGAGTTCAAGCCCCACGTTGGGCGTAGAGTTTACTTTAAAAATTTTTTTAAATGTTTAAGACAAGCATCTTCGGGCTACTATACAAAAGTACCATAGACTGGGTGGCTTATAAACAACAGAAATTTATTTCTGAAGTTCTGAAGTTTGGAAATCTAAGAACAAGATGCCATCATGGTTGAATTCTAATGAGAACCATCTTCTGGTTGCAAACTGCTGACTTTTTTTTAAGTAAGATCTACACCTAATGTGGGACTTGAACTCACAACCCCAAGATCAAGAGTCTCATGCTCTACCAAATGAGCCAGCCCAGGCATCCCAGACTGCTGGCTTCTTATATCCTCACAGGGCAGAGAGCAGAGAGGGTAAGAAAGCTCTCCTATGACTTTTATAAAGGCACTAATGCTATTCATGAGGGTTACACCCTCATGCCCTCATCTAATCCTAATTACCTCCCAAAGGGCCCATCTCCTAATACCATCACATTAGAGAGACAGGGTTTCAACATAAGAATTTTCAGGGGAAACAAACATTCAGTCCATAACAATGTGGTTATACTTCTACTTAACATGATACAACTATCCTTCATACAACTAAAAAAAACATTAAACTGGAGTGCCTCGGTGGCTCAGTCAGTTAAGCATCAGACTTCGGCTTAGGTCATAATCTCAAGGTTTGTGGGTTCAAGCCCCACATTGGGCTCTGTGCTGACAGATCAGAGCCTGAAGCCTGCTTTGGATTCTGTGTCTCCTCTCTCTGCCCCCCTCCCACTCATTCTCTCTCTCTCTCTCTCTCTCTCTCTCTCTCGTCTCTGTCTCTCTCTCAAAATAAATAAACATTAAAAAAGAAAAAATTAAAAATAAATAAATAAAATTTAAAAAACATTAACCCTTTCCCCAGAAGAAAATGCAAAGTCCTTGGGTGACGTTCACTCTTCTTGATATCATATAACTTAAATACTATGATGTAAAGTCAAAGCATTTATATTATATGAGATGAGGATAAGAGGGAAAAAAACAAAGATACTTGCTACACACACATACACATAAACATATTCATAACAAAATAAAGAAGAAATACTCATGATAATTCCAGACCTCATTATTACTGAATACTGGTCATAGCTAGTATTTAAAATTATTCTTCCACTCTGTATTCTGTATTCCCTTTGTCCTTAGCAAGCACCTCATCTGCTCATGGTTCTTTACCAGGTGGGGTAATTTAACCTTCATTCCTAAAGGGTCTGGGTCATCTCTAGTCCTGCCTGCATTGGGTTGCAGTTTTCCATCAATTTCAACTGTGTGGTAATAATAAAAGATAGCCAGGTGTACCTGGCTGGCTCAGTCAGTAAAACACATAAATCTTTTTTTTTTTTAATATATATATTTTTTTGAGACAGAGAGAGACAGAGAGAGAGAGCATGAGTGTAGGAGGGACAGAGAGAGAGGGAGATACAGAATCCAAAGCAGGCTCCAGGATCCAAGTTGTCAGCACAGAATTCAATGCAAGGCTCAAATTCATGAACCACAAGATCATGACCTGAACCAAAGTTGGCCACCCAACCAACTGAGCCACCCAAGCACTCCTAAAACACACAACTCTTAATCTGGGAGTTGTGAGTTCAAGCCCCATGTTGGGTGTGCATATTACTAAAACAAAATCAAATTTAATTTAAAAAATAATAAAAGGGTGCATTAAACTCCTGTTTTGGGGTCAGGTCATGATCTCACGGTTTGGGAGTTCAAGCCCCAACATTGGGCTTCATGCTGTCAGTGCAGAGCCTGCTTGGGATTCTCTCTCTCCCTCTTTACCACTCTCCTGCTCACGCACTCTCTCCCTCTCTCAAAATAAATAAATAAACTTTAAAAAAATAAAAAATATAAATAAGTAATTAAAATCCCAGACATACCTTTCCTCCCCTCCACTGTGAAGTAGCAACCCAATTTCCCCTTGGTAATCAAGATCAATCACCCCAACCAGCACAGTAACTCCTTTCTTTTCCTGTTCAGAGGCATGGGGAACCTAAAGACCAGGTGGCAGTCTTAACTGCCAATTCAGTGGAATAATTGTTGTGTCTCCTAGTAAAGGCATTCTTCCATTTGCCACCAAGTCCTCGAGGCCAGGAGTGCATGAGGTCATAAGGACAGGAAAAAAATTTTACTAGTAGTTTACTAGGGCTAATGGTGAGTGGTGCCACTGCCACTCCTTGATTCCTAGACCCATGAAGCCTGGCTATGGGAGAACAGCAGAATATACAGAGCATATACAGCCTCCCAGAGAATCCTGTCCTAGCCCTGCAAGATATTGCCACCTTGCTGGCATTGTAACTGAGTCTTCAAAAGGCCATTCTAGCATTCTATGAAACTAGCTGCCTCAAGATGATGAGAAATATGGTAAGACCAGTGAATTCATGAGCATTGGCCCACTATCACACTTCATTTGCTGTGAAGTGAGTTCCTTGATCAGAAGCAATGCTGTGTGAAATACTAGTGATGGTGGATAAGGCATTCTATAAGTCTATGGATGGTACTTTTGGCTGAAGGATTACATGCAGGGAAGGCAAATCCATATCCAGAGTATCTATTCCAGTGAGAACAAAATGCTGCCCCTTCTATGATGGAAATGGTCCAATATAATCAACCTGCTAGCAGGTAGGTGGCTAATCACCCCAGGGAATGGTGCCACACTGGGGAATCTCTGCTTCTAGCAGATTGAGCAGTCAGCAGTGGCCTTAGCCTGGTCAGCTGTGGTGAGTAGAAGTCCATGTCATTGAGCCCATGAATAACTTCAATCCCCACTACCATGGCCACTTTGTTCATGAGCCCATTGGGCAATGACAGGTGTGGCTTGAGAAAGAGACTAGCTGGTATCCATAGAATATGTCATCCTATCCACTTGGTTATTAAAATCTTCCTCTACTGAGGACATACTCTGGTGATCATTCACATGAGACACAAATATCTTCACATTTTTTACCCTTTCAGCAAGGTCTATCCACATACCTCTTCCCCAAATCTCTTTGTTACCAATTTTCCAATCATGTTCCTTCCAAGTCTCTGACCAGCCAGCCAAACTACTGGCCACAACCCATAAATCAGTGTATAGTCACTAATCTGGCCATTTTTTACTTCCAAGAAAAATGAACAACCAGGTGCACTGCTTAACATTCTGTCCAGTGAGAGAATTTCCCTTCACCATTGTCCTTTATGTCCCAGAAAAGAGCTGTAGTACTATAGCTGTTCATTTTCAAGTGGTGCCTACATATCGCACAGAACTACCTATAAACCAGGCCTACGATTTCTTTTCCTCTGTCACCTGATTGTAGGAAAGTCCCCATGAGGCCAGAGGCACAGGCTGGGAAAGAGAAGGCAATACAGTAGGAATGGGGATACTTTCATATCTGCACTATGAGTGTAGCTCATTCATTTAACAGCTGGATAGTATTCCATTTTATCCTTATACCATAAAACAACTATCCCATTGTAATGGGTTTTTAGCTTGCCTCCAATTTTTTTTATTTTGCTTTTAAAATGTTCCAGAGAATGAATGAATATATATATCCTTGTGCACTTGTGAGATTTCCATAAAAAATTTAAAATACAAATAGAAAATAAGATATCTACTATGACAACTAGATTGGCTACCCTAGAACAAGAGGCTCAAAGAACCATTCTGAAATCTATTACAAATATCTCCCACCAACCACTCAGAAAAGAAACTAATGAAACTCTTGAGAGAATGTGTGTATATGTACATATTTTACCACTTAATACTGTTGCACTAACATTTAAACCAATATAAGAGCAATTATTTTTGTCTACAGTTTTGAGTTGGCTTAGTACTGTCACTGAATAAATTTTGGGTATTCAATAGTCAGAATATAATACAAATTATTTAAAAGTCTTCTGTTGGCTGCTTCCAAAAATTACCAAGTATATCAGTTACCTATTCAGTATTTCTGATGATTATTTCCATCCCAAGAGATGGCCCAATCTTAAGATTAATTAAGGGCTTCACTTCAAATTCAACAGATAAGTTATTCTTACACCTCCACATAATAATATATCTTTTCTAACTTTGCCAAACTAGTGATCTTACAATTTATACTTCATAAATCAAAGAAATTTATTCCATTCCAGCCAAGAGTATAATTTTTTTCCAATTTCTTTTATGAAGGACTTCTAAGTTTCATACATTAGCAGTTGGTTATATTTCATCTGACTAAGCGGAGAATAGTCATCTCATACATGAGCAGCTAAAATGTGTATCTCTATTTACAGTCCTTAGTAGAGATTTTGTAGAGATTCCACCTCTGAATCACATAGCAGAAACTTCAGGCAAAGTTTTAAATCTTTGTCAGCTTCAAAAGAAACCAACTTTCTTTCAAGCTAAAGAGGGGGAGGTCTCTTCTTCGGTGGATCATCTACAAGCAGAGGCTGCTTGTTACTCACAAAATCTTAAAAGTGAACCACCTTGTGAAAATAGCTTAAATTCCATAATCTGAGATTTTATTTGGAGTCTTTAAAGACTTTCAGTCTTCTAAAAAAATCTCTTAAAATACAAATTCCTGGAATAGTTAATCCCTTAAGCCAAGAGAGCAACTACCATCTTCATTAAACAATTTAGAAATGAGACACAGGATTTGGGCAGAGATAAAATCAAGAGAAAAACAATTTTTTTGCCAATTTTTCAATTTTATCAATAGTCTACTTTCATAACATTTCAGGTAATAAATGAATCAGAAATATAAATACATATTAACAGGTTTATATATTAACTTATCTTCTAAAACATTTCAAAATACCAATCTGATAAGTCTAGAGAATGACTTACTTATAGATATCACTTCTCTTAGGCACATTTTCTTTTTAACTCATGAACTTTCTATATCTTGTTCCTTCTAGAAATCATCAATACTTGCTAACTCTGAAGAATAGATCCTTTTTTATTCTCCCATCCCTCTTGAGCTAAGCATTATCTTAACTTTTGTCATGATCCTGGATTGCTCTCCTTTAGTTTTACCACCCATATGTATATCCTCAAATAAAAGAATTTAGTTTTGCCTATTTTTGAACTTTATAGAAATGGAATCATACTGTACATACTCTCTTTTTCTCCATATTGTTTCTGATAGCTGTACTTTGTTCATTTTAATTTCTGGATATAAGTATACTTCAATTTATTCCTCCCTTGCACAGTTAATGGATATTTGTAATGTTTCCATTGGGGGTCATTATGAACAATGCTGTTATTATAAGTACTGTTAAACATGAACTCTGGTAAACATAAGCACACAATATATTCCTAGGAGAATTGTTGTGTCATAGAATATGAGTGTCTCAGCTTTATTGATAATGCAAACTAAGTTCCAAAGTGGTTGTGCCAACTTACACTGTTACTAGAAGTGTATGAGAGCTCCTGTTGCTTCTTATCCTGACCAACCTCAAATTTTTCTAATTTTCAAAAATTTGGTATGTATACATTGGTATCCCACTAGTCTAAATCACCCTAATTAGGAAGGAAGCTGAATACTTTTTTCATATATTTTATCAACCATTTAGATATCCCTTATTATGAAATGGTGAAATGCCCTTCACTTTTCTTGCCCTTTTTTCTATAGGGTAGTCTTTTTTTTTTTTTAAGAAGTTCTTTATTCTGGATACTAGTATGTACTTGATTGATGTTACAGGTTGCAAAAATCTTCTATTCTGTGCCTTTTCTTTTTGTACTGTCTTTTGGCACTTTAAAAAAAAAATTTTAGGACAGCCTCTTGATCAGAAGGGAGCCTAAAGGCCCACCCTTGGAGAGAAAGGCCATCATGAAGGGTAAAGCCTCCAAGTGGGGAGAGAACAGCATTGGAGCTGCTACCAAGAGTGCCACGAAGCTGGCCGTGTGCTCAGCAAGTACTGGCAGAGCCTGGAGTGATGAGTGGGGTGGCTTTCTCAGGTAAGGGGCTGTGCTTCTGATTGTACTTATATTTGCATTTTCCATTCATGGCGATCAAGATTCCAGCAATGCACAGGAGCCCTCCAAAAATCATCCCACCCACCTGCAGGCTTTCCCTGTCATAGTAGAAGGGACTTTGGCATCCAAGGCAGGCAGCCCTGCCAGTGTGAAGAGAAGGCCCCAAGTCACTCTCTTCATGACACAGCTGGAGGGCAGGGCTGGGAGCCGTTTTCCTGAGCTCACCTGAGAGCTGGGTGCAGAAAGCAGGTCTGAAGAGGTTCCTGGGGCTGTCTTGACAATTTGGGGGTAGTCAATTTTCCCTTTATGTTTAATGCCTTCTGTGACTTGTTTATAAATCATTTACTACCCTTGAGGTATTCTGCTATATTATCTCCTAACAGCTTTATAGTTTTGACTTTCATACCCAAGTCATGAATCTACCTGGTATTGATTTTTGTCTATGTTATGAAGTAGAACTCAATTTCTTTTTATTTCATATAGATACCCAATTGTTCCAGCACCAATATTCCAGAGCAAGAAGAAATTCTTCTGAGTTGTTTCTTTCTTTTCTTTTAATGTAGGTGTAGGAAACTTCTAGCCCTTAACTCAATTGCTTTCAGCTCATAGAGAAGGCAACAAGAAGGGGTTCAGTTTATTCCAAAAGTTGCTAAAACTCAAAAGAGTTGATTTCTTTAAATTGTTAGTTGTAGTAATATGAGGCTGAAATGTGGAAATGGGTTTTTCTATCTAAATTTTTTAACGTTTATTCATTTTTGAGACAGAGAGAGACAGAGCATGAATGGGGGAAGGTCAGAGAGAGGGAGATACAGAATCTGAAACAGGCTCTAGGTTCTGAGCTGTTAGCACAGAGCCCGACGCGGGGCTCGAACTCACAGACCGCGAGATCATGACCTGAGCCGAAGTCGGACGCCCAACCGACCGAGCCACCCAGGTGCCCCATGGGTTTTTCTATCTAAAACAGATATCTAACTTGCCTAACTTATAGTATAGAAAATAGGCTTAAACTATATTGAAAATAAAACAACGGATAAAAAATATTCCTAGATTTATAACATTTAATGTAATTCAATTCAACAAACACTTAAGAAGTAAAATATTTTATAACATTTATTTTATACCTAAAGATTATGCACATTTAACTCTTTATTTTTGCTATCTTTGTAAATAAATAGAGTTTTGAGACGTGTTTTACCCTCAAGGTTTGGGCAGAATTGAGGCCATATCTCTATCTCATAGACTCTATCCTATTGTCATGGCACCTTCATACTTGAATCTTCTCTGCAACATTATTGCCCAATGGTCAACTAATTTGAAGACTCAATATTGAATTTGACTGCTCTGTACTTTTTCCATTTACTGAACAAAATTCGACTTGGAGTTCCACCCAGAAGCAACCTTCTTCCTCCTGTTGACTTTTCTAATCTTGCCTTCTTCACACTAAATAACACTAAGATTCTTTCATTCTTCTTGATGTCCTAATTTCATATCCCCTCATCATCCTAACTGACCAGCAGAAAGTAGAATAAACCATCACCTTCTTTACTTCACATATAATACCTCCATTAATGTATTTGTTTTTTGAGAACCTATTTTTCATTGCTGCTTTTGCATGCCATCCACAACTAATCATAATAATGACATAAAATTAAATATCTATTTGTTAACACTAGCAAATAGCATTTTGTTCCTATTTTAAAAGTGATTGAGTCTAATATTCCTATATTTCTCTCATTCTTAAAAGTAACCTTAATTATGTTGCCTGTGTACTTACAGTTCATTTCAAATGGTTTAAAATTCACACACACACACACACACACACACACACACACACACACATTTCTTGAGAGGAAATAAAATCACTTCTAGTAAAACATATATCTAAGTGAGTTCTATATTTCACTCTTTAACATGTAGAGATTTTTTGGCCACTTTTTTTCTTCACTATTCTTTTTTTTTAGTGAGGCAAGGAAAATTCTGTTTCTCTGCTTAGTCACATTCTCAGCATGTGAATGGGACAACACCTTTGCCCCTCTCAGAAAGATTTTTTTCTAGCATAGCCAGTCATAATTATGAAGTCTTTCCTTTATTCAATTATAAAGGTTTCTTTTTCTTTTTGAAGAATTACGACTGATGCTCCAAAAAACTCAATTATGCCTAGCAAAATTCCATTATCTCATTTCCCAAGGGGTACTAGAGCCCTGCCCCACCAGCCAGGATACACAAGAATTCTGTTTTAAAGCAGTTCCACATGAATGCCTATTTCTCCCTTGTGTTCTCCATGGCTGGGAACCACCTCTTTGAAAAACACAATGCCATGCTGAATGTGCATTTTTCATTAAAATGTGACCTGTTTCCAGGCTGGTATCTGTGCTCCACATTCAACTAACCCTTTGGCCAAATTCACACCCACATATTTTGGACATTCTTCTGGCCTAAAACTGCACCCAGAGCATCTGTTCTGTGCAAAGGATTAATGAAAAAAAAAATGTGTGTGCAGGTCAGAAGCTAGTCTAGTGACTGCACATCCCCCTTCAGATGCTTCATCAGCTCACAAAATGTATGAGACAACTATCAGCCATATGGAGTTTATGGCTTACTTTAAACCTTAAATCTTTTAAACTTATAGATGGGAAGGCCACGAGAAAAATGAAAAAACAAAAACAAATCTTGGAGAACATTTTCCTTCTGTTTTAGTTCTTGGCCGTTTGGTAATCTCTGATGGTGTCTAATATTAGACTCTTAAAGAAAATCTTTTCCTTAGGCTGTTCTATTATAATCAAGAGTCTAAGAAAAGATTGGGTTATTTTTTCTATGATTAGAAAAGAACAAGAAAAATATAATTTTAAATATCAAAATAAGTGGAGGGGAAAGCTTGTGTACATTTTCCTTTACTCAAAAGTCTTCATTTTCCTCTTTCCTCTGCATCACCTCTAGAAAGAAAAGCCATAAAGGCAACCAATTTGGAAAGCAGAACCTAAAACATGTTTAAGGAAAATGTATTTTTTAAATATAGATGTTTTTTAAAAATAAGTAAATAAAAATATAGATGATATGAATATATATATATATATTTTTTTTTTCACTTAATGTAGTGTATAAAGAGTGCACTAAAGACTGATGTCTGGACATTATTCTCAAATAAAATCTCCCAAATTAAGGTGTGCCTGAGTGTCTCAGTCAGTTAGGCCGCAAGCTCTTTCTTGGTTTTGGCTTGGGCATGATCTCACAGTTGCTGAGTTCGAGCCCCACATCCTACTCCACACTGTCAGTGTGGAATCTGTTTGG
This sequence comes from Lynx canadensis, assembly GCF_007474595.2. Classification (NCBI taxonomy): domain Eukaryota; kingdom Metazoa; phylum Chordata; class Mammalia; order Carnivora; family Felidae; genus Lynx; species Lynx canadensis. The sequence continues at coordinate 116,238,797 of NC_044309.1, read as the reverse complement.
GGTTCTCTCTCTCTCTCTCTCTCTCTCCCTCCCCCACTCACTCTTTCTCGCTCTCAAAATAAATAAACTTTTAAGAAAATCTCCCAAGTTATACTATACAAATCCTCAGCTAAATTTCCCTTTTGCATATAGAGAGTTAAATGGTCATAAACAGGACTAAAAAGGCCTCTCCTGTTTTTGCCTAAGGAGATGAGTTTAGGGACTATATAATCTTTCATATTCAAATATGTAACATTTCTCTTTATCCTTCTGCTATATGCCATGGCCATTTGCCACCCAGGCAGGAAGGAGCCAATGTCAACAGACATCTGCAGCAGAACCCTATGAGTTACTTAGACCAAAACAGTGAGGACCCTCCATTCTGGCCACCAGATGTTGTAGCCATTTCTCTAAATGTCCTGTTTGTGACCTTGACTCTTTAGTTCCCCTTCACAGCATTCTATACTTGGAAGAGCTACTATGATTGCCTCTGATTCTCCCTTCCAGTCTGAATACAGAAGGGAGTCTCCTCCTCACTGCCTCAACCCCCACCTCACCAACCTTAGAGAGGCAAGAATAGAACCTAAGAATTGATCAACAAATACTACAGGGGTGACAGTGAAACTATTGTGAAATTCTTGGTTCCTAACCCCCTGCCTTAAGAATAAACTAACACAAAACACTGACACAACTTTGGAAGAAAGCAATTTCAACTATATCACCACAGCATTGGCCAAAGACATAGTGAAAGTAATGCTGCAAAAAAAACAAAACAAAAAAAAAAAAAAACCTAAAGGAAACAGCAAATGCTAATCCCTGAGATATGGTTTTCATTTTCCAACCTAGCAGAACTCAGGTGCAGCTTTGGTTTATTGTGAATCAAATCCCTTAAAAGGTAACAAGGGTCTACAAAAAAAAAAAAAAAAAAAAAAAAAAAAAATACATCTTCCAATGTCTGTCTTTTCCTTTGAAGCCAGACACTGGCTATTTACATTTTAAACAGTTTTCAACATTCTTTTCACGTTTTTAATTTAAATTGACACCTTTTGAGGGTTAGTTATACTAACCCTCAGAATTAACAGAATTAACAAATCTATGTTTGCTTTTTTTTCAGGTAGCGGAGCAGAAAAGATAGCTGTTTGCTAAAAATTATTAGCCCAGAGCACCCCCTTATGGCAAACACACTAATGCAAGTGCTTCCGTAGGAAAAGTAAAAAAAAGTGTTTCAAACCTTCAGTATACGGAGGTAAATATTGCTTTTCCACTCGTAAGATCTTTTCTTCATTTTTCTTTCTTTTCTTTTTTTTTTAATTTTTTTAATGTTTATTTATTTTTGAGAGAGACAGAGACAGAATGCGAGTGGGTTAGGGACAGAGAGAGAGGGGGACACAGACTCCAAAGCAGGCTCCAGGCTCTGAGCTGTCAGCACAGAGCCCAACGTGGGGCTCGAACTCAGGAGCTGTGAGATCACGACCTGAGCCGAAGTGGAGCTGAAGTCAGACGCTCAACCGACTGAGCCACCCACGTGCCCCTCTTTTTTTTTTTTTTTTTAATATAAGCTCTATGTCCAGTGTGGGACTTGAACTCACAATCCCAAGACCAAGAGTCACATGAACTACTGACTGAGACAGCCAGGTCCCCTTTTTCTTTATTTTTGTTGGGAAATTAGAAATCATCTTGCCACTCAAAAGAACAGTCTCATTTCACTTCATAGATAGATTTATTTACTACTTCAAAAATAATTCCTTTCATGCTAGAACATGGAATCCTATACTTTAGATTCACCCAATAATGGCAAACCTAAATTAACCCAGTTTTTATACTTCTGTTGAACTTAATTCTCAAATGGCTTTCCTCTACCACCAGCTGAACTTGAAGTATTTTGTCAAGTGCCATCTTTCACTAAACCATGCATACCCACTAGCCTCTGAATTCCTCTTGGGTGTCATCTTCATAACCCATACATGTTACAAGTGCCATATGAGCTGTTATTTACTAAACAGAATCATTAAGTCCTATTGTTAAGATAGATCATGAACTGTCGCAGCTATAAGCGTGATTCTCTGGTGGGTTTTTGCTGAAGCTAGAAAGACAAGAAATGAGATAATTCTGCCCCAAGCAGGCAAATGTTTATAATAATTTAGCACAACCAGAAATTCATACATAACTTCTGTTTTTCTAATCCATTATACATTTTTTTCTTCAAATGTTTATTTAAATTCTACTTAGTTACATATAGCGTAATATTGTTTTCAGGAGTAGAATTTAGTGATTCATCACTTACGTATAATACCCAGGGCTCAACACAACAAGTACCCTCCTTAATACCCATCACCCATTTAGCCCATCCCCCATCCACTTCTCCCCATCAACCCTGGGTTGTTCTCTATCATAAAGAGTCTTTTATGGTTTTCTAACTCATTATTTAGATTCTCCAAATTTTCTATATGTGTTAAGAATACATCTCTGTGTTCTTGTGTTAAACATTAGAAAAAAAGCATTTAAATTTAAATGTATGATAGAATTTGGTTTAACAGTATCTTTAAATGTTAATCAAAAGAATATTCGATATTGAGTTTCTATATCCCTCTGAGAAAACATCCTCATTATTAATCTATAATCACCTTATCCTGAGGGCATGATATTAATCCCATCATAACAGAGTTCCAAAAAGGTCAGGCCTACAACCCTAAGTCCTTAGAAGCCTTAGTCCTACAGCTAGATGAGACCTCAGTGTTCAACATAGGACCAAACCCAGGGGGTAGTGACTTGAGAAATAGGCTCACAGGTACAAGACTAAATACCAGGTTAGAAGGGAGCAAGGGGATTATTATTAGACAGAAGGCCCAAACAAACCAAATGTCCAAAACAGCTATTCCCCAGTGTAAGAGTGGGCCAGCTACCGCCAGGGTTTGGATCCTCATTGACAGAGTTGGGGCAGGGTAACCTCCCTAAAACATCCAAGAGTTGGTACATGCTGAGAGGTAAGTCCCAGTAAATGTTCTTGAAGAGTTCCAAGTAGCAAGCCAGGTAATCAAGATCAGTGCAGGTCCAGTGGAAAGAAAGCATGATCTAGAGCCAGTAAAGGAGCCAGGGTAGGCCCTGGGCAATGACCATATATGGAATTTGCCCATTTTTTGGCTGTTGTGTAGGGCTGGATAAAAGGTACAGGGTGAGAGTGGGAGAGACAGAAACAGAGAGACAGAGACTAATAGATCGACAGACTGTTTAGCTCCAAGTTGGAACTCTTAAAATGTTCGCTTCCTTTTCTTCCTCCCAACAAGAAGTCGCAGCACTCAAAAAAGAACATAAAAGGACACCTGGGTGGCTCAGTCAGTTGAGTATCTGACTCTTGATTTCAGCTCAGGTCATGATCTCATGATTTGTTGGATGGAGCCCCGCATCAGGCTCTGTGCTGACAGCTCAGAGCCTGCTTGGGATTCTCTCTCTCCCTCTCTCTCCCCAAGTAGATAATCTTTAAAAAAACAAAACAAAACAGGGGCACATGGGTAGCTCAGTCAGTTGAGTGTCCAACTTCAGTTTAGGTCATGATCTCATGGTTCACGAGTTCGAGTCCCACATGGGGCTCACTGCTGTCAGCACAGAGCCAGCTTCAGTTCTTCTGTCCTCCTTTCTCTCTCTGCCCCTCCCCAGCTCACACTCTCTCTCCCTCAAAAATAAATAAACATTAAAAAAAAAAAACAATAGAACATAAAGCTTTCCACCCCTGGATGCCACCGAGTAACCATCATTAAAGTCTCCCCTCCTACCACCATCATGTCTAAGTCAGAGGCTCCCAAAGAGCCTGAACAGCTGCAGAAGCTCTTTATCAGGGGTTTGAGCTTTGAAACAACCAATGAGAGTGTAAGGGGCTATTTTGAACAATGGGGAATGTTTATGGATTGTGTGGTAATCAGAGATCCAAACACCAAGCACCGCAGACCCTTTGAGTTTGTCACATACGCCACTATGGTGGATGCAGCCACAAATGCAAGGCCACACAAAGTGGATGGAAGAGTTGTGGAACCAAAGAGGGCTGCCTCAAGAGAAGATTCTCAAAGACCTGGTGCCCACTTAATTGTGAAAAAGATTTTTGTTGGTGGTAATAGAGAAGACACCATCTTCTTAGATGGTGATGAAGAACACCATCTAAGAGATTTTGAATAGTATGTGAAAACTGAAGTGACTGACATCATGACTGACCAAGGCAGTGCCAAGAACAGTTTTGCTTTTGTAACATTTGATGACTATAACTCCGTAGACAAGATTGTCTTTCAAAAGTAACACACTTTGGGGCGCCTGGGTGGCTCAGTGGGTTAAGCATCCAACTCTTGATTTCAGCTCAGGTCATGATCTCATGGTTTGTGAGTTGGAGCCCTGTGTTAGGCTCTGCACTGACAGTGTGGAGCCTTCTTGGATTCTTTCTTTTTCTCTCTATATCTGCCCTTCCCCGACGCTCGCACATGCCCTCTCTCTCTCTCCTCTCCCACTCATGTGTGCTCTCTCTCTCAAAATATATATACCATACTGTGAATGGCCACAACTGCAAAGTAAGAAAAGCCCTATCTAAGCAAGAGGTGGCTAGTGCTTCATCCAGACAAAGAGGTTGAAGTGGTTCTGGAAACTTTGGTGGTGGTTGTGGAGGTAGTTTTGGTGGGAATGACAACTTTGGTCATGGAGGAAACTTCAGTGAGCTGGTGGCTTTAGTGGAAGTCCAGGTGGTGGTGGATATGGTGGCAGTTGAGACAGCTATAATGGATTTGGTAATGATGGAAGCAATGGAAACTATAATGATTTGGGCAATTATAACAATCAGTCTTCAAACTCTGGACCCTTGAAAGGAAGAAATTTTGGATGCAGAAGCTCTGGCCACTATGGCGGTGAAGGCCAATATTTTGCCAAACAATGAAACCAAGGTGGCTATGGTGGTTCCAGCAGCAGCAGTAGCTATGGCAGTGGCAGAAGGTTTTAATTACTGCCAAGAAACAAAGCTTAGCAGGAGAGGGAAGCCAGAGAAGTGACAGGGAAGCTACAGGTTACCACAGATTTGTGAACTCAGCCAAGAACAGTGGTGGCAGGGCCTAGCTGCTGTATACAAAGAAGACATGTTTTAGACAATACTCATGCGTCCATACACATGGGCAAAAAACTCAAGGACTGTATTTGTGACTAAGTGTAAACAGATTATTTTAGTTTCTCTTCTGTAGAAAATGTAAAGTATTCCAACAAAGGGTTTTAAGGTAGATTTTTTTTTTTTTTGCACCCATGCTGTTGATTGTTAAATTGCCTCATCATGTGTCTTTAAAAAACACACAAAACATAAAATGTGGAACACTTCCTCCCTCACTTTGCCTAAAGGTCTATCATGACTTCATATCATTCTCACTATTCATTATTTCAAAGAGACAACTTTTTTTTTCTAAAATCAATCCAATGGGTTCGTCCTGACTCATCGTTCATAATGTGATCCTCAGTCCTTCCTTTTCTAGAGAAATGTTAGTTCCAAAGAACTCAAGGTCTCTTGCAGCCACTTTTACCAGTGATGAACCTTGCTTCATCCAAAAGTACCTCCCTCACCTGCCTCAGCCTTGGCATTGAAGCTTACCATGCATCCAACTGAACTTCAGGGCACTAGGTAGCTGAATAGCTAATCTAACTTTGGTGGACTGCCCCTCCAGCTCCTTGTTCCAGAATTTCTTGGAAACTACCAGAAAAGTCCACTAGAGGTCACTTTACTGCCACATGCAATGGATAGGGAATTTCAGTTTCATTTCCCCCAAAATGGTTATGAAATAAAGTGTTGATGTTAAAGTTCTAAGAAAATATGAAAACAACTTGGGAATTACCATGTCTTTCCATGCCACAGTGCAGAGTGCTCCCAGAATTTCAAACACAGGAGGCTGAAAGTGCTTATGGAAATTATAAAAAATTGAGAGGAAATCAGTTTATTGCTTCCTAAAAGCCACATTCATCACTTATTCCTTCATACTAGACCAGAACCCATATGACTCCACAAAGACACTAGAGCAGGCAGGGTTCCTAATTTGGAGATGGTATATTCTTAGGTATTGGAAGGTCTGTGAACCTCTAAAATTGTGTTTTTCTGAGGATAGAACGATCCTCAAAGAAGTTTAAGAGATGAAAGACTCAGAAATGGGAAGAGCTGCTTTTTTTTCACCAAAAAAAATTGAAAGAGAAATTTGGGCTCAGAAACCCCCTCCAACACTAAGATTTTCTCAGCCAGCCAGAGACAGATCAAGGAATTGATATTTGAGCCTCTGTCCTTTAGAAAGGACCTGAGTGGTAGCAACTGAAAGGCTAGCAAAACTTCAGCATTCCCCACCAAACTAAAAGGTACAGAATAAACGACAATTATGGTTAAGGCAGAATGCAACCTAAAAACAAAGAGAAGATAACATGAGAATGGCTCCCCAGGACCCAAAACCCCAGGCACTAGGGACAAATGGGTTAGAAAAAGGGGTGGAAACCCTCAGTGTGATGCAGATTTGTTTGAAGTGGAGTGACCAGCTACTAAATAGGGGAGTCCCCACAGATCAGCTCACCCCTCCCCCACAGCCCTATGTGAGCTCATAATACCTACCCTTCTGAAAGCAGTTGCCTCATAGGGATTCAAACGGACCAAAATGGAAAGCTTTGGATGAGTGGAGCTGGGGTCTGCCATCGGTATAAAGTCTGAGAATTCAGAAAGTTCTGAAGTGTGGGCAGGTGAGCCTGAAAGAAAAGAGAATTCAGAGAACTGTGATTTATTTCTGTCCCATTAGGGATGGAAGACGCTTTGATATATACTTAAACCATCTCTGGGGAGTTTAGAGTTTAGGATATTTTGGAAAATAAAGGCTTTTATTTTTGACTGTTACTCCTATCCTTCCCATCTATTAATTAAATTTGACTTATTAACTTATTAGCAAAAATCCTGTCCATTTGAAGATGGTGCTAGGTATCCTTGTACCAAAATACTCTCCCTAATCCTCTGGGGAAATGACCATATTCACTTGTCTCAGCACTGGGCTTCTTCAGAAATGGTCACACTTATGGAAAGTTTTATACTATGTCTTAAAAGCAATCTAACCAGAATCCTAGAATGGAATCATCTCAAAATAGAAGCATAGTCTAATTTTGTAGCAGTATGCCATCCGTATAGTCCTAAAGGTACTAAACAGGTTCTTTTTAAATCAAAGGATCAAACAGGCACCTCTGTGTACAAGCACTTAGGAAAAAATGAGCCAAATTTATATTTTCAAGCCAATAACATCCAGTAGACTACACAAACAAGTAGAAACAAAACCAAGATATACTGCAAGACTGATTCCAACTCCAAACAAATTCTGTGACCTTCTCAGGTCTTTTACCTTGCTACCACAAATATTCCACTTGATCTGATATTTAGCATATTAATTACAATGTAAAGTATAAGGATTCAGAGTCCAGGCATTAATCCCTTGGAAACCCTAAGATCTAAGTGCCAATGTAGCTATTTTCTAGTTTTGTGATTTTGAAATTATTTAACTTCAGTTTCCTTATCTGTAAAATGGAAATAATAAGATCTACTTTGTAAGGATTAGGAAAGGAGGTGTGTGTGTACTTGAGTTATCCCAGCCTCCTCTCAGATGACAGGGTAAGCCAAAATACAATGTACTCTACAGAAAACACTTGGAGAAACAAAAGTCTCGTATAAAGAACACTAACTGATAAATCCATAATGATACAGAGCATACTGAGGGTTCACTTCTGCCATCACACATAATAAAAATAGACTAAAATTTGTTTCAGATCTATTAAAATTGTTCTTTCAATCATTTGTAGGACAAATAAAAAGCTACCAGAAGACTTGTTTCTACTCAACATCAGAAAAAGTTACCACCAGCAGTCCTAAAACAGAAGGGCTGCCTCTGGAAACTGTGAGTCCTTTGTTACTAGAATCATAGGACAAGGGAAGATGATGGGAGGGAAATGAGGAGGGCACTCAAAGATGTCCAGATGTCAACCACTTGGCTGGACTTTATCAGGTCTCTTCCAAAGCTGAAAACTTTTTTTTTAACTTTGATTTTTTACTTTTGATTTAAGATATATTTAAAACGTCAGATTCTCTTTTTTTCATGGTTTACATACTATTGAATTCAAATTATTTGCATTTTATTTAAAATTATTTTTTAAATTTAAATCCATATTAGTTAACATATAGTGTAACAATGATTTCAGGAATAGAATTTAGTGATTCACCCTTACCTACATGTTGCACCCAGTGCTCATTCCAACAAGTGTCCTGCTTAATGCCCCTTGCCCATTTAGCCCATCCCCACACCTAACACCCCACCAGCAACCCTCAGTTTGTTCTCTGTATTAAGGGTCTCTTATGGTTTGTCTCCCTTTCTGTTTTTATATTATTTTTGTTTCCCTTCTCTTATGTCCATCTCTTTTGTATCTTAAATTCCACATGAGTGAAATCATGATATTGGTGTTTTTCTGACTGACCTATTTTACTTAGCATAATACACTCTAGTTCCATCCACCTTGTTGCAAGATTTCATTCTTTTTGATCACCAAGTAATAACCGTTGTGTGTATATATATATATATATATACCACATTTTCTTTATCCATTCATTCATCGATGGACATTTGGGCTCTTTCCATACTTTGGTTATTGTCGATAGTGCTGCTGTAAACACTGGGGTGCGTGTGCCCCTTTGAATCAGTACTCCTGTATCCTTTGGATACCTAGTAGTGCAATTGCTGGGTCATACAGTAGTTCTATTTTTAATTTTTTGAGGAACTTCCATACTGTTTTCCAGAGTGGCTGCACCAGTTTGCATTCCTACCGCAGTGCAAAAGGATTCCTCTTTCTCCTCATCCTCTCCAACATCTGTTGTTACCTGAGTTGTTAATGTTAGCCATTCTGACAGGAGTGGGGTGGTATCTCATTGTGGTTTTGATTTGTATTTCCCTGGTGATGAGAGATGTGGAGCATTTTTTCATGTGTCTGTTAACCATCTGCATGTCTTCCTTGGAGAAGTGTCTATTCATGTCTTTTGCCCATTTCTTCACCAGATTATTTGTTTTTTGGGTGTTGAGTTTGATAAGTTCTTTATAGATTTTGGATACTAACCCTTTATCTGATATGTCATTTGCAAATATCTTCTCCCATTCCATCGGTTGCCTTTTAGTTTTGCTGATTGTTTCCTTCACTGTACAGAAGCTTTTTATCTTGATGAGGTCCCAATAGTTCATTTTTGCTTTTGCCTTGCCTGTGGAATCATGTCAGGTAAGAAGTTGGTGTGGCCGAGGTCAAAGAAGTTGTTGCCTGTTTTCTTCTGTAGGATTTTGATGGCTTCCTGTCTTATGTTTACTTATGAAACTGGACCACCTTCTTACACCATTTGAATTTATTTTTGTGTATGGTGTAAGAAGGTGGTCCAGTTTTATTCTTCTACATGTTGCTCTCCAGTTTTCCCAACACATTTGCTGAAGAGTCTATCTTTTGTCCATTGCATATTCTTTCTTGCTTTGTCAAAGATTAGTTGGCCATATGTTTGTGGGTCCATTTCTAGGTTCTCTCTTCTGTTCCATTGATGTATGTGTCTGCTTTTGTGCCAGTACCATACTGTCTTGATGATTACAGCTTTGTAATACAGCTTGAAGCCTGGAATTGTGATGCCTCCAGCTTTGGTTTTCTTTTTCAGGATTGCTTTGGCTATTCGAGGTCTTTTGTGGTTCCATATAAATTTTAGGATTGTTTGTTCTAGCTCGTGAAGAATGCTGGTGTTATTTTTTAGGGATTGCACTGAATATGTAGATTGCTTTGGATAGTATCAACATTTTAACAATATTTTTCCAAACGATGAGCATGGAATGTTTTTCTATTTTGGGGGGTCTTCTTCAATTTCTTTCATAAGCTTTCTATAGTTTTCAGTGTATCGATTTTTCACCTCTTTGATTAGGTTCATTCCTAGGTACTTTATGGTTTTTGGTATGAAAACTGTTTGCTAGACAATTACAGAAGGATATTCTATACCAAAACTACACTCATGGGGCACCTGGCTGGCTCAGTTGGTAGAGTGTGTGACTCTTGATCTCCAGGTAGTGTGTTCAAGCCTCACTTTGGGCATAGACTTTACTTAAAAACAAAAACAAAAACAAAACAAAAAAAAACAAAAAAAAAATCATACTCTTGATCTACATTACTACTCTTGCTCAACTTTCCAAAAAAGCATCTTCCTACAGTGGTTGCACTAACTGAAGAAAAAATGTTCACATTTTCTGCTTCTTTGCAATTACAGTAAAACTTTGGTTTGTGAGCATAGTTTAGTTTTGGAAACATGCTTGCAATCCAAAGCACTTGCATATCAAAGCAAATTTCAAGAACCATTGGCCCACTGTGATCATGTGACATTCAGCATCACATACTACTTGCATTGCAAGACATCACTCATTTATCAAGTTAAAATTTATTACAAATATTTGCTCATTTTAAGGAACACTTGCAGAACAAGTTATTCCAATCCAAAGTTTAACTGTATTCCTAAAAACACTCATTCACAGGAGCTAGAAACCTAGCTCTAGGACACAGTGGCTTAAAAACAAAAGCTATAGGAGGGCCTGGCTGGATCAATCAATGGAACGTGTGACTCTCAAACTGAGGTTGGAGCCCTACATTGGGTGTAGACAGTACTAAAAAAATAAACTTAAAAAAAATAAGTGAAATAAAATGTTTTTAAAAAGCAAAAGCTACACTAATGACATAAAAAAAGAATTTTATAGCATTGTTCAGCTTGTTCAGAAATGAAACAAACTTTTATGTATATATTTGAATTCAATTCTCTAGTTTATCTTCCTAATGAAATACTCACCTGTTTTCCTAAGAATTGTAAGAAAAACAAAAATATTATCAGAGCATCTGAAGGCTCTTAACATTAAAATAAGCTATAAGCCACCAAATAGATGTTGTGTGTGGCATACCTAAAAGCAGACCCGAAGTTGAGAGCTGCCAGTTGTCTCAGTGTATGTATAGACCAAAGCACTGTACATAGTAGAAGTAAGTATACATAGGAATTTCTGGAGTCTTCCTGGATTCAAATCCTGGTGTTGCTACCTGTTAACTACATGACCTAAAACAAGTTACTTGATCTCCATACCTCAGTGTCTTCATTTCTAAATGGGAATAACAGTATATACTTCATGGGCTTAGTGTGAAGATTAAATGACAAAATACTTACAAAGCTGCATGCATAGTCCCTGGGCATAAAAGCGAGTGTTTATGAAATAATAGATACCATTAACACAATAGCTCCCACTGGATAGGTGATAGACTTGTTAAATATTTTTAAATGAAATTTTTTTATAAAAACAATATATGCTTATTGTAGAATGTGGAAATGACTACAAAGAATTTAAAAAGGATATTAATCACCCATAATCCTAACAATTAAAGAAAGAACTATTACATTTGGCGTATTCCTTCTAAATATTTTTTTCTTGTATATTTTTCCATGGTTGAGGATCTTATGTTCACAGTCTGGTAGACTGAGGAATAGGTTTAGAGCTGCACCTTCTTCAGTGTGATAGGTGAGATGACAGATACCATGAAAAACTATATTTTCCTCTTTTTCATTATCTTTTTTTCCCAGGACTTTACTATCTACATAGTAAAGACATAGCCCTGTAATCCCTGGCTACTTTTTTTTTTTTTTTTTTAAGATTTTATTGGTAAGTAATCTCTACATCCAACATGGGGCTCAAACAACCCCAAGATCAAAAGTTACATGCTCTAGTTCTACCAACTGAGCCAGCCAGGTGCCCCTCCCTGGCTTCTTAATGCAAACTTTCTCACTTTCAAATATAAGCACCTCAGGAGGTGAGGTACCCACTTCTGTAACCCAAACTTCTCTTCTCCCTTTTTCTCCAATGCCAGACTGGCCCTGAAGAATTCCTCCCCTGGACTGTGTGGAGACAGATGTTTAGAAATGGAGTTTCTTCCCACCATGATTTCCTTTAACATTTTTTAACTATAAAAATTACATAAAGTGGGGCACCTGAGTGACTCAGTTAAGCATCCGACTCTTTTTTTTTTTCAATGTTTTATTTATTTTTGAGACAGAGAGAAACAGAGCATGAAGGGGGGGAGGGTCAGAGAGAGAGGGAGACACAGAATCTGAAGCAGGCTCCAGGCTCTAAGCTGTCAGCACAGAACCCGACGTAGGGCTCAAACTCACGGACCGTGAGATCATGACCTGAGCCGAAGTCGGACGCTTAACCGACTGAGCCACCCAGGCGCCCCAAGCATCCGACTCTTGATTGCAGCGCAGGTCATGATCTCATGGTTCTTGAGTTCAAGCCCCACATCAGGGTTCTCTCTCTCCCTCCCTCTCTGTGTCCCTCTCCTACTCACACGTGTGCACTCTCTCTCTCTCAAAATAAATAAATAAACATTTTTTGAAAATTACACAAAAATTCATAGAAATAATTACCCATTTGTCCCTATATTAGATGTATAGCAAACAGCAGCGTCTGGCTGGCTCAGTCAGAAGGCCATGCAACTCTTGATCTCGAGGTCATGAGTTCAAGCCCCACATTTGGTATAGTGATTACTAAAAAAAATTAATAAACTTAAAAAAAATTTAAGAACAAATAAATAAAGATGTATGACCAATATAACTTTAAATTGGATCATCAAGAAATTGATCTCTACTCTATAATAAGGCACAATGGTTGTCAGAGTTACAAATCATCATCTGCTACCATCTAATCTAGTACCTTTTTTTTTCAAGATTTTATTTTTGGGGTGCCTGGGTAGCTTAGTTGGTTAAGCATCCAACTCCTTTCGGCTCAGGCCATGATCTCATGGCCATGAGATTGAGCCCCACATTGGGCTCTGTACTGGGAGTGGAGCCTGCTTAAGATTCTCTCTCTACCTCTCCCTTTGCCCCTCTGTGCCTTGCTTGTGTGCAAGTGTGTACTCTCTCAAAAAATATATGTATATATTTTTTTATTTTTAAGTAATCTATATACCTAACATGAGACTCAGACTTAAAAACCCTGAAATCAAGAGTTGAATGTTCTACCAACTGAGCCAGCCAGGCAACCCTCTAATCTAGTACTTTTAACTCTGTAGTTCATTCTTACTATAGCTATTGCTATCTTCAGCAACAAAATACATCACCATAATAAGGTACTATCACCACTATCAGCAAACACATACCATTTATCATGCACCTAAGTAATTGGCTACGTCTATTTTTACATATATTAGCTCATTCAATCCTCAAAACAACTCTGTGAGATCACCCATTTCACAGGTAAAGGGAATCTGAATGAAGGTCTGTTTTGACTCCAAAATCACTGAAATTTTTTTCTAATTAATACTCTGAAAATCTTTCCTGGTCACACCTCGTTCCAGAGTTTTGATACAATAACATTTCATAATACTCTAACACAATCTTTTTTTTAATGTTTATTTATTTATTTAGAGGGGGGTTGGGGCACGGAGAGAGTCCCAAGCAGGCTCCACACCATCAGCACAGAGTCTGACTCAGGGCTCCATCCCACAACTGTGAGATCATGACCAAAGCCAAAATCAAGAGTCAGACACTTAACCAACTGAGCCACCCAGGTGCCCCTCTAATACAATCTTTTAGATTCATGCTAGAATATTAGACTTTTAGAGGGATAAAGACTTATAAAATACAACTGTGTCTGGGAAGGCAGTCCTCTTTGAAAGAGAATAGTTTCTGGGGGAAGAAAACATGAAGTGAGAAACACGGAAAAGATGCTTGTCCAACCAGCCAAATTAGCTAAATCAATCCTAGAAGCAGCTGATCACAGACACTACAAGCACAGCTTCACCAAAAAAAAGTTGGCCTTGAAGTCCCATGTGCACTTGTTTTAGCAATCTCCTACTGACTCTTTGAGAGTCTTTGTAAATGTCACCTCCTTGTCAAATTTTCTGCTCCCCATCCTCATCCTCATCCCACCCCACATTCTCTCCACCATTTTCCCATAGCGCTTTGTAAATGCCTCTATTGTGACACTACATTGAATTTACCTATCCATACCTCAAGCCTGTGGGGGAAGGGGTTACCATATCTTATGTTTGTGTTCCCAGTGTACCACGTAGTGCCTGGAACACATGGATGGAATGAAGGACTGATGAGTGACTCAATGAATGAATGAAATGGAAAAGCAAAAATAGAACTAAAAGTTAGGAAAAAAAAGAACAATGAGGGGGCACCTGGCTGGCTCAGTCCAAAGAGCATGTGACTCTCAATGTCAGGGTGTGAGCTCAAGCCCCATGTTGGGTGTACAGATTACTTAAATAAACGAACAAAAAAATAAATAAATACTTTCAAACAAAGCAATGAGTTTTCAATAACGAAGAAGTTCCTTTATTTAGTCATACCCCTTCATTTTACAGAAGAAAAAACAAACTTGTGGGGCACCTGGGTGGCTCAGTCGTTTAAAGTATCTGACTTCAGCTCAGGTCAGCCTGCTTTGGATTCTGTGTCTCCCTCTCTCTCTGCCCCTCCCCTCCTGCTTATTCTCTCTCTCTCTCTCTCTCTCTCTCTCTCTCTCTCAAAAATAAATAAAACATTAAAAATTATTTTTAAAAAAAAGAAAGAAAAAACAAACTTGTTATCAGTTAAATGACTTGTCTAAACTAGTTACTATCAGGGGCACCTGGCTGGCTCAGTTGGTAGAGCATATGACTCTAGATTTTAGAGTCATGAGTTTGAGCCCATGTTGGGCATGGAGCCTACTTAAAAAAACAATAACAACAACAACAAATTAGTTAATGTCAGAAGCAGGGCTAGAACACAACAGGTCTATTAACCTCAACTTTTTGTTTCCCTGATCTTTTCTTATCATTATAACACTGATCACACTGTATTGCCAGTCTTCCCCGGCACATCGAGCTCCTTGAAGGCAGTAACAATGTCTTATTGATCTCTAATCTATCCCTTGATTATAAATGCTGAAGGTAATGAATATAGTCCTTTGTGCCATAAAAGTGACCTCAAACTCAGATATGTGGGTTTGCAATCCCCTTTAACACCACTTCTATACTAATTTCCACACTGTCAGAGATAATCTGAATGAATTTTAGTGAAACAGTGAAATAACCCTGAGCTTTAAAACCAAACACACCTGAGTTTAGATGTCAGTTCTGAAATTTATTGTGATGTCAGGCATATTATTTAAAATTTCAGAGCTCAATTACTTCACCTGTAACCCAGATCAGAAAGGCTAAGAGGGCAGGTAATAACACCTATCCTGCAAACTAGCATATTATAGGTGTTCAATTAAAGGGTCGTTATGTTATTGTTGTTATTGTTAATTAACAAATTAGTGAATTCATTCATTACAACATGGAGCATTTTTTCAACTTCTCCCTGCATACCACCTGTCCTTTAAACCATTTCCAGGCAGATTTCTCTAGAAATTTTGAGTGATAACCGCTATTTCCTGACTTCACACAATACTGAGTGGCCAATACACAACTTTTAGCATTGGATTATAAATTCTATCTTGTGCTATTCTCTAATTTTTTATTATGCACATATCTCATTTTTCTCATCAAATTGTAAGGTTTTTGACTATGTAATGAGGGTAATATGTAATATGTAATAGGGTAGCACAGAGAGAATAGAAGCAGAGAATTGAGTATAGAGGCTAATTATAATAGCGCTGACAAGGAATGATAAGAATGAGAGCTGGGGCAGTGGCATTGAAAAGAGAAATAGGTCTCAGGGACACTTAAATGATAGAACTGGCAAGATTTGGCCCCTCATTCAATGTGATGGATAATGCTGGGTTGGGGAATAAAAGATGATCCTAAGGTATCTAAAATAAATGGTTGACTAGATGATGATTCTATTATCTAAAATAAGGAGTAAAATAAAAAGAAGAGATTGGAGACTGGGAGTGGGAGAAGGAAGGACAAAAGGTATTAAAGACATGTTAAATCTTTTGCAAGTAGGCACAAGTGGTCAATAAAAAGAGAGAGAAAAAGATCTAAAATACTGAAAACTCTTGGTTGGAGAAATTTCCTCAGGAAATAAAGCAGCTTCTGAACCTAAGCTGTACAAGATATAAAAGAGACTGAGGTGTGGGGCGCCTGGGTGGCGCAGTTGGTTAAGCGTCCGACTTCAGCCAGGTCACGATCTCGCAGTCCGTGAGTTCGAGCCCCGCGTCGGGCTCTGGGCTGATGGCTCAGAGCCTGGAGCCTGTTTCCGATTCTGTGTCTCCCTCTCTCTCTGCCCCTCCTCTGTTCATGCTCTGTCTCTCTCTGTCCCGAAAATAAATAAACGTTGAAAAACAAAATTAAAAAAAAAAAAAAAAGAGAGACTGAGGTGGGGCAGAGAGGGTACAGAAGCAGGTTGTCCAGTGAGGCCCTGCAGGGCAGAAATAGTCCCAGATGGTAAATATTATAAGTAAAGAAATTTTTATTTGCCCTAAGGGAGAATTTTCTAAAAACATGAGGTTTCTGAGTCACCAAATCTTGGAGGAAACAGCTGTCCTTTGGGATCCAGGGAGCTATGTATCCCATTGTATGACTCTGGACCAGTCATTTTGCCCCAGCTTCCACTGTCCTATCTGCAAATTTCAGACCAAAGCCATTATCCTTATTATTCAGATTCTAGTGCTTATTAGGACACTTCCTGTATCACTGAGTATAACCAAAGAAACAGATTCGTGACCATCAATGCATTTCACATAAAATGAAGATGGAGTAAATAAGGATACAGCTCAGATCAGGAAGATGAGTAAAGTTTTAATTATGAACCAGTTGATCCCTACACCCATCTTACAATGAGTAGCTTAGAAAGCACATACATTTCTGTTTCTTCTTTGAGACTGTCTTATCTGTTTTTCTGTCCATTCTCCAAGGTCATGAGTTTACCTATTTATGAGTGAATACATTTTGGTGGAAGAGCTTCTATAATTATGATAGAATGACATCTCAGTTGATTTGGACACCTTTAAATGTAGATCAAATTAGCTTGGCAAGGAAGCAATCTAGCAGGAAATAAACTACAGGTAAAATTCTCTAAATCAATTTTTCTCATTATATTTATACAAAGTCTGCTTGGAGATGCTAACACTATCTTCTGTTTAATTTAGACAGTCAGGTTTAAGGACTTTTTTTCAAAAGTAGACAAGTTGAGAGGTGGGAAGTGCTTTAATAACTATCTCTCAAAAGAAATCACTTCCATGGTATCTATAAAGTACACTGCAGAGAACAATGGTATCTATAAGGTACGCATGCTGTGAAGAACAATGGCTGGTCATAGGAAGACTTGTTTTCTAATCCCAGGTCTGATCAATGCCGTGTGGTTTCAGACAAGTCACTTAATATCTTAATAATTTCCTCAGCTATATAATGATAAATATCAAGAAAGATAATGTGAAAATTCTTTGAGATATAAATTGTCTGCAGTGAAAGGCTTTATAACTAATGCACAATTCCTCCTTTCCTCAATCTATTTATATAGATATGAGGTCCTTAATATATCTTTGAGATAACTCATAATCCTCTCCTCCCTCCCTTAGATTTGTTAATCAAACGATTGAAAGTATTTTGGTAGATGGGGTGCCTGGCTGGCTCAGTCGGTTGAGTGTCCGACTTTGGCTCAGGTCATGATCTCATGGCTCATGAGTTCAAGCCCTGCGTCGGGCTCTGTGCTGGCAGCTCAGAGCCTGGAGCCTGCATCGGATTCTGTGTCTCCCTCTCTCTGCCCCTCCCCGGTTCGTGTTCATGCTCTCTCCCTCTGTCTCTCTCTCTCTCTCTCTCTCTCTGCCTCTCTCTCTCTCACACACACACACACACACACACACACACAAATAAAAATAAACAAAAAAAATTTTTGAAAGTACTTTGGTAGACAGGTAAAAAATTTAGTAACAAAACCTGCTAAAAGAAGAAAGCCAAATGCCTCTGAAAAAAAGGTAAGGGTATCTTAAATGAAAAAAATCAAAGACTATATATACATTTAATGTGTTTGTAAGACATACTCCGTCTTTATTATTTTCCAGATCTGTCAGTTAAAAAACAAAAGTAGTGGTGTAATATACTCAAGAGGTTTAATATTACGTTAATCAAAGCTGACAACTGTGAAAACCATTTATTTTTGTATGTGAACCACTAATTTCAGATGAAATCTAAAATACTCAAGTCCCAATTGTTAACACTGAAATGCCAACAAAAACCTTAAGGAAATCTTTTGTAGCTAGATTATACTGTTATGCATTTATTTGAGAAACTAAAACATGTATATAACTAATGTATCTAAATCCTATTGTATCACTGCAAAGGCTCCAATAAAATCTACTTGGTCAAAATTTGAGCAAATTATACTACATAGCTTAATTTAAAAAAATTTTTTTTTCAACGTTTATTTATTTTTGGGACAGAGAGAGACAGCATGAACAGGGGAGGGGCAGAGAGAGAGGGAGACACAGAATCGGAAACAGGCTCCAGGCTCTGAGCCATCAGCCCAGAGCCTGACGCGGGGCTCGAACTCCCGGACCGCGAGAACGTGACCTGGCTGAAGTCGGATGCTTAACCGACTGCGCCACCCAGGCGCCCCTACATAGCTTAATTTAAAATCTATGTTGTCATTCATCAAATTCTGATAACTATACCCTGCAATTTAGTGTATGTGGTTAGAGCATTGCCTAGACTCAACAAGTCCAAAGTTGCATTCCCATTCCTACTGGAGCCAATTGAGTTGAAAAGGAGAAAAATATCAGTAACCTAGCACAGCTTGCTTTCTATCCACTTTCTCTGATTTTGGTGAAAACTGAGTTCAAAGGACACTTGATAAAATTGTGGATGAATAGCCTGTGTAAAAAAACTACCTGAAATGCCACCTTCACAAACAAAGTACAGTACTCCCTCAAAATATAAATAAATGGAATAAAACAAATAAACTTTCCTTCTCTAAATATAGGGAACAGAGCATGTCGTGATCCAGTTTAGGTCTGCCTCTCCACTGCTAAATCTAACACCTCCAGAGAAGATCCTAGTCTGATGTGTGAATATAAATAAATTGATTAAATCCTGAACATGTTTCCTCCTCAACTGTAAAATGAGGATAATAATACTGACCTCCTTAGGACAATTGTGAGAATTACAGTAAGCAGTGACTATAAGCTAACTATTAAGTGAAAGCAGCAATAATAGTAGCAGCAGCAGCAGCAGCAGCAGCCATAGTTATCATTCTGTCCTGATACATAGGGGATCATGTACAGGTCTAAGAATAAAATCTAAGAGTGTATTTTAAGAAGGAAAAGGTGATCAACGTTAGCATATTTTTGGTGAAGGAAGATCAATGGTTTTTGAATTTGACCAGGAAGAAATTGCTGGGGAGCTTGTTTTAAAAGAATATTTTCAGGGACACCTACCTGGGTGGCTCAGCCAGTTAAGCATTCGACTTCAGCTCAGGTCATGATCTCAAGGTTCCTGAGTTTAAGCCCCTCATTGGGCTCTTGGCTGTTAGCACAGAGCCCACTTTAGATCCTCTGTCCCCCTCTTTCACTGCCCCCCTCTGCTCGTATTCTGTCTCTCAAAAATAGACATTTAAAAATAAGTAAATGAGGGGCACCTGGGTGGCTCAGTCAGTTAAGCGGCTGACTTCGGCTCAGGTCATGATCTCGTGGTCCGTGAGTTCGAGCCCCGTGTCGGGCTCTGTGCTGACAGCTCAGAATCTGAAGCCTGTTTCAGATTCTGTGTCTCCCTCTCTCTGACCCCTCCCCCGTTTATGCTCTGTCTCTCTCTGTTTCAAAAATAAATAAACATTAAAAAAAAAATTAAAAAAAAATAAAAAAAAAATAAAAATAAGTAAACGAAAGAAATGAAAGAATATTTTCAAAGCAGTAAGGTGAGAAGCCTGATTGTAGGTGGCTAATGAAAAGAAAATGGAGATGGCAGGTATAAACCAGGCATTTTCAACATCCACCAATTACTATCATAGAGTCATGATGATTTTTTTTAAATCAGAGGACTTATATTTCTAGGCTTTTTATTATAGTTCTCATTTACAGAGAGTTTTAGGATTGAGAAAAATAATTACTAAGATTGTCTTGTTGCCATTGTTCTAACTCACAAAATGTTCTTAGTGGTTGACAATGTAGAAAACTATCGAGGTTATTTGGTAAAGAGTACATTGATGATGAATTTAAAACTGATAGGTAAAGGGGGCAGGGGGAGGCAAACCATAGCTCTAAGTAGACAGGAGACTGAAGAAAAATGAATTTTTATTGACTGTAATGAAACATGGTTTCAAGGCAACTATTCTCGGGGTTTTGTAACTAGTTAGCATGCCGGAGTCTCATTCGTTATTGGAATTAACCAGACAGATCACTCCACCAGCTAAGAACGGCCATGCACCACCACCCACAGAATCAAGAAAGATATCAATCTGTCAATCCTGTCCATGACTTTGGTTTCCCGTGTTGAGTCAAATTAAGCAGGAGGTTCCACTCCTGGTGGCAACCTTCTGCCAATTCCTTTAAGTTTCAGCTTTGCAACCATACTCTCCCCCTGCCCCTCCCCCACTCCCATGCCCAACCAAAATCCAAAGACTTTGGTTTCCCAGAAGCTGCACCAGTGCATCACCAGTCGGCATCATTTATGTTCGGAACTATGGCAACTATCTCTGTGCCTTTGAGATCTACTGATATAAGCCTCTCATTGATGATATAAGGGAGAAGAGAAATTAAGGGGTTGAGACAGGAAGCTATCATCAAGCGATTTCTTTCAAGATGTGGAAAACTGGATGTTTAAAAGCAGAGGTTTAGGAGCCAGTGAAAAGGAAGAGAACAAAGAAATGTTAGAAGAAGCAGAAAAGCTTAGCAACAAAGTACCTCACATATTAGGATAGGATAAGATTCAATAATAATAATAGCACCTCACATTTTTTTTTTTTAATTTTTTTTTCAACGTTTATTTATTTTTGGGACAGAGAGAGACAGAGCATGAACGGGGGAGGGGCAGAGAGAGAGGGAGACACAGAATCGAAAACAGGCTCCAGGCTCTGAGCCATCAGCCCAGAGCCTGACCTGGGGCTCGAACTCACGGACCGCGAGATCGTGACCTGGCTGAAGTCGGACGCTTAACCGACTGCGCCACCCAGGCGCCCCGATAGCACCTCACATTTATTGGGAACTATCATCATTTAAAAATTTTGTTATATCTTTGTGTTATGCATAGTAGCAGCTAGTAGAAATACCACAATTCTGATTTTTACTGGTGTCAATAAAAAATCTGCAAATTATATAGAAAGATCATTTATCTTAAGTTTTGGACTTAAGTTTGACTTTGAATTCATGTAGTACTTCATAGTTTATAAAAGCATTTACATAATCCTCAAAACGACATGAATCTGCTGAATCAATTTTGTAATTCCCATTTTCAGAGAGAATCTCAAGCAGATTCCATGCCTCGCGCAAAGTCAAAAGTGGGGCTTGATCCCCCAACCAGGAGATCATGACCTGAGCTGAAATCAAGAGTTGGACACTTACGCAGCTGAGCCACCTAGGTGCCCCTTAACATAAAACATTTTATATTCATTCAGATTTCCTCTATTTCCCCAAAGACCCAGTGAGTGCCTGATGCTGTTCCACTCCTAATCAGGCCTCTCCAAGGCAACACAATATCTATGCGTGTTTCCCATTTTCCCTGTCATCCCCCAAATTTAAAAACCTATTTCCCATTATCTTCACAGCACTGTTAATTTATCTAATTCACTAATTTGCAATAAGATACTAAAACTGTTAGGAGCTTGGGGTGCCTGGCTGGCTCAAGAATCAGGGAACATGTGACTCTTGATCTTGAAATCATGGGTTCAGGCCCCATGTTGGGCGTGGAGCTTTCTTGGGGAAAAACAACAACAACAACAAACTAATAGGAACTTAACAAATTATCCCCCTCTCCCCCAGATTTGCATTTTAACCTGGGGTCTTAAATTGTTTTAATAATATGGGCATTTCTGACCCTCATAATGGAGCCAAGGTAATTTCGTTTTTCCTGGCATCCCATCACACCAACACAACAAAGGCATACTTTATAGTACTTTTTGTACAAATAATGTACATTACATGTACATCAGTATTAAACAAAAAGGGAGAAAACTATTCATAATGAGACTAGTCAAAATTATAATCCTCTTGCCCAGTGTGATTGACTAATAATAATGTTAAAACTAGATTTTGTCTTAATTCAATAAAATGTTATAAGCATAAGCAAATAAGTTAAATGTTTAAGTCATTCTTTAATATTATCATTGGTTTTTATGAAAAGAAGAAGTAACTTCATAAGTATTCAAAAGTGAATTTATACAAATTTCCTTCTGTGATCAATCCCAAGTCATTTTAGAATTTTCATGCAAATAGATGAAAGAAAACTTCATTGTTGCTAAAAAGACTTCTTTATGCCACCTTTTGTTTTCTGATTGACTCATCTTTCATTATTTTTCTATAGGCCAGGAATCATGTATTTAGTTTAAAAATTAAGAAACCTCTACCAAGCATCCATTCTGCTTAGTTTTGTAAATATTAGTTTAAAGACCAAAGATAAAATGAAATAGATGGAGGCTATCTGCCTTACATACAACCTCCTTTCCTTTTAAGAATTTCCTCTGGAAATGCGGTTTTCTAGAACTTCATCTCTGGTTAACCGAGCAAGGAGAAGCTTACAGACACAAACAGATGGCTAAACCAATGACTGTCACCAAGAGGGCCCTATGGCCTGAAAGGAAGTCACCTTAAGACAACAGAGAAAAGCAGGGTGATCATCCTAGCTCTTGCACATGAAGAATTGTTAGCTTTTTTTCTAAATTTTATTTTTAAATAATCTCTACATCCAACATGGGGCTCAAACTTACAACCCTGAGATCAAGAGTCATGTGCTCTATCTATGGAGTCAGCCAGGCACCCCAGAATCGTTAGCTCTTTTTACTGTATGCATATATACTGAATCTACAGTATGAGGTTTCCTTTATATGATGCAGTACCTTACTACATTAATTGCTGCTTTATACTCAGCTTTCTGTTTTTTTGCAACACTAAAGGATTTCAGTTTCCAAAGGGTTTGTGAAGATGTAAATAATTATACAAACAATTATGATTAACCACTTTTCTTAACTGTTTTTTTATAAATGAGTTTAGGGGTACCTGGGTGGCTCAGTCCGTTAAGCACCTGACTCTTGATTTCAGCTCAGGTCATGATTTCATGGTTCATGGGTTCAAGCCCACATCAGGCTCTGCACTGACACTGGGGAGCCTGCTTGGGATTCTCTGTTTTCCTCTCTTTCTGCCCCTCCCCTGCTGGCTCTCTCTCTCTTAAAAATAAACACTTTTTTAAAATTAAAAAAAAATACGGGTTTAAAAATATGTACAGAGGCGCCTGGGTGGTTCAGTCGGTTAAGCACAGGATTTTTGGTTTAGGTCATGATCTCATGCTTTGTGAGTTCAAGCCCCACATCAGGCTGTCTGTTATCAGTGCAGAGCCCACTTCAGATGCTCTGTCTCTCTCTCTCTCTGTCCCTCCCCCCTCTCAAAATTAAATAAACATTTTAATTAATTAAAAATATGTACAGTATAAAATAAAATTTAGATACCCCAATCATCTTCCCTCACGAAAGATTATTTTCCCTCATGAGGGATGCCTGGCTGGCTCAGTTGGAGGAGCATGTGACTCCTGATCTCAGGGTCATGAGTTCAAGCCCCACATTGGGTATAGAGATTACTTAAATAAAACTTAAAAAAAAAAAAAAAGATTACTTTCCCTCATGAAAGATACTTTTAGTATCTTTTTGGCATGGTTTACTAAAGCTTTATAAGTTAGAATTTCCAGTTCTAACCCTTTTCCTTTCTCTCTCTGCTTCTCCAGATCCTTTCCCTGCTTGCTATGAGAAAAGGAGGCTAAAACTTTGTTCTACATGTTTCTCATAATATCATAACTAATTTTAACCTTTATGGTATTTATCCTCCAATTAGCTATTACTTTAGTAAAAAGTAAACCTCAGGTTAAAGGGTTATAAATATGAACAAATCTCAGTTCCTGACCTCAAGGAACTTTACAGGGCAGCAATGATCCTGAGAGAAATAATGATAAGTACATTTACTTTTCTCTTTATACTTAGGAAGGGTTTAAACATGCAAAAGTTCACTTGATGTTTAAAACATCCTTGTAAGGAAGATAGGACAGATACTATTTCCCTAACTTTACAGAGGAGATAAAAGTAAAACATGCAACACATTTAAAGAACTAAAAACATTTAGATAAACTGTCATACATTGTGATTATAACTAGATAAACATGTTATAACATTATACACACACATACATCCTTAACTTATCCTTAGAAAGGCATCCAGGCTTAAGAAAATATCTCATTTGTTTTCCACAATGCTTAAAATCTCATCTTTTAAATTTATTTATTTATTCATTCATTCATTCATTCATTCATTCATTCAGATTTTATTTTTAAGTAATCTCTACACCCAATGTGGGGCTCAAATCACAACTCCGAGATCAAGAGTCTCTCACTCCACCGACTTGAGCCAGCATGGACCCCTAAAATCTCATTTTATAATCCCATACTCAGTGTCTATAGGAGGTTCCATTATAAATAGTCAGAAATGCAAAAAACATTACTAAACACTAGAATTTACTACATGATAACTGGGCTCCTTAGAAAATGGAAGTTTGGAGTAAAGAGTCCTAGAATACCGTGGGAAACGATTTATTGGGAAAAAAAGAAAAAAAAGCCTTGATAAACTGATATAAAGCCCTGGGCACAAGCAGCCTGTGGATTCCTGAAAAAATTGAGTAGGATGGAGGTGGAGAAGATATTAAAAGGAGAGACAAAATGACTAGCTTTACAATTTTGCTGCTGTTAATGACAAAACCCCAGGCTCCTTTTCAATTTCCAGTAGGCATATGTTGTACTTTTCAAGGTATAAGCTTCCATCACAGGCCACTAAATAAACACTTACCAGCCCTTTAAAATTAAATCAGTTTGGGGGTCTTCTACTTCTTAACTTGCATTTGCCTCCCTTACCTGCCACCACCCTCATTCTTTGTTTCTTAGAATTAAAAAAGCCTAGGGGCATCTGGTTGGCTCAGTTGGTAGAGCATGTGACTCTCAATCTCAAGGTAGTGAGTTCAAGCCCCACAATGGGCATGGAGCCTACTCAGAAAAAGAAACTAAAAAAAAGAAAGAATTTAAAAGAGCTAATTCTAAAGCCATTTCTTTCTGCTCATGTTCCACTCTCTATATTCACCTACTAAGACCATATGTTGTCATCTGCTGTTCTAATATTTCAACTCTTTTCTTACATATTTGCCTCAAATTTAAGGTTTTTGGGTGACTCTATTTTTAAAAAATCAACAGCAGGGTGTTGTTACACCTTAATCAAACTTTAGGTCTGAGTCTTTTAGTATTTTCTTTACCTACTTTCTCCATTCAATCCTTTATTTCTTCCTAACATTGAAATGAAGGTCATGGACATGTCAGTGCCTAGCATAGTGCCAGGCACATAGGTGTTCAAAAAATATTTGTCAAATGAATCTTTCATAGCTTTAAAATTATTTAGTCTGTAAAACTGAAAATTCTTGAAAGCAGTTTTCTCAAAGTTAACAAAACCCTAAACTCTTCTTTAATAGACAATTAGGATAACCAAGATATTTCTCATTTTAATAAAAGACTGGAATAGAAAATTCTAAAAATCAACACAAAGATTAAAAAGCAGCCCTAAGATTAACAAAATTTTGTGTTTTGTCTTCCTTTAATTCATTTGGACTCTGAGGATCCAAGAAACAACCAGTTAGTGTTGTATCTACTTCAGAAGTTGGATCTGGCCTCAGAGTGGAGGTATCAAAGTCATTAAAATTTTATCTTGTTAGGAAACTGTACTTACCTTAGAAAAAAAAGCAAATTGACGTTTCTCCCAATATAGGGACTGTGGAACAAGGGAAACCACTACACATCATTTCCACAATGCCCTATTATGCGAGAGAACATCTAATTTTGTTAATTCATTAAGCATTTTAAGAGTATTTTTGGCCATCACTATACTAAGGAGCTGTAGAGAGACACACAGTGGAGCCAGTGCACATTCCTTCTCCCCAAAGAGGTTACAATGCAAAGAGAGAACCAGGCGCGGAACTCAGAACAAAAGCTGTGACTGCATAATAATGTATTGGGGGTTGGGGGATGGGGATCTGAAAGCCTAGTTACTAGGAAAGCAATTTCCAGGAGGTAAGAGCTTAGGCCAGCTCTGAAAGAGGTTGATTGTAATTTTGCAGGAGTGAAAGTTGGAGGGGCTTCTACTTAGGAGATAAACATCTGCGCAGATTTAAAGGTGGGAAGTGCCTGAAGTGTGCAAGACTGTAAAGAGACTGACCTCCTAGCAGTCAAAGGCCGATAAGGGGAAAGACTGATTTTGAGGATGTAGGTAAGTTTGGGGAAGCCTGTTGATGATGTGTGAAGGGAAGAAGACATTTTTTTCTTTGTTATAGTAAAAAGCTTAGATTTCATGACATGGGTGTAAAACAAAGAGGAAAATTACGTGAGAAAAATTATTAAGACAGCTATGTAAAAATGAGGTTCTGGTTCTGGAGCTCTAGAAACAAGTTAGACATGGCATAATTTAGGCCTACGTTGTTAAGACTCAGAATAAAATGGTAGCTAAGGAAATTTTCAAAGTTGAGTAAATAGTAATAACAATAAATATATATAAGGTTATGCTACAATCGATCTCTTTAATTATTAACACAATTAATGACAATCTCCAGATAATTTCTTATCTCTAGCTCATTCCTTCCCATCCAGCACCTCTCTCTAGCTTACAGCTTTGTATTCGAGACCTTTTATTGAGGACATCTATTCAGTACCCTCCTCCTAGGACTTACTCAACTTGTCTTTGCTTTGTCTTCTTCCCATAAATGAAAAAATATCATCTTAGTCTTTAAAAGACCCAGCCTAAATACCGTTTCCTTGAAGTCATTTATGACCTCAGGAAATTATCTGAACTTCTATCTGCTAGTCACTTTGGCCACATGCAGCTTATTTTCTGAACAATTTTTTTTAATGTTTTATTTATTCTTGAGAGAAAGAGAGATAGAGCATGAGCGAGGGAGCGGCACAGCGAGAGAGGGACACAGAATCCAAAGCAGACTCCAGGCTCTGAGCTGTCAGCACAGAGCCCAACATGGGGCTCACGAGCCATGAGATCATGATCTGAGCGGAAGTTGGACGCTCAACCCACTGAGCCACCCAGGCGCCCGTGAACAATTTTTGAACACTGATGATCTTCATTCTATTTAACCCTTTAAAACAGTTTTTTAAAAATCATGGGGCACCCACGCAGCTCAGTCGATTAAGTGTTGGACTTCGGCTCAGGTTATGATCTCACAGTTCATGAGTTCGAGCCCCACATCGGGCTCTCTGCTGTTGGTGCAGAGCCCACTTCAGATCCTCTATCCCCCTCCTTCCATGCCCCTCTCTCACTCATCTGCACGAATGTACCCACGCACTCTCAAAAAAAATAAACATTAAAAAAAAAAAGTATGATCATTGCAGAACACATAGAAAATAAAAATCACTTGTGGAGTGCCTGGTTGGCTCAGTCAGTGGAGCGACTCCTGATCTCAAGGTTGTAAATTCAAGCCCCATGTTGGGTGGAGAGATTACTTTAAAAAATAAAATCTTTTAAAAACGGCACTTGTAATCCTGCCACCATTACTAAAATGTTGATGTATTCCAAGTGTCCAATGTGAATAGTGTATACATTCGTTTTTAAATACAATATATACATTTTTGCATCCTGCATTTAGTTTTTGCTTTTACCTTGTTATTTTACAGACTCTTGGCATCCAAACCATTCTACTCAGAATCTGAAGACCCCAGCTACGGCTTCTTTTTACCTCAGCTGTTAACCCTTATATCCTCTTTCTTTATGCCTCTTGCTTCCAGGTGTCCACTGTTTGCCTTCTCAATGTGCCTTTAATTAATTAATTTTTATTTCAATGTGCCTTTAAATCAATATTCAACCCATCTCAACCCCTTTTACCTCAGTGTTTGAGAAGAGGTTTTATCTATCTATCTATTTATGATTTTGTTTTTAAGTAACTCCTATTCCCAATGTGAGGCTTGAACTCACAAGCCCTGAGATCAAGAGCAGCATGCTCCACTGACCGAGCCAGCCAGGTCCCCAGGGGTGGGCAGGGAGAGCTTTTAAAGAGCTTCCTACAGATTGATTGGTCTTGGGTCTGGTGTTCATCTCAGACTAATAAACTCTGGAAAAGAGGGAGGAGGGGTCATACAGTCCAGTAAGATAATTTATGAAGAAGGACCCTCTTTGAAGAATGGGAATGGGAGACACAGTTGACTTGACCTATTTTATTTGACCTTGACCTTCATTTAATATTTTTAGAAAAGAAGATTTTAAAAAATTTTTATGTTTTATTTTATATTTGAGAGAGAGAGACAGAGACAGCGAGCAGGGGAGGTGCATGCAGAGAGAGAGACAGAATCCGAAGCAGGCTCCAGACTCCGAGCTGTTAGCACAGAGCCCAACGCAGGACTCGAACTCACGAGCAGTGAGATCATGACCTGAGCCGAAGTCGGACGCTTAACCGACTGAGCCATCCAGGTGCCCCGAAAATAAGATTTTTTATAAGTAATCTCTATGCTGAACTTGGGATTCAAACTCATGACCCCGAGATCAAGTCACATGCTCTACCAACTGAGCCAGCCAGGCACCCCCTGAAAACAGAATTTTTAAAATAATTGTTTATTTATTTATTTTGAAAGAGGGAATGCATGAGCAGGGGAGGGGAGAGGGAGAGGGCGAGGGAGAGGGAGAGAGAGAGAATCCCAAGCAGTCTCTGCACTGTAAGCATAGAGCAGACACAGGGCTCGAACTCACAAACTGCAAGATCATGACCTGGGCCAAAATGAAGAGTCGGTCACTTAAGTGACTGAACTACCTAGACACCCCTGAAAATAAGATTTTTGATGACTATATAATATTCTGTCCTATGACTATATCAGATATACTTATCCTTTCCCATGGTACTGAACAGTTAGGTTGTTTCTGGTCTTCATTATTCTAAATAACACTGAGCAGAAGTAAAAAATTGTATTCCTAAAAGCAAAATTACTAGATCAGTGGTGGCAGATTCTTAATATTTGCCAAAGACCTTCTAGATGGGTTTTTTGACCTTAAAAAAGGAGAGCAAGGTTTTTGAACTTAGTTATATTTTGCTTTCTAGGAAATGCAGGAAAAACTATATTGTATGCCAAAAATACTTAAATGAAATACTTCCTCTTAAGAGATACTCTCATGTAATGCATTTTAGAAATTAAGGTGATGGGAAAGATTACAAGACAGTGGTTTATGTGTTTCGAACTGGAGGACTGCACTGGGGACAGAAGTGAATTCTATATGCACTTGTATTAGAAAAAAAGAATGAAAGAGTATTAAACTATGAAAATTCATCCCTTATCATTTATATGTGCAAAACTACATTTTATGCAATTGAATCTTCAACTGGTACTTTTTATAATGTGAATTGATTAGACTGTTGCCATTTGTTATCTACATAAGAA
This sequence comes from Lynx canadensis, assembly GCF_007474595.2. Taxonomy (NCBI): domain Eukaryota; kingdom Metazoa; phylum Chordata; class Mammalia; order Carnivora; family Felidae; genus Lynx; species Lynx canadensis. The sequence goes on along the minus strand of NC_044309.1, from coordinate 116,209,187 downwards.
TTCCTGAGGTTAATATGCCGATGTTAATTAGCCATTTCCCTTCAAACTTTTGTTTAGATAATATGCTATGAATGCCTTTGTGCGCTCATTTTTTCCCCATTCATACCATGGAAAGATATTCCCTGAAGTGGAGTTGTTCATGTGAACAATTTTATAGCTTCCCTTATATATTGCAAGATAATGTACTCCACGGACACGTTATTAACTCTGCATGTTTGTCTTGCTGCTTCTACCTCTCCTTAAAAAGATAGGTCTTTTCATTTTAAATATTCCCCACAGGGTAGCGGAGGTAGAAACGGCACACAGCTGAGCACAGAGTACAAGCTCAAGAAATATTAATGGCTTAATTTTCATGTACCTGTGGGTTTGACTTTCTCTTCTCTAGATCTTTCTCTCTCAGCTCTTCTTTTCGGTATCTATTTCATTACCTTAAATTGGCAATTTCAGGTAAATCGACAGCTTCAGGTTAATTTTGGACACAGGAGTCTCTTCGTGTCCCTCAAATTTATGTCTCAGTAAGTGTCCCATTCTGGAACCTTACTTGCCCGACTGCTGTCTGAGGAAGCTGAATTCAAAGCAGTCACGATCCCCTTGAGGTCACACCTAGGTTGCCTCCCCAGAAAGGAAGCGTTTTCTCAACGAAAGTCTATGCCGGTCAATTTGCGCTGATTTTGAAGACAACGGAATGGGCGCGCCTTCCTGCCAATTTGACGCTGTGTGAGTCGCAGAAATTCAGTGGAGGGGTTCGGACGCCCGCGGAATCTTTTGCATCTCACAGAATTGTAGTAAACACTGGCTGCACCCTCCCGTGCCCGGGAGATGAGGACAGGTGCGAAGCCCGCCTGGGGAGGAAACGGCTACTATCCACTCAGAGCCACATGCCGCGCTGAGCAAAGCCCATCCCTGGACCACGACCGGAATCCCGGCTGCCGCTCGCCTCTCAGGGCGTCCCCGGCTGCCGAGCGGGTGGCATTAGCCGAGCGGAGCGGCACCCCCGGCACGCCAAAGGCCCGGGGGGCGGGGCGGCACGGCGTCACCTGTGACGTAGCCGCTCGACCGGGCCGCCGCCGCCGCCGCCGCCGCCGCTGCCGAACCGGGGGCGGGGGGCCCGGGGGTGAGCGCAAAGATGGCCGCTTCGGCTCGGGCTGGTGAGTGTGCGTGACGGACGCGCGCGGCTGCAGCGGTTGGCGGAATGAGGCTCTCTACCGGAGCGGAGGTCCGACCAGAGCCTTCGGGGCCTGGGGGCACCTGGCGGTGTTTTCCCGCCTCGCAGGGCGCGGGGAGGTCCTGAGGGAGGGAGAGGGGGGCTGCGGACGGACTGAGGGGAGCGGGCCGAGGGGCGCGCGGAGAAGGCAGTGGCAGTGGCGGCGGGTCCGGCGAATTTAGAATTGGCGCCTCTGGGAAGTTTCGGTGGGTCGTGCGATGCCCTGGCCGGCGTCCTGGTGGCTGGCCACCTCAGGAGTGCCCAGAGATGCTGCGAGCAGCCGCGCGTCCCGTGTGGCCAGGGTCACCGCGTAGCCACCCTGAGCGGGGCTGGAGGGGCACGAGTTGGGAGGAGAAGAGGCGAAATAGGAAGACTTTGGGGGGTGCGGAGGGGGAGATGTGCCCTGACCCGTGTTGGGGAGCGCTGTGTAGATGTGATCATGAATAGGGATGCGCGCTGGGCGCTCTGCAGAGCTGGTACTGTCGAAATAAAACCGCATCCTAACCCCTGGCTCTGATTGCTGCCAGGTGATGCTCGAAATCCCCTGGGAGGCTTTGGAAGGGCATTTTCTAGCCGTCCGTTTATGAGGAATGGCTTGCTTTCCTTCCATCGATCGGGTCCCAGCGTTGCCAGCACCTGCTGCCACTTAGAGACACTTAGGATTTTTGAATACCAGCTTCCGCTGGCCTTCGGGGAAGGAATGCTAATGGGCTAAACTCATTTGGGGGCGTAAGAAACGTGTTAGCATGAGAAGAAAAAAATGTTCAAGTTTAAGAGGTGGTAGGAGACCCTCGTACGCCCACTCCCAATAAAAAAGAAAGTGAAACGTAGTGATTGTTTCAACTGCAAGTTTGAGCTGTTGTACATTCTGCATGTAACCGGATAATTTCTTGCAGTTTTAATTTTGGAAGTAGACAATTTAGCAAGTCTTAGGAGAGTCGCTTTGTCCTTAAGCCCTCCTGATTTCCCCCACTTTTAAACTCTAATGGTCCTATCTTGCAAGTAACGGGATTGTGAAATTAGCATGGAAATAGGACCTTCAGACCCTGCACTTGAATTCCTTATTATCTGTGAAGTAGCCTGTGCGGGGCGGGGTGTGGGGGGGGGGGAGTAGGGGGTGGTAACATAGGGCCTGGAATTCCATTTTGAGTTGTCTTTAAAATCAGTATTCAGCGTAAACAATGAAAAAAAAAATAGCTGTTCACTGTGATCAAATTCAGAAAGCCAAACATGAGTTAAGCACATGTTTATAGAATATTTCATCATCTCAGTGAGATTCAATATTCAGTTGTCTTGAAAGAGAGGAAAACTTTGTATTCTTGGAGCCCTAATCTTTTTATCCTTAATTTACCATCTCGGGATTTGAAAGAGATTTTTATTTTTATTTAATTTCCAACCCCTACCCCCACACAGATTTGAAAGAGATTTTAAACATTTTGTCTTGTTTACCTTTTCTCCACCTGCTCCGATTTCTCTAGCTTTTTGTGTACTAGCCGTTCATTTTGCAAAGGATGGCAGATTTTTCATTCTAGGAATTTTCATGTAGTCTATCTATATTGAAATTTAGAGATATTCTAATATTGAACAAAGTTTAGCGCATACAGTGTAGAAAGTTGAAATGTTTTGGCTGTTTTCATTGTACATTCACCTTGTTTTTCTTCCAGAATATTAATTATCCCAGACTTTTTAGCTTAAAAACATTTAAGTGATAAGTGAATCTGTGTTGAGTATACTATACAATGATACACTTTTTGGAATATTTAAATTGGAAAATCTGTTGAAGATTTGGGTTAAATATTTGAAATATATTGTTTCTACCTGTCTTTACCCCCCCATCTTTTCACAGATTTTTCTTTCTGTACTACAGAAATTTATCATATATACCCTCTACCAAAATTTTCCTCTACATGCTTAAATCTTACTGAGTATTATAGCATTGGTGGTACGTAAGAGGATTTTCTGCTCATTGGGTTGTTTGAGGGCAGAGTCTGATTGTATTTTGTTTGTATCCCCAGCACCTGACTATCTGCTTATCATGGAGGGAAAATCCCTGTAAGTGTCGACTTGTGGTTTTGAATGGTGCAGAGATATAGAGAAAGGCAACGTCTTGGCTTCTTATAGGCAGAAAAAGGGTGCTTTGAAGTGTTTCTCCTTCCTGTAATGTTAGGCAGAACAAACATGGTTGCCGGATTCTAATGGAGTTGTCTGGTTGAGGGAGATTAGACAGAGACTGGGGCCCAGGCTTAGGAGACTAATCAAGGTAGGAAATGTGTGCCCATCATTTTCTGGATTCAGTAATGCACAGTTTTGCCATTAGGCCTAATCGAAATAGGAAGTGACAGGTCACTAAAATATAGGAGGATTCTATAATACTGGCTTTCTGGCAAAAATTAAGATTATTGAAGTACATTGGTTTTTCACAGTGCTTTCAGAGACCATAAAACTTTACTTTCAGTGGAGTTTTACATACCATGGGAAAAGCTTATTTATAGTCCAAGAATATATTTGTTAGGCCAAATTATAGATGTGTTAGAATGATAGAGTCTAAGCATTTTACACAAAGTATATGAACTCAATTTTCTAGACCCATAATAGAATGCTTTTTTTTTTTTTTTTTTTTTTTTTTGAGAGGTGGGGTGGGGAAATAGGCAGAGGGAGAAAGTGAGATAATCTTAAGCAGGCTCCATGCTCAGCACAGAGCCTGACGTGGAGCTCAGTCCTGCGACTCTGGGATCATGCCCTGAGTCAAAATCAAGAGTTGGGTGCTCATCTGAGCCACCCAGGTGCCCCACTCAATCTTTTTGTGAACATTTCTCCCATTGTTATGAAGTTAGCTGCAGTATGTTGATATATAAGTATGGTGATGTGACACTAATGATAAATATTTTGGAACAAAATTGCCCATGAATGAAATACCTGTAAGTAGTGATGGGTAAGGAAATCAAATAAACCTGGTGGCAGAACTTAATTTCCAGTTCTTTTTCTTAGAACATCAACTAGATTCAATCTCTGTGTTAGAGACGTGAAGAAGGCCCAGGGAAAAAGAGTATCCTTTTTTGTTTAATGAAGAGTTTCAAGCAAGATCAGGGTAATTATAGATTCTAGATTTCTAGAGGAAGGAAGAATAACTAGGGCCTTTCTAGGGATAAAGGAAAGGAAATACATCATGATTGATAAGAGGTGCCAAAGCATTTAAGAGGCATGATAGCATACCTAAGAGGGAGTAGGGAGAGTTTGAGAGGCCATTTTGTTAATTCATTCAATCATTTGTTCATTCAAATTTTTGAACCCCTTTGTACCAGGCACTATGTTTGACCCTTGGCATTTTGCAAACATCTCCTAAGAGCACAGGTTACTATGGTAGTTCCATGGAAATTTGGAACCTGCTTATAAGGAGTGGGGTAGGATTTGCCCTAATTACTATGCATAAAGGTTATTTTCATTCTTATCCAAATGAACGCAAAGATTGGTGTGGTTAGTAATTCCTAAGGCCAACTTCCTATTGAAATTGCCATTTCCTCCTATCTTTTATTATGGAAAATAACAAATCTTCCTACTTTTAATAGCTTTTAGAGGATCTGTTTAGGTTATTTGGTACTGTTAAAAGAAAATTAAATTTTGTTATAAAAATTATCTTTATTAAAATAAAGATTCAGCATATGTTGAATCTTTAATATCTATCCCTCTAGGAATTCTCAAATGAGACAAAGATGATTACTGGGATGCAATTTTATTTAAATATTCTTTATGCCCAGTGTTATGTATGTATATAAGTATTTATATAAAATGTGCACACCCATTGCCTTTGAAACAGTAGTAAATACCCCAGTTACAAAAATTTTTTATTCACAATATGGTCATTTGTATATAAAAACATTTTAATAAAAGATATGTGAAAAGTGGCTGGTCATAGATGAGAATAGAAAAGTATGTATTGTGCCACAATTTGAAGGCAATTTGAAGGCACTTACAGGCCATGGTAAAGAGTTTAGACTGATCTTGTGGTCTTTCAAAACTTTTAAACAAATTTTCAATGATTGCAAAGCTGTTCTATGAGACACACTAGAAATGATGTAAAATGCAAATGTTTTATGACTCTGAAAAGGGAGAAGCTTTTTTTGAGGGGGAGGGGGAAGAGCGCAAGTGGGGGAGAGGCAGAGAGAGGGGGACAGAGGATCCTAAGTGAGCTCACACTGACAGGCTGACAGCCGCAAGCCCAATGTGGGGCTTGAATTCACGAACCTGCAAGATCGTGACCTCGGCTGAAGTCAGAGGCTCAACTGACTGAGCCACCCAGGTGCCCTGGGAGAAGTTTAATAGAGCATAATGATACTATTTTAGTGTCTGTTCAGATTTTTAAATATAGATTTTCTTTTAGGAGTGTATATTAGCCAGTTCCCTCGTTCTGTGTCACTTTTTTTTAAGCTTTTTTTTTTTAAGTTTATTTATTTTTGAGAGAGAGACCAAGTGCAAGTGGGGGAAGAGCAGAGAGAGAGAGGGAGATACAGAATCTGAAGCAGGGTCCAGGCTCTGAGCTGTCCGCACAGAGCCCAATGCAGGACTCAAAACTCATGAACTGCAAGATCATGACCTGAGCTAAAGTCAGACACTTAACCAACTGAGCCACCCAGGAGCTCCCTGTGTCACTTTTTAAAATAGTAATTTAGTTTGGCTATTTTTGTGTGTTTATTTTTCATGGTAACTTCCTGTTTGTTCATGAAAACATTTTTTAAAGCAAAGAATATGAAAACTGTGCTGCTAATTGCACTGGTGAGAAGATCAAGATTACTTTTATGTGAATGATCTTTAGTACCTGTCCTCCTCTAGGAACTTCCAAAGTTTATACTGTCATTGTACCTTTCCATATTTTCTTTCTAAGTGTTTTAAGATAAAATAGGTGGAATGGGGTGGTCAGCTGAAAAGACCATTTTGTTGAAGGTAACGAATTTATAGAGGAATGTTAATTTTTGAAGTAAAAAAATTAGCTATCCTTCTAAGTTTTCAGTGATTTTTGTAGTTCTTAGTAATATTTGTATTTGGAGCACAAATATTTATTTAAAGGGTCACTGCATATCATACCAAAATTTAACCTTTTTGTTTAACTTTTTTGTTTATTTTTAATTTTTTTAAAGATTTTATTTGTAAGTAATCTCTACACCCAACATGGGGCTCAAATTTAGAACCCCAAGATGAAAAGTCACATGCTCTACCAACTGAGCCAGCCAGGTGCCCCTGTTTATTTTTTTTATTTTTATTCTTTTAAGGATTTTATTTTCAAGTAATCTCTACACCCAATGTGGGGCTTGAATTCACAATCCTGAGATCAAGAGTCGCATGCTCTACTGACTGAGCCTGCTAGGTGCCTCTGGTTGTTGTGGTTTGTTTGTTTGTTTGTTTGTTTTTAAGTTTTATTTTGAGAGAGAGAGCATGAGGGGGGGAGGGAGAGAAAGAGAGAGAGAGAAAGAGAGGAAGGAAGGAAGGAAGAAGAAGGAAGGAAGGAAGGAGACATCAGAAAGAAAAAAGGAAAAAAAAAGAAACGCGGCGTCCTGGGAGAGTCGCGTCTAAGCCCTTTCTTCTAGGGTCTTTCTATCCTCCTGGGAGAGAGAAATCCAGTCACCCCTAACGAAAGAAGCCCGAAAGAAAGAAAGAAAGAAAGAAAGAAAGAAAAGGAAAGGGAGGGAGAACCCCAAAGGAAAGGGAGGGAGGGAGAACCCCAAGCAGGCTCCTCACTGCCAGCGCAGAGTCCAATGTGGTGCTCAAACTCACAAAACTGTGAGGTCATAACCTGAGCCAAAACAGAGTCAGACACTTAACCAACTGAGCCACCCAGGCACCCCCCCTAGTTTTTTTGTGTGTTTGTTTTGTTTTGTTTTTTAATAAATTCTACTCCCAACATGGGGCTCCAGCTCACGGAATCGAGATCAAGAGTCACATGCTGTATCAAGAGTTGCTTGACGTACCAACTGAGCCAGCCAGGCACCTAAAATAATTAGGATTAGGGAAGTATATCTCAGTTTACTTTTGTATAAAGTCTATTTGGGGTGTCTGAAAGCACATAGAATGGTACTAGACACGTGGTAGGCTGTGGTTAAGGATGGAGAAATAGGATAATGATATCACAAAATATCAGGAAACTGTTCCTTAACTGACCTTGAGGGAAAAATAGCCACTTGGTTGAGGGTGGGGGGGCAGTTTGGGTCACTAGTAATCAGTGACCTCCTATTCTTTCTTTTTGTCTTTCTAAGTATAATTGGCTTCCTATTCTTAACCACTTATTCAAATGTCATAAAGAGAACTGAAGCAAGACCTGCATTCAGTACTAGTTGTTTGTGCCAAGAATTTGGTAGCCTAAAACAACATGGCTATCAAACCTATAGGATTTTTTTTTTTTTAAGTAAGATGGCTTTTTTTTTTTTTTTTTTTTTTTTTTTTACTAAGACGCTAAAAAAATGTTTGACATATAGTCCCTCCCTGGCCATAGGGAACCTATCCAACAGTTCAATGGCAGTAAAGATGTATATACAAACAAAGGATTCACATTTGGCACAACCCAAGTCCTTTAGGAAGTTAGAGATTTTTTTAAATTTGCTAATTTATTAATTGATTTTAATCTCTTTACCCAACATGGGGCTCAAACTCATGACCCTGAGATCATGAGTCACATGATCTACCAACTGAGCCAGCCTGGTGCCCCAGAAATCCTCTGTTTTATTGAACTATGGGGAACAGAGGATTCTAATAGTTAAAGGCTCAAAGGAAACTTGGAAGATTAGTTTGGCAGGATAGTACTGTGGAGGAGAATGAGAGTCTGGAGGATGGGAAACCAGTTTGGAGGTTACTGCTGTACCTCAGGAATGATACAGTAGAGTCCATAATAAGAATGATAGCTCTGCAAATGAAAAGGAATAAAGACTTGGGGAGTGATAACCTTTTATACATAGGTGATAAGAATGTTTGAGTAGAAAGGATGGGAGGGAGGAGTAAAACCAAAGACAAAACAAAACAAAATAGCCTGGGTACTTAAATAATACTACTCTATCTTTAATAAGAGAATATTAGGGGGGTCTGGGTGGCTCAGTTGGTTGGGCGGCCAACTTCAGTTCAGGTCATGGTCTTGTAGTTCATGAGTTTGAGCCCCTCATTGGGTTTACTGCACAGAACCCCCTTTGGATCTTCTGTCCCCTTCTGTTTCTGCTCCTCCCCTGCTCACGTACGCTCCCTCAAAAATAAAACATTTAAAAATATTTTTAAAAAATACGAGAATATTGGAAGAGAAACTAACTCTGTGACAGCAAGATGTACAGGTAAGCTGAGTTTGCAGTGTGCCTGAGACTGGTTCAGAAAAGTTCTGGTGGTCAGCTACCTACATCTGTCATTGAACTTCTGCCAATAGGATGAGCCATTGAAATAGATGTCAGAAGGGTATTACTACATGCTGAAAGCCTGGATTGTATGTTGCAAAGGGCTATCATTTGAGTAAATTAAAATTAATTTCAGAGAGTCTTCACTGGGTGGTAAGTATAAGCAGTTTTGTGCTGTTGAACTGTTACAAGTTAAATACTTTACCCATGTATTTGATACTTGTGTGTGATGTAAATTTTTAACTAAAAATACCATATTTAATAAGATCTTATGTTTTCTTTCTCTTCTAGTCATTTTAGTTTTCTATTTTATAATTGCTTTTGTTATATGTTAACTCTGTATAAAATAATTAGCTTTCAATAAGTCAAATACAATTATTTAACTGTAGAGATTTGCTATATAATAGCAGTAGCAGGGAATTTTAAAAATAAAAATGTTCATCAGTTATATGCCATGGAAACTTTAACTAGCTTGAATGGTTTTCTTTGAACCAATTAAAAATTTCATTGTCTTTAATCAGTGAAGAATAACAAAGCTTTCAGAATATTATAAATCCATCTGTCTTTTCAAATAAAGGTAGCATACTTGGTTAAAAAAAACATTTCATAGATATTAATTGGAACTTTAAGTATGAAACATTTTTTAAATGTGTGAGAAAATGATGGTATGGATTATTTTAATCCTTGTATATAGATTCCATTCAGAACATCTTGACTAATTGTGTGTTGTTATTATATAAGGTAATATTTTATCAGTTTCTACATGGAGTATGCAAAAATATTTTGTTTTCTCTCTTTAAAGTGAATATACTGATAAAAATTACATAACCAACCTGCTGAAGCTAAACAGAGTTTAATACATAGCTTCTCCGCAGTGGATTAGCAAATGCAAAGTGCTCTGAACCCAATAGAGGAAAATAGGAAGTGTCAAGGAAATACTCCCATACCCCTTAATTTTCCTCCAAGCTTTTAGATCTTGTGTGATGAGACCCCTTTGGGGATACCTTTTTAAGTGTCTCTGAGCTTTGACACCAGGCAGCAGAGCAAACTGGAAGCCTCAGGTGGCAGCAACCTGGCGTTCTAGTTCCTGCTTACCTCCCTGCCCCTCTTTTGGTCATCTGCCCTCCTGGTTTCTTTCATAACTCGACCGGGTAAGTGGACCCCCTGCTCTAAAATATTAATCTTACTGGTCATTCAACCATTCTGGTTTCACTTCTTGGTGGGTTTTTTTGTTTTGTTTTTTAAGATTTATTTTTGGGGCGCCTGGGTGGCTCAGTCGGTTAAGCCTCTGACTTCGGCTGAGGTCATGATCTCGTGGTTTATTGGTTCGAATCGCGTCGAGCTCTGTTCTGACAGCTCAGAGCCTGGAGCCTGCTTCGGATTCTGTGTCTCCCTCTCTCTCTGCCCCTCTCCCCTCATGCTCTGTCTCTCTCTCCTTCAAAAATAAATAAACATCAAAAAACATTATAAAAGATTTTATTTTTAATCTCCATACCCAGTGTAGGGCTTGAACTCACAACCCTGAGATCAAGCAAGAGTCTCTGGTTCTATCAACTGAGCCAGCCAGGTGCCCCTGGTTTCACTTCTTCAGATTTTTTTTAAAAAGATTTTATCTTTGAGAGCTCCCCTTTTAAAAAGTAAATACTCCTGGGAGAGGTTAGACCTTAGTTCTCAGCTAATACTTCATTTTCAGTTAGCACCTTAGTTGGGCTCAGTATACATTTGGCTGAGAAGAATGAATCCCTGGCTAAAAGTGATAAAACTAGAAGAAAAGTAGCCTATATAATAGCAGTAGCAGTGGCAGTAGTCATAGTAGTATTGTCAACTAAGATACTGAGAGCCACATAATTAAGTGCCAGGGTTTATTCTAAGTGCTTTATGGATATAAATTTCTCCGATTCCCTCAACAACCTTATTGGTGTTCTTACCACCGTTTCTTAAAGATAAGAAAACTGAGGTAAGTAGAGCATAAATAATTTGTCTAGGTCACTTGGTAAATATAGCTAAGTGTTAAACTCAGTCATTTGTATTCTAGAGTGTCCTTTCTAACCATTTTGTTGTGATACCTCTCCACTGCTATATTGCCTCTCAGAGAGATGGCATCTGATCAGCATTTCACTTTTTTCAGGGTTTTTCATTGAATGGAATCACAATGTTCAATTTTAGGCCACTTCCTGTTGAAGGGCCGTGAGAACCTTGCCTTCATCATGTAAATAGATTTTTTAGTAACAATCAGGAATGTATTTGCAGAACAGAGAAGAGATTAAAGAGGCTCGTGTATAATTTAGCTACATATGTGCTAAATTATATGCTAGTATGCATATTTAAAATTTATTGTATAAGTAACATGCTTATTTAGATATTTGAAAATATGGATAACCCCAAAATAAACTATATTATACATTCTTTCTAGAAGTTTCTTTTCTTTTGAGTCTTCTTTTCTGAATGTTATGCAAGGTGTAACTCATACCACCTCTAAAATTTTAGAATGAAATAATTTCCCTTGAGTGTAAATAAGCAGCATTTCCATCTTCATCTCAAGAAGTTGAACTAATAATTATTGTCTGACTTGCCAGAAAGGAATGTTTAAATTGTCTCTGTATTCTTTATATGATCCTTTTTGTTTTATTTTTTATATAATCTTTTTAAAACAAAAGTAGAGGGGGCCTGGGTGGCTCAGTTGGATGAGCATTCGATTCTTGATTTTGGGCTCAGAATTGACCCCTGCACTGAGCGTGGAACCTGCTTAAGTTTCTCTCTCTCCCCCTCTGCTTCCCTCCCAGCTCACATGTGCTCTCTCTCTCTTTAAAAAAAAAACAAAACAATGGGGCGCCTGGGTGGCGCAGTCAGTTAAGCGTCCGACTTCAGCCAGGTCACGATCTCGCGGTCCGGGAGTTTGAGCCCCGCGTCGGGCTCTGGGCTGATGGCTCAGAGCCTGGAACCTGTTTCCGATTCTGTGTCTCCCTCTCTCTCTGCCCCTCCCCCGTTCATGCTCTGTCTCTCTCTGTCCCAAAAATAAATAAACGTTGAAAAAAAAAAAACAACAAAAAACACATTAAAGTAGATAGAAGAGAACCCTAGATTTTTCTCTTAATCTCCATATTGAACCAGTTCTTTAAGCCAAAGTTTGTTTGACACTAATCTACCTCTGCTCCCATCTTTCCTTCAACACTTCTGCAGCTTTAATTTCCTTATATCTGGAGTAATAATTTCTTTTAATCATTCATCCTTCCTCTGGGTCTGCATTTCAGATCCATCTGTGACCTATATATCTGATCATGTCATTCTTCTCTACAGAGTTTTTCAGTGACTTATTGCCCATAGTTCCTGGAAGCAGGCTTGGGGATGATTAGGGCAGGGAATTTTCTGGGTCTTAGGTACCCATGAGTGGATCTAAAAGGGAAGTTGGGATGTGTGCAGGCTCCAGGTGACCACCTCCCCCTGACTCTGCAGACTCCACATAATGGGAGAGGGTTAGGGCAGGGACCCCCTTAAGTGTCAGGTCTGGGCCCTGGTGGTCTAGGTTTATAGGAAGAGCATGTTGTTGCTGTGTAAACTTTTGCTGGCAACAAGGATCAAAGCTGGGAGACCATTTAGGAGCCTTATTGCAGTAATCCAGGTGAGACTTGATTGTGACTTGGACCAGGGTGAGAGCAGTAGAGGTAATAAATCGTCGGGTTCTCGATATATTTTTAAGATAGAGCCAACCATTTTTTCCTGCAGGATTGGTGTAGGGAGAGAGAAAAAGGAGTCAAGGATGAGATATTTAGCTTCAGTACGTGGAAGGATTTAGGATAATGGAGCATATGATGTCTTAATTTTGCCATTAGCAACTACTGTTGAATGCTAGGAGTTCTAATAAAATACTGTATTTGAACAGATTCTGGACCTCAGGAAATTTTGAAGGAAGAGAAATAAACTTGAAATATGAGCCTGAAGGGGTGTCTGGGTGGTTCAGACGGTTAAGTGTCCAACTCTTGATTTTGGCTCAGGTCATGGTCTCACAGTTTATGAGTTCGAGCCCTCCATCAGGCTCTGCACTGACAGTGTGGAGCCTGCTTGGGATTCTCCCTCTCTCTCTGCCCCTATCCCACTTGTGCTTGTTTACTTATTTATAAATAAATAAACTTCAAAAATTTTAAGAAAAAATGTGTGCCTGAAATGTGTACACATGTGAGTGTTGGGACTGGTCAGCCTTAAGTCCATATTCACGATACACCCTACATTTGAAAGTTAAGAAATGAAGGGGGAGAGGCTGATTGCTAGGAGATTTTACTAAAAAAAAAAAAAAAAAAAAAAAAAAAAAAATTTGGTGAGAAGGAACCAAAAATCAACTTCACCTTTGCAGCTTTCTTAGATGCCTGGAGGTGGCACCTAAGTACCATTGAAATTCATATTGCTGTCCTAAAAAAATGTATTTTTTATTTATCTTTTCAAATTTATATTTAAATCCTAGTTAGTTAACATAGTGTAATATTGTTTTCAGGAGTAGGATTTAGTGATTCATCACTTACGTATAACACCCAGTGCTCAACACAAGTGCCCTCCTTAATCTCCATCACCCATTTAGCCCATTACCCACCCATGTCCCCTCCAGCAACCCTCAGTTTGTTGTCTGTAATTTAAAGAATCTCTTACCATCTGCTTCCCTCTCTTTTTTTTCCCCCTTCTCCTATATTCATCTGTTTTGTTTATTAAATTCCACATACAAGTGAAATCCTATGGTATTTGTCTTTCACTGACTGACTTCTTTGACTAAGCATAATACAGTCTAGCTATATCCATGCTATTGCAAATTCCAAGATTTCATTCTTTTTTTTTTTAAGAGAGAGAGAGAGAGAGAGCAAGCACACGCACACACACACAAATGGGGATGAGGTAGAGAGTATCTTAAGCAGGCTCCACGCTCAGCTCAGAGCCCAACTCAGGGCTCCATCTCACATGAGACCATTGGATCATGACCTGAGCCAAAATCAAGAGTTGGATATTTGGGGTGCTTGGGTGGCTCAGTCAGTTAAGCATCTGACTCTTGAATTCAGCTCAGGTCATTATCTTACTCATGAGATTGAGCCCTGAGTCAGGCTCCAAGGGATCCTGTTTGGGATTCTCTCTCCCCCTCTCTCTCTGCCCCTGCCCTGCTGTGTTCTCTGTGTCTGTCTGTCTCTCTCAAAACAAATAAATAAACATTAAAAAAAAAAAAAGAGTTGGATTCTTAACCAGCTGAGCCACCCAGGTGCCCCAAGATATCATTCTTTTTGATGGCTGAGTAATATTCCATTGTTACCTATACCCCACATCTTCATTATTCATTCATCAGTTGTTGGACATTTGGGCTCTTTCCACAATTTGGCTATTGTTGATAATGCTGCCATTAACGTTGGAGTGCACATACCTCTTTGAACCACTATTTTCATATCCTTTGTATTTACTAGGTAAATACCTAGTAATGCAATTGCTGGATCATAGGGTAGTTCTAGTTTTAACTTTTTGAAGAACCTCCATACTGTTTTCCAGAATGGCTGAACCAATTTGCATTCCTGCCAACAGGGTGAGAAAGGTCCCCTTTCTCCACATTTTCACCAACTCGTGTTGTTAATTTTAGCCATCCTGACAGGTGAGAGGTGGTATCTCATCGTGGTTTTGATTTGTATTTCCTTGATGGTGAGTGATGTTGGGCATCTTTTCACGTGTCAGTCATCTGGATGTTTTCTTTGGAAAAATCAATTCATGTCTTCTGCCCATTTCTTAACTGGATTGTTTGTTTTTGAGGGAGGTTGTTTGATAAGTTATTTATAGATTTTGGATAGTGTCCTTTTATCAACTGCCCTAAAAGTTTGAAAGTATTGATCATACTACATAAAATGTTCTGAGTTCTGGAACTCAGAACTCCACTGCTTACGCCTGGAGCCTGACTCAGGCCATCCCATGACCCTGGGATCATTCAGCTGAAATCAAGAGTGGCTCAATCAACTGAGCCATGCAGGCACCCCTACTATCTTTATTTTTATTTATCTATTTTTAAGATTTTACTTTTAAGTAATCTCTATACCCAATGTGGGGTCCAAACTCACAATCCTGAGATCAAGAAAGAGTTGCACACTAAAGCAACTAAGTCAGCCAAATGCCTCTATTTTTAGATCCTGTAGCAGAAGTTTTCCTGACTCTTAACTCATAAAGGAACATGTTTCTGGGTCAAAACCACATAGGTTTTGTTTGTTTTGTTTTATTATGTTGGGATGGGGTTTTGTTTTTGTTTTTGTAATAAGCTTATAATTTCAGATAGTGCATAGGCCCACCAGAATGTAAACATTTATTATATTGCCATCCACTTCATATTTTTCTTTTTCTCTTTGCTTATGTATCCTTGTACATTCCTAAGAGGCTATTCAAACACAAAAGCATGTCTCTGTCTTTCTCCCTCCCTAAGGTAAACTGTCAAGTCTGTCAAATTCAAAGTATGTTACAGAGCCATGAATTAAAGGTCATTATTGATTTACTAGTGGAAAGCTAAATTTAAAATGGTAATTAAGTAAATATCGATGTGATTTATTTGAATAAATAGAATATAATAAAATGTTAAGATTTGTTCATCTTAGGGGCACCTGGGTGGCTCAGTCAGTTAAACATCTGATTTAATCTCAGCTCAGGTCTCGATCTCAGAGTTCAAGCCCCATGTTGGGCTCTACAACTGGGTGTAGAGCCTACTTAAAATACATATTTTTTCACTGTAGCTACCATTATAGCTACCATTTATTGGGGGTTTACTGTGTGTTAAATATTTCATATTTTTTCAGTTTTTCATTGAAGTTGGTATGACTTTTCCCTGTTTTATAGAAATTTAGAGAAGTTAAAATATTTGCTCAAATCAGACATATAACAGTATGTTGCAGAGGTAGAATTCATATCTCCAAGTGTTTGTTTCAGAACTCATGCTGTTAACTATGATTATGCTTTAGTAACAATTTGGATAGGGGTCTCAGAATGTAGACATTACTGAGATCTATTTGAGTCTTGCCGACCCTAATTTTTAAGAAAAGGAATGTAGTTCTTTAAATTGCCCTCAACTATTGGGTAAAAGGATGGATCTTATTCTAGTTCATTGAAAAGAGGGCACTACCCCCTTTCTACCAGTAGATGGTGGCAGAAAATTAAGAACAGTTTTTAAAGGGAAACTGTTGGAGAAAGTTAAGCGTGTATTTTTTTAGAGCAAGGCAGATGAGAGATTAGAGAGCTTCGGAACAAAAGAAAAGTAAGAACTGCCTATGGTGTTATGACAGGCAGCCCACAAATTGGGAGCAAAGGAAGCAAATTTATAAAAATTTTTCTTGGAAAAATACCTTATAAAAAAGAAAAATATTGGCTTTTATTAAAAATTGATATTGTTCTGCTTAGTTTTCAGATGTTTCAAGTATCGTGAACAGAGACTTGTTTGGATTATGTGTTTCTCAGCTAGACTGAATAAATGTTAACAATGGATAAGTGCAAACACATTGGGCAGTTGCGGCTTGCTCAAGACCATTCCATCCTCAACCCTCAGAAATGGCATTGTGTGGACTGCAATACAACTGAGTCGATTTGGGCTTGCCTTAGCTGTTCTCATGTTGCCTGTGGAAGATATATTGAAGAACATGCAGTCAGGCACTTTCAAGATAGCAGTCATCCTGTTGCCTTGGAGGTGAATGAGATGTATGTTTTTTGTTACCTTTGTGATGATTATGTTCTTAATGATAATGCAACTGGAGACCTGAAGTTACTACGAAGTACCTTAAGTGCAATCAAAAGTCAAAATTATCAGTGCACGACTCGTAGTGGAAGGGTTTTGCAGTCTGTGGGTACAAGTGATGATACTTATTACTTACACGATAGCACCCAATCTCTGCTTCAAAATGAAGATCAAATGTATACTGCTCTTTGGCATAGAAGAAGAATATTAATGGGTAAAATCTTTCGAACTTGGTTTGAACAATCACCCATTGGAAGAAAAAGACAAGAGGAACAATTTCAGGAAAAAATAGCAAAAAGAGAAGTGAAGAAAAGACGACAAGAATTAGAGTATCAAGTTAAAACAGAATTGGAAAGTACACACCCAAGAAAGAGTTTACGTTTGCAAGGTCTAGCTCAGTCTACCACAGTAGAAATAGTTCCTGTTCAAGTACCACTGCAAACCCCAGCATCACCAGCAAAAGATAAAGTAGTACCTACCTCAGAAGATGTAAGATTAAAAAAAGCCAATGACTCCTCAGGTAAACAAAGGCCAATAGTAACTCCTGGTGTAACTGGATTGAGAAATTTGGGAAATACTTGCTATATGAATTCTGTTCTTCAAGTGTTGAGTCATTTACTTATTTTTCGGCAATGTTTTTTAAAACTTGATCTGAACCGGTGGCTGGCAGTGACAGCTAGTGATAAGACAAGATCACCTTATAAGCATCCACCAGTCACAGATACAGTATATCAAATGAATGAATGCCAAGAAAAAGATACAGGCTGTGTTCCCTCCAGACATCCAAGTTTATCATTAGGACTAAGTGGTGGATCATCAAAGAGTAGAAAGATGGAACTTATTCAGCCAAAGGAACCAAGTTCACAATACATTTCTCTCTGTCATGAATTGCATACTTTGTTCCAAGTCATGTGGTCTGGAAAGTGGGCCTTAGTCTCACCATTTGCTATGCTACACTCCGTGTGGAGACTAATTCCAGCTTTTCGTGGTTATGCCCAACAGGATGCTCAGGAATTTCTCTGTGAACTTTTGGATAAAATACAACATGAACTAGAGACAACTGGTACTAGGTTACCAGCTCTTATCCCCACTTCTCAAAGGAAACTTATCAAACAGGTTCTGAATGTTGTGAATAATATTTTTCATGGACAACTACTTAGTCAGGTATGGATTTTTTTTTAATCTTCTTGGGGAATTCATAAAACGAAGCCTAAAAAAATGTGTATTCTCTGTTTATCTAGTGTGTTAGAGAGGACTGTTTTCAGGTCAAAATAGATTGCTTTTACAAATGTGTGTCAAGAAGTCAGCTTATTCATTTACAGTGTTTCACTCATTTATGTGTTTCCGTCATGAATCACTGGAAGTAGTTTTTCATCTATGGTATCAAAGCTTTTGGGGCATCTGGCTGGCTCACTTGGTTAAGCATCCGACTCTTGATTTCAGCTCAGGTCATGATCACACAGTTCCTGAGTCCGAGCCCTGTGCAGGGCTCTGCACTGACAGTGTGGAACCTGCTTGGGATTCTCTGTCTCCCCCCCTCTCTCTGCTCCTCGCCCACTCTTTTGCGCATGCACACGCACACGCTTTCTCTTTCAAAAATAAACATTTTTTAAAAAGCCTTTTTTGTGGGAAGAGGGAATCAGGAAACAAAGCTTCTTAGGTTGATAATATTAAATTCATTTTCTGAGAGATTGAGAAGAGAGGGTTTAATGCCTTAGGGAACAGATTTGAAGATGCTGCGGTACTGGGAATGGATTTGGTACACACTTGAATAATTTTAGGAACCAAGAGGTAGCCCTGGAAGACTTTCTATAAAATCCACAAGGGCAAGGTCTGAAAGCTTTAATAAGTAGGTAGGGAAATTAAAAAATTTTTTTTTCAACGTTTACTTATTTTTGGGACAGAGAGAGACAGAGCATGAACGGGGGAGGGGCAGAGAGAGAGGGAGACACAGAATCGGAAACAGGCTCCAGGCTCTGAGCCATCAGCCCAGAGCCTGACGCGGGGCTCGAACTCACGGACCGCAAGATTGTGACCTGGCTGAAGTCGGACGCTTAACCGACTGCGCCACCCAGGCGCCCCGGGAAATTTTAAGTAAGTGTGATTTCATTGAAAATAATCCTAAATGATTTTCCTTTGTTTTAATTACTGCTGTAAAAGTTTCCCTTGTTGTGAAAAGGAATTACAAAACCAGGATCTTTAATCCAATTAATAACTCTAATGAGTGGACTTGTTGGTAAACTATTACTAGACATAAGGTTCTCTACTTTTCCATAGCAAAGATCTTAAAATTTTTTTTGTTTTAGACAATTGGCTGTTAGGTCATTTCCTTCCTCTTGCACACCTGCCTCTGTTCCTCATTCAACTTTCACAGTAATGATACCACCTTTTGTTTTTTATAACATTAGCATACTTTGCTAGAATGTAGCTTAAATATTTAAAAAAAAATTTTTTTTTTGAAGCTTGGGCACCTGGGTGGCTCAGTCAGTTGAGTGTCTGACTTGATTTTGGCCCAGGTCATGATCCCAGCGTCATTGGATGGAGCCATGTGTCAGGCTCTGCACTGACAGCATGGAGCATGCTTGGGGTTCTCTCTCCCTCTCCGCCCCTCCCCTGCTTGTGCATATACTCTCTCTCTCTCAAAATAAACATTAAAAAAAATTTTTTGAAGCTCTGTGCCCAACGTGGGGCTTGAATTCATGATCCCAAGATTAAGAGTCACATGCTCTACCAACTGAGCCAGCCATGCATGCCTGTAGTTTAAGTATTTCAAATGTAATTATTCCTTGGGTGTATCTGTGATCTTTATTCCACTTAATGTTTCAGAAAGGTAAAGATTCTACATTGTGCCAAATAGCAAATTAGAGTTGTTTCTTGTGATGCATGCAATTTTATTTTTCTACCATTTTTATGCAAAAGCTTAAAATGCACTATTAAGGGTGCCTGGGTGGCTTGGTTGATTAAGCATCCAACTTCAGCTCAGGTCATGATCTCATGATTCATGGGTTCAAGCCCCACATTGGGCTCCACACTGACAGAGCAGAGCCTGGTTGGGATTCCCTCTGTCAGCCTTTCCCCCATCTGCACACACACACTCTCTCAAAATAAATAAATAAACTTAAAAAAAAGAAAGAGAGGAAAAAAAATGCACTATTATAGGAGTGTCTGGCTGGCTCAGTCGGTAGGATATACAACTCTGGATCCTTGGGGTTGTGAGTAGAACTTACCTAAAAATTAAAAAAAAAATTTTTTTTAATGCACTATTTACAATAGAGGTAATATATAGTCCCCAAGGACTATATGATACAATAAATCTATGCAGTAAAAGAAAAACCATCCCCTTATCCCATAACCCCACAATCCACATATAAAAACTATTAATATTTTGGTATATTTCCTTCTAGTTTTTTTTCTTCTGCACATTTATACATATTTTCCCCAACTTGTGTGGTCATGATGAATTTATCTCCTTTCTTCATTTTTTTTTTTTTGTTTTTTTGTTGTTGTTGTTGAGAGAGAGAGAGGGAGAGAGAGGGAATCTTAAGCAGACTTCATGTTCAGCACAGACCCTGACTGGAGCTCAACATTCACAATCGTGAAATCATGACCTGAACAAAAATCAGGAGGCAGATGGCTAACTGAGCCACCCAGGTGCTTGTAGTTTTTCATTATGATGTAAAGATTTTTCAGTCTTTAAAATATTTTATCCTTTTTTTGTTTTTTACAGCATGTCGATGTCCATTATACGTATATACCATAATTTATTTACCCATTCCCATATTGTTGACTTGTAAAATAGTTGCAGTTTTTTGTTATTATAAAGTTATGAGACATTTTTTCTAATGATTTCCTTAAGACAGAACCCTAGAAGTAGCATTACTTTGTCAAAAGGTAGGTCTTTCGATACTTGAGTACAAATTTCTTTCCAGAAAGAATTTTATATTTTATATTTTGAATAGTGCAAGAGTGCCTGTGTGTTTATTTTTTCTTTTATGGATGACTTGAAATTAATAAAAATTTTTATGCCAGCTTTCTGCTCTCTTCCTTTAGACATGTAATAAACTCTTAGGAATATGGTTATCTCAGGAGATTCAGATGCTTGGTTCCTTTAATAAACTGTTCTCAAAAGGTTAAAACCTGGCCCAAATGAGTCCCCAGACAAACACCAAGAGTGTTCTTTTCTTTGTGTCAATTTGTTAAATCTAAAATCTACATTAGACCTGGCTTCTTTATTTTGTTGCCTGTTCCAGGAATGTAACTTTATGAAAGAGTTTAGTAATCTATCATGTGGGGATTATTAGATTTGTAGTCTGTCTTCAACATTAAATCCTGCTGAGTGTTTCACTGAAGTTATAAGTCTTTCCCTTTCCAGTTGCTCTATTTCCTATGTCAGTTGTTAGAACTGCCCCGTATTCTTTGTAGTTCCTATATTTGGTAAAGATTTTGATGTAGTGATGTTTGTTTTAAGTGAGAGTATGATGACACCATTTACATTAAATGTATTGGCTTTTGAAATTATCAGTTGGTAGGGCTTCAAAATCTACACGTACTAATATACTATATATAAAAATATACAAATAGTATTTTATTTGTATCATGGTTAAGAGGTTATAGGGATTTGGAGAGAGAAAATTAGTGAAAGATGAGGAAGGAAAAAGGACAAAGAACAAGTCTAATAATCTAAACATATTAAATGCATATAAATCTCTCTCTCACACGCACACACACACACACATATACCAAATTAAATGAGTCCACAGTTGTCTTTTTTTTTTTTTTTTTTTAAACCTACATTCAGATTTGACTAATGGCCTTGGAGTTTTTTAAATGCCTACTGGTTAAAGCCCACCAGTACATAATGGGTTTAATGACAGTCATTAAAAGGAAAAATTATAATAATAAAAAAATCCCTGAAAATAATACAAAGCAAATTATTCAGAATTCTGATGGTGCATTTTCATAAGAAAAACTAATTTACTCACCTCTATAGTGAAAGGAGTAAGTGTTTTGACAGAAGGATTGTAATCTGAGGAACTAATATTTTTATTTTCAGGTTACATGTGTTGCATGTGACAACAAATCAAATACCATAGAACCTTTCTGGGACTTGTCATTGGAATTTCCAGAAAGATACCAATGCAGTGGAAAAGATATTACTTCCCAGCCATGTCTGGTTACTGAAATGTTGGCCAAATTCACAGAAACTGAAGCTTTAGAAGGAAAAATCTACGTATGTGACCAGTGTAACTGTAAGTAGAGACTATATATTCTCTTTGCTTTTCGAAGATTAGCAAAGAGAAACACAAATGAGAGGAAGCGTAAAAAATTCCTGAAGTAGTAGTTCTGGAAATAAAGTTTGGTCATTCATCAAAAGAAATTGGGATAGATGTTTCTACTTTATAATTGGCATTTGTGAACTATGTGTTTGTTTTGCCTTCTGATGACATTAAAAGAATTTATCCTATAGTGAATTGTGGAGAGAAAGAATTCATAAAATAAGAAATTTAAACTTAATATGTGAGACAATAAAGTAGCAACGGGGAATAGTCAAAGGAAAGCATATTATTTAGTACTGAATGTAATGTTTGCTGAGTCTTTTAGCTACATATCAAAACACTGATCTATAGATAATATATGCGTATAAGTGTGTGTATGCATAGCTAGATAATAGGACATAATATATAGGGGGACTGCTGTATGGAAATTGGTTTCATGAAAACAAAGATTTAGTCAAAAACCATCTACTGTCTCTTCTATATTAGTCATTGTTCTAATTGCTATGGATAGAAATAAAATACTTTTTAAGGTACTTACATTCCTAATGGAAGAAACAGACAATTAAGATCTATTATAAGAAACTCTGTCATAGAGGTGAGCCAGGAACCCAGCACTGGGGGATGAAACAGCCATTGCAGTTAAAGAGAAACATCATCCTCCAGGGAAATTGTATGTAAAACCATGACAGATCTGTTGTGTCTTTAGCTGGTGTCTATCTTTTCAATCAATGTACATGTGGCATCTTAGTGTTTATACCATATATTTTCAAGTATTCTTTCTAATTTCCATGTCTGGAAAAAATGACTCTAGGGTTTTAGATACTAAACTTCTAAAGTAATATAAAAGAAATATTGGATGTTCCAGCATTGAAGAAATGTCACATTAATTGATGGTTTTCTTAGAATGGCTTATACTGACATTTTCTGAGTGCTGTCTAATATGAACTGTTATAAATATATAACCCTAAGATTTATGAGGTTAGAACAAAATAAACCTTATCAAATTCAAATGAAGTATTTTTTTTCTTGGACATAAATGTGAATGGTCCTAGATGCTTTCATCACCAAATCTGGGAATAGAAAGATACTATGAATGAATACAGAATATGATTTTATAATATGTTTGTGTGTGTGTGTTGGGCCTAAAAGAGCTACTCTAATTTAATACATACAGGCAAGTGTTTAAAATTATAAGTCAGGGAGTTGACATCACTTATCTAGCTATACATGGGCCATATATTCAGGGAGACAATCCAAATGTAGGTCTAGGACATTCAGCAGCGCTGGATTCCTGGATGTCAGGAGCAGAGACTTGGAGGAAAGTCTTCTGGTGGCAAGTGGAGATGGTTTAGAGGATAGCCTCATAGGGGACTGGTTCCACCCCCTACAGGAGAAGCAGCTATTGCTGTGACTGGAGTCAGAGCTGCTGTATAAGTTGAAGGACAGCTCCTAGGCGTCCAGAGCAAACTTGCAGATAATGGCCCAGCCTGAAGCTGCAGGGTACAATTCATAGGTGAACCTCTAAGAGAAGCAGAGGAGACAACAGATTTGTACTAAAATAGCAAAAGCAAGACACCGAGAGAGTCCTCAGACACAGAGCTGGTAAAGGACTGCTGTGTCAGGAAGTGGGGAAGGGTGTTCTGAGCACTGGGATTCTGATTAAATTCAGTAAATGAACTGACCATGATAATTGTTTAAATGAAGAATTTGGGAAGTGTATATTAAAGTATGTTTAGGGAAAGTTTTCTTATTAATTGGCATAGCCAAATCCATTTTTAAATATTGTAGCACTATATCATTCTGTTGCCTTATTTGCAGGATTATATTAAATCATGTACTGAATTGTGTACATGTCTGTCTACCTTGACTAGCTCTTAAGTTGTGTGTATGCATGTTTGTACTTACAAGTTTTTTTTAGAGCAAGTATGTCCTTATCTCTAGCGCAGTACAATGCCTGTGACAGAGACGATGTTTAATAATACATGTCTAAAGTATTTACTCAGCATTTCTTTGTATCTTTAAATTTGATTCTCATTCTGTCTTTGATATCACAGCAAAACGTAGAAGGTTTTCCTCAAAATCAGTTGTACTCACAGAAGCACGAAAACAGCTTATGGTTTGTCACCTACCTCAGGTTCTCAGACTACATCTCAAACGATTCAGGTTAGTAGTAGTGGTATTATAACTACATGCTTCATTTGTTTGTTTGTTTTAAAGATTTTTTATTTTTAAGTAATCTCTACATTCAACGTGGGGTTTGAACTTAACACCACCAAGATCAAGAGTCACATGATATACCAACTGAGCCAGCCAGGCTCCCCTCCAACTTTACACTTCTAATTTAATCATTCCTTGTGCTTATCATGCTTTAAAACTTAACACACATAATGAATCAAATTTTAGTAGTATATACTGGGCTAGCAGATGACTTAATAACATCTACCTACTTCTGCATTCACTTATTTATTTACTTACTTTTTAAATGTTTACTTATTTGAGAGTGTGTGTGCATGGGGCAGAGAGAGAGGAAGAGAGAGAATCCCAAGCAGAGCTCCAGGTGGGGCTAGATATCAGGAACCATGAGATCATAACTTGAGCCAAGATTGAGAGTCAGATGCTTGACTGACTGAGCCACCCAGGCACCCCTACTTCTGCTTTTTTTTAAAGACAAAAAAAATCCTGTCATTATATCTAGCCTTGACCAGTAAACACTACATTTAATAACTAAACTTCTGATTTGCTTCCCTTGTAGAATACATTGCTAATGAGTTGACCCCTCCCATTTTGGTCTGCTCAGTAATCTTATTCTCCATGTAAGTTTCTGCTTATAGAGTTTAAAATATGCTCAGTGAGGGTATAAAAGTCTTTATAACTTAGAGGATTTGGCTCAGTTGCTTCATTCTCAGAAAAATAAGTTCAACTAAGAGCAGTTAACAAAAACAAAAAAAAATTCTAGTGTTGAGAAATATGTTTAGTCAGGTGAATTAGTTTGCAAAACTGTTGGTTAAGCAAAGCATATGGTTTCATACTTTGTAATAACCATGTTAACCTTAAAGCTTATTCTTCTCTTAAATGACTTTATGTGTTAGGACTTGAAAACTACTGAGACCATGTTTTTCATACATATTGGGTTTTCCTTGTTTAAAGTTTTTTTAATAATTGGGGCACCTGGGTGGCTCAGTTGGTTAAGGGTCTGACGTCGGCTCAGGTCATGATCTCACGGTTTGTGAGTTCAAGCCCCACATCGGGCTGTGTGCTGACAGCTCAGAGTCTGGAGCCTGCTGCCTCCCTCTCACTCTGCCCCTCCCCACCTCACACTCTGTCTCTCTCTCTCCTTCAAAAATAAATAAACATTTAAAAATGTAAAGTTTTTTTAATAATTAAAATATTTATTTATTTTAACATTTATTTACTTATTTTTGAGACAGAGGCAGAGCATAAGCAGGGGAGGGGGAGGGAGAGAGAGAGAGAGAGAGATACAGAATCTGAAGCAGGCTCCGGGCTGCTCTGTTTGTTAGCACAGAGCCCGACGCGGGGCTCGAACTCACGAACTGCTAGACCATGACCCGAGCTGAAGTCAGACACTCAACCAACTGAGCCACCCAGGTGCCCCAATAATATATTTTTTGAATTCAAACTTTACAGAAGGTAAAGTAAAAGCCCAAAATAAGTACCTCTTTCCTCTCAGTCCCACTTCCCAGAGGTATTCACTGTTAACTCTAGTCAGTTATTTCAGTTACTTATTGAAGCTGTTAAAGGTACAGTCAGCAAATAACATGTGAGTGCTGGTTAATGCAAGATGTTGTTCTATATTCTTTGGGGAATATAAAGTAGGTTCTTTTTCTCAAGATTATAGTCAGGCATGCACAGAAATAGTGGTGAAATAGAAATACTAAGTATCACAAATTATATACAAATTGATTTATCAGAGACTTAGAAGAGGGAGTTAGCTGATGTTCCCAAAGCCTCTCTTATGGCATAGGGGTCTTTATATTATTCAGATCTCAGTTTATATGTCATCTCTTTAGAGCAGACTTCCCTGACCATCCTACTTAAAAGTAGCACCACTCAGGGAACCTGGGTGGCCCATTCAGTTAAGGGTTCGCGTTTGGCTCAGGTCATGATCCCTGGGTTGTGGGATCTAGCCCTGTGTCGGGCTCATGCTGAGCGTTTAAGATTCTTTCTCCCTCTGCCCCTCACCCTTGCTCAAGCTCTCTCTTTTTTTTCTAAAAAAAAAAAGGTAGTACCACCCAACCCTCATTATCATATTACCCTATTTCTGCTTAAATGGCAGAACCCATCACCTGCAATTAGTAGTTTACTTATTTCTCTTCCTCTGCTAGTGGAACAGAAGCTCAGTAAGGACAGGAATGCTGTCTATTTCATTCCTGTATCCCAAGGCCCAGAACCAAATTCTGTGCATAGTATTTGGCCGAAAATATTTACTAAGTGAATGAATGGGGCATGTACAGAAGGAGGAGCACTTTAGCCTAAGGGAGCAACATGAACAAAGGTATGGAGGAAGGAACAGGGAAGAGTATAAACAAAAGGTTTAGTGAAGTCAGGCAAGACCTGCCATTGTGCATAAAATCAAGTGGAGTGGAAACTGGAGGACTAATTAGGAGGTTAATGTTGTATTCTAGGGCCAGGGAGCATGGAGAGGTAAGAACATCAGTGAGATTCTGTAAAGAAAAAACTGAAAGGACTCAAATTTTGGTTACATAAATTGGTACTGAATCGGCTACTGTAAACTGTTAAAGAACTTCCTGTTCTTCATAATTACTGCTTTAACCTGGTATTTGAAGCTTTCCTTAGAGTTAAACCTGTTTGACTCCCTTTCCATCTTCTGCCCAAAACATTTTTGACTCTTCATGCCATATTTATTTCTGATTCAGAGATTTTGTTTATGCTGCCTTTACCACTTTGTCTTTCTCCTTTTTCTTCATCTTTGAATGAAGATTTGCCAGTGTATAAAATATATAGGATATATAAAAGATAAAAGGGAGAATGAGATTGGAGAGGGGCACACAGGAGCCTCTGAAAAGGCATAAGAAATGGAACGTTTCTAGTACCATAAAAGCTCCCCACGTGTGTCTCCCAGTCTATTCTCTCCCTTTTCTTTGAAGTAAACCACTGTGCACTTAGGGTATAGTGTTATCTTGTTATCATTTTACTGTATTTCTTTTTTTTGTGTGTGTGTTTTATTTATTTTGAGAGAGAGCATGAGTGGGACAGAGAGAGAGTGAGAGAGAATCCCAAGCAGGCTCTGCACTGTCAGTGCAGAGCCCAAAACAGGGTTCAAACTCACAGACCTCAAGATCATGATCTGAGGGGCGCCTGGGTGGCTCAGTCAGTTGAGTGTCCGACTTCAGCTCAGGTCATGATCTCATGGTTTGTGAGTTCAAGCCCCACGTTGGGCTCTGTGCTGACAGCTCAGAGCCTGGAGCCTGCTTCCGATTCTGTGTCTCCCTCTGTCTCTGCCTCTCCCCCACTTGTGCTCTGTCTCTCTCAAAAATAAATAATCATTAAAAAATTTTTAAAAAAATCATGATCTAAGCTGAAATCAAGAGTTGGACACTTAACCCACTGAGCCACCCAGGCACCCACATTTTACTGTATCAGCAGAAAAAAACTGGGTGCCAAACTTATCAATAGGAATCAATTGTCTATTTAGATGGCATACAAGTGTTTATTGAGCATTATTAAATAATGTAAGGTTTGAATTTTATGGTTAAATAAAATATAAACTTGTGAATGATAAGAATTATAGGAACTTACGTTAAGCAAGTCCCTTTTTTTTTTTTAACGTGCTTGGTCTTCCATCCTGACTAAAGGTGCACTGGATGTAGGATTTTTCATACATTTCATGGGGAAGGATTGGGATATGAGTCTTAGTCCATTTAATTTGCAAGTCTCACCTTTAGTTCCATACCAGTTTATATTGTACTGATAGCATCTTCACATATTTTGACTTCACAAAACCTATCTATATTTCTTTCTCCTTGGTCTACTTATTTTTTATCTATCATAACTTCATGTTTTAGTACTTTAATGCTATTATATTTTCATCAATGGCTGTCTTTTGTCTCTGCACCACAGTACCCCAAGCTGCATTATAATCCCTTCTAAGAACAACCATGTATTACATTATTTTCCCTTGTAGCACCAGCTCATACTCTGTGTATGATAAAAACGTTGTTTGCCATGTTTTGATCTAGTACCAAGAAGGATGACCAACAGGCTGGAAAAATGACAGTATAGAGGCACTATTAGAGTTCTATCCCTAATGAGTATTTTGCTGACTTACAAGGAAGGGTCACAGTTCCTTTTTTTTTTTTTTTTTTTGAAGAGCTCTGAAGTGTTCTGAGGAATTAGAGGTTTTGTTCTGTTTTTTTCTCCATATCTGGCCAAGAAGGATCCAGAGTATGTTTCCCAAGTACAAACTCTAGCTTCTGGGGTATCTCCCTTATGGTGTGACAAGGCAACAGAGAATTAAAAACCTTTCGGTGGGCACCTGGCTGGTCAGTTGGTGGAGCCTACAACTCTTGGTCTTGGGGTTGTGAGCTCAAGTCCTATGTTGGGTGTAGAGATTATTTAAAATCTTTAGGGGTACCTGGGTGGCTCAGTCAGTTGAGCATCCGACTCTTGATTTCAGCTCAGGTCATGATCCTAGGTTTGTGGGTTCCAGCCCCGTGTCAGGCTCTGTGCTGACAGTGCGGAGCCTGCTTAGAATTCGTTTCTCCCCTTCTCTGCCCCTACCCCACTCGCACTCTGTAAGTCTCTTTCAAAATAAATAAATAAACCTTTAAAAGATTTTTTTAATGAAAAATAAATACAATCTCTAAAAAAAAATAAATAAAAATTTAAAAACCCTTTGGTACTTTAAATTAATCCATTAGAAGGGGGAAACTGCCATAGGGCCGTAATTTCCTTCCTATATTAATTTTCTTCCTATATTATCATCTAACTACAGAAGGCAAATACTTTAAAACCTGACTAGACCTGTTTAATAAGCCTAAATTCTTCCATTTATAGCCACCTTCAGCATTGAAGGGATTTTATGTTTACATTATTTTACATATGATACTTTGTATTCTATACTGAGACCTATTATTATGACTGTCTGAACCTGGCACATGTTTATATTCCATTGATTTTTTTTTTTTTTTTAATAATTTTACCCTGGTTTGTTCACAGGTGGTCAGGACGTAATAACCGAGAGAAAATTGGTGTTCATGTTGGCTTTGAAGAAATCTTAAACATGGAGCCTTATTGCTGCAGGGAATCCCTGAAATCCCTCAGACCAGAATGTTTTATCTATGACTTATCTGCTGTAGTAATGCACCATGGGAAAGGATTTGGCTCAGGACACTACACTGCCTACTGCTATAATTCTGAAGGAGGTATAGATGGGTAGATGGGGAAAAGTATTTTATCTTGGGTCAAATTTGGAAGCTGGAGTTTAGGCTTTACAATTTCTAAATTGACCACTAAATCATCTTAAGTGAAGCCACTTGACCTTTTGTTTTCTTTCAAGAATACTTCTATAGTTCATAAAAAAAACTGAGAGTTTGTGCAGAAAATGGATATTTTCTGCAGGATTGTAGTAGTTTTGACTTTCAAAGGCTGTAGCAATAAGATAGTAAGAATGGTTGCATTAATTCAGTGCTATCTTTTTTTATATAATTTTTTTCATGTTTATTTATGAGAGAGAGAGAGAGGGAGAGAGAGAGAGAGAGAAAGAGCACTAGTGGGGGAGGGCAGAGACAAAGACACAGAATCCTAAGCAGGCTCCAGGCTCCCAATTGTCAGCACAGACCTTGAACTCACGAACTGTGGGATCATGACCTGAGCCGAAATCGGACACTTAACCAACTGAGCCACCCAGGCACCCTAGTGCTATCTTTTATTACAGGCATATTTCTAAGGGCAAGTCCTCTGTTTACTGGTTTCATCTAGTTAATTTTGCTAGAGAACAGACCATCTAATAAACTGGGATCACAGATTCTTAGAATAAACCGAGTTTAGGTTTTAACAAAACTCACTTTAATTTACTGCCTCTATGGACCCTCAAGGACAGTCTTCATAGGTAACAAGTGACTTAGGGTGTTTTTTATTTCCCTTCCTTACCTACTATTGAACGAAGACTGAGCCTCCGCATTCATACCATTTCCCTTCACCCTACACAAAATAAACACAAAAGACGTGTGGACAGAAAGCCCACATAATCCACGAAGGCAATTAATTTAACAATAAACTACCAAGAGCGAGTTGTACACTGTTTGCTTTACAGTATGACTAGTAGCAAAAGCATTAACTGGTAAAATGATACCTGGAATTTAAGATTGTGTCAGGTGAACTAATCAGATTCTTTAACTTAAAACTACTTGTAGAATAAAGGTAGATAAATCCAGAGTAACATACTGCCCAAACTATTTAAAAGAAAGGAGTTGACTAATTATTTTCCCTTCAAAGAAACTTTAACTCTTACTGAAACTAATACCTTTAAATCCATTTTAATTTATACTAGAAGCTTCTAAAATTCCTTTATAAACATTAAGGTATATTTCTGTGCTTCACTCTAGGGTTCTGGGTACACTGCAATGATTCCAAGCTAAGCATGTGCACTATGGATGAAGTATGCAAGGCCCAAGCTTATATCTTGTTTTATACCCAGCGAGTTACTGAGAATGGACATGCTAAACTCTTGCCTCCAGAACTCCTGTCTGGTAGCCAACATCCCAATGAAGAAGCTGATACCTCTTCTAATGAAATCCTTAGCTGATCCAAAGACAGTGGGGCTTTCTTCTTGTGATTTTATATATACTTTTTAAAAGGGCTTACAATTTTGAGCTTCATTGTTTTAATTTTTTACTTAGGAATCAGTGCACAGTTCATACATTTTGTATCCACAACAAAACTGTTTTTACAGAGACAAAATTAGCATAAACATGTATATCAATGACAGCAGGTAACTAAACTTTTCTCAAGTACTTGGGAGTTTTAAACTTTCAGTGTTTACTTCATACTGGCATTACTTCTTTTATATTTTCATGTCTTAATTGGCTCAGATCATGAATTTGTGCAATCTTTTACTGAAGTTCAGGTGGCATCATTTTATACATTTTTTATTTAGCTTTTGTAGGTATTTTCTATACAAATTCTTATTAGGTGGAAATTAGATACTCTTCACTAATGATATTACCAAAAAAGAAAAAATTTCTTTCAGGCCATTTGCATAGTGAAGTTACCTTTGCCCCTTGAAGGCAGTTAAACTACTACATTCACTGTGAAATACCAAGGTATTACCTAAATACTCATCAGTCACACTAATTGATACTCCTGAGGCTTTGTGTGTTAACAGGACTCAGAACAAACATTCCTTTGGTTAAAGGAACTTCATTTTTTTCAAAAATGTATTAAGTTTTAATAATTGTTCTTTATTTGGCATAGTCAAACTTCATACAAATGAAAATGACAGCTTTATAAATAGTATATTTAAATTACTTCAGTACTGTGGACATGAAAACAATGATGGCTCAGACTTACAATGATTTGTTTGGCAGCAAACAGGTTTGTCCAGATTCTAATAAAGCAGTCTTATCAAAAATCTGAATTCAGCAGTGTATTATGGTAAGCAAGTACAGTTTAACTTGGATATGAGGTTTTTTTGTATGTTTAACATTAGATCTCTTAAAAGCTTTGTACTGTATCATATCTTGAGATTTTTAAAGGAAAAAAAAAGTCTTCTTGAAGAGAAAAAATTGCTTAGGACAGAGAAGATAATTGTTCAAAATTGGCAACTGGGCAATATATTCAGCATCTCATTTTTTCTAAATAATTTTTCTAAATCTCATTTTCTAAATAGGCTTGGATTACTCACTCTTGCTCCGATTATGTGAAGACTAGGAACCTCAGATGTTCAAATACTTGGCCCTTTTAAAAAAACTATCTAAACTTCCATTTTATTATAAATGTTATGAAATACTC
This sequence comes from Lynx canadensis, assembly GCF_007474595.2. Lineage (NCBI taxonomy): Eukaryota > Metazoa > Chordata > Mammalia > Carnivora > Felidae > Lynx > Lynx canadensis. The sequence goes on along the minus strand of NC_044309.1, from coordinate 116,177,633 downwards.
TTTGCTCTTCCCAAATAATCTTACTAGATCTCTTTAATTTCCTACTGCTGCTAATTTATCATCCACTAACCTCTATAGATCAGCTATTTCACATCTTAGCTCAGTGTTAACCCCTGGAAGATCATTTATTCTTTTTAGGTTTGCTTATAGGTTGAAATCTTCATGAAAGATAATACCCTATAGAATGCTGTTTTTTGCCAGTGTTCATCTATTAAGTATAAGCTTGAAAAGGACCTCTATTAGCAAATTTTCCTTAAATTCCAGAGAGCAAGTTGCTGGGGCAGCTGATCATGAAGTGCAATGAGAATTTATCACTGAACAGACAAGTCATTTATGCCAAAATACAGCCTGAGTATTAAATGGCTAAAGTTTAAAATCTTTCACTTAATTACCTATGCAAGTTGTTACCTCAACTGTTAACATAATTATACCTCATTAAAGATTTATGTGGTCAAGATACCTGAGTCTAGCCTTTTTTAATTTCAAGGATTACTTTATACTTGGGTAAACTGCTATACACTTTAGCACCTGGTTTTAGGGAGATAATTTAAAGACAACTCTGGAAGATCTGTTTGTAATGGTATAGATGTTTCAGTACTTATTTCAATATAAAAATATATGAGAAAGAGACTTACCCTTTTACTTTTTTTTTTTAAGGTATACACACCTATATGTATGCACATAGCTTTTTTTTTTTTAATTTTTTTTTTAACCTTTATTGATTTTTGAGACAGAGAGAGAGAGCATGAACGGGGGAGGTTCAGAGAGAGATGGAGACACAGAATCTGAAACAGGCTCCAGGCTCTGGGCTCTGAGCTGTCAGCACAGAGCCCGATGTGGGGCTCGAACTCACGGACTGTGAGATCATGACCTGAGCCGAAGTCAGACGCTCAACCGACTGAGCCACCCAGGTGCCCCGACCCTTTTACTTTTTAATCCCTCAAAACTAAAACCTAAGGGGAAGACTATGTGTGTGAGGTCAAGGGGGTATATGGGAATCCTGTACTTGATGCACAATTTTGCTACAAACCTAAAATGGATATAAAGAGATGTGTTAAATTTACAAAACCAAAACCTAGCCAATGAACAGAAACTTAAATTTCTTATTGTACATCTTAGTGTAGACTTCTACATTCGGCTAAGTTAATCTAACAAAAAACAACGTGTTTTGGTTGTAAAATAATTTACTAAAGGCACTATTTGTTAAACATCAACTAATAATTTGTTACTAATAAGGTACATCATTGTAAACATAACAAAATGATTTCAAGAGATACATGGCTAGTAGGTAAACAATACAATGTTTTTAAGTGACAGCTTTCCTATTTACAAGATCATATTTCTTCCAGCTATTCCAGGGGCATGCAGCGATGCTACTGCTCACCACAGTTACTAGGAAGAGAGCTTGGAGGTCATAACTGGTTTGAGATCCCTACTGCTAAAGAGAGGTCTTATAATGCTCCAATATTCTTCATTCACAGGGTAAATTATAAAACTCTTGAGCATAGAAATTGAGATACTTTATATCTCCCACCAAAACACATCAAAGTAGTACGGACTCAGAACCCCAAGAGAACTAGCTGGAGGGCCCAAGCCCTATAACATGTCTAAGCATGAGCTTGTGAGCTCTGCCACTACCACATCGCAGAAACTGGAGAAAATAATTTGAAAGTAGCTATTGAACATTAGCACCATAATAAACATGGCTCATATAACTGAAAACTAGATTGTTTACCCCACAAGACAACATTTATAGCTCTAATGCTATATATATAATAAATGATCTAAGTACAGAAATCCCGTTTTTCTTCCTATAAGAAAAACATTAAACAAAATACAAACTAAACAGCATCCCAGAGGCAGTGAATCTTATTGTGCTAAAGCATATACAAATTAAGGCTTTACCTTGGTACATAAACAATTTTGAAATTGTGTTGGAACATTCCCAACAAATCGGTTACAAAGAATTCAGGCAATTTGTTCAAGAATCTGTAGTGGGACTCAGTTTAAACAAGTAAATATTAGGTATCTTACATTCAACTTACGCACTTAGCTGCCATAATTAGTGTAACTGAAATGCCACTAGTTTTTAATTCAAGCCAGTCAAGGGGCAGGGTGAATTTGATTCATTAATGGAATAGCCTAATAGTTCAATTTAACTTTTCTAACTATAGCAAGATCCAAGTATGGGAAGTTTTCCTGTTCTAGTATTTGTAGTTTTAAATGCCCTTTTGGTTTATTGAGCAAGCTGAATACATTTCCTGATAAAAACTACCACTGGATAAAGGATCTAAATGTTGAGATTTTACTAAATCAAGGTTTCAAGTTGGTACAATGTATCTACCAGGTCATGTTTCAATTAATCTTCATAATGTCATGGGAAAAAAATGAAAGACAAAGACTAATATGGTTCTAAAAAGAAAATAAAGGCAAACCTTTCCTAAAGCTTTATATTAATTTGTGAAGATTTTCCCACATTATGCATGTGTAGATCTTGTTTTAGCCATTATGTCAGAAGAAAAGTTTCAGTGTAGAGGTCTACAATCCAGATAAAAGGCTCTACATTTCCCTACGTTAAATTCAGCTATTTCCTGTGCAGAATTATAACCACAGACATTGAAATGTAGCTCTCAGATCTGAAAATGTCTTTATTTTTTAGAAAATGGATTCCAGGAAGGTTAAAAAGCAATACCAGAGGGTATAGGTGCAGAATTGGATGTAGTCATTCAAAGCATTCAATTAAGAATATGGCAATATAAATATCTGAAAAGCATCTCTTAGGTGTTTAAAACAAAAAATGTGTAAGTCATTCCTAACTAACTTGAGCTTTATAGCATTTCCTAGATGGGAAAAACAGTTAACATTTGAAAGTCCTGAAAGCTTTTTCCTTGGCTAATTACATTAGATGGTTTGCATTTGATCAAAGTCCTTCCTTTTTAAACATGGATAAAAGCATTACATAGGTCCACTGTTAGACAAACATGTTGCAAATTAATTGTGGTATAATGTACTCCAACAAAGCTTAGAAAATAAAAGATGTTGAAGTGGCTTTGGACTAAGTTTAATAGTCATCTCCTCTGCTGACAACTTCTTTACACGTTGGACGCAACAGTATGGTATGTTCAAACTGTGCCGTATATGATCCTTTAATGTCACATAATGGTGGATATGGATCTACAATGCCCAAGTCACACAGATTCTTCAGAGCCATCAAGTATTTACTTTCTCCCAAGCGATCCAGCCATCTGCGGCAGAAGGCAAGGGTGCCAAAGTTTTCATTGATGACATTTAACAAGTGTTTTGTTCTTGGAAGCCTAAGAGGAGAAAATCCAAAATTAACAGGTGGCTAAAAAGTTACCAACTCATTTTCCCCATTAAGGAAAACTCATATGGTAGCTGTGGTTTTACTTGGTAATTAACTTCAAAAAACTTTTTGTCTCTTTCAACATTCAAAAGTCAGAATGTATAACAGCCCATACCTAATTATAGATGGCAGCTGAATGGGAGACCACCTGAAGACTATCTTACGTATTTATTTATGTGTCTACATATGTGTTTTAAATTCCCAGTAGAGACTCATCAACAGTATTATGGTGGTAATTTCCTTTTTTGTGCACCAAGCTGAAAGACCTGCACATAAAGGAGGTATAAATCCATCCTTCAACCATCTTCTCCAAAAAATTTAAGGGGGAAAAAAAGGTAAAAATAGAAAGTTTATCAATAGGAAAATATTAAGAACAAAAACCTAGAAATGCCAGCAAAATGATTCTCTCTGAAAGTATTAACAATTATTAGAAACTGGATCTGAAGAGAATACTTGCCTATTATCATTTTCATCTCAGGTAAGATTTTTAACAGGCCAATTTCCTTGCTGTATTATAAAAATCCACACAACTTACTGGTAGGCTATAGAACTGTACATTAATGAATATACCACTGTGAATGTTTGTCATATTTTTAAAAATGCTACTAACTGGGAAAAGAAGCTTAATACTCCTATAAAAACAACAGTCTCTCACCTTATTGGCACATGTCCAACATCAAAATTTTTCATATAATGTGAACATTCCATATCATCATGAACAACACCTTTTCCTGTGCTTCCAAAGGTTTCAATGGCATACACTTCTCCTTCCTAAAGAATATGTAAGGTCAAGGGGAGAGAAGAAAAATTCAGAACCAATTAAAATTGCCATTTGTTAACTTCAGGCTGAGGTTATTATTTACTTCATATAAGAAACAACATGAAATAACCCCCTGGTAGTCATCCACCCTTCCTTGCTTTATCTCCTTAGCACTTTTTGGTCTATGTCCTCCTATTGGAATGTAGGCTTTATACAGGCAGGGAATTTTATTTTGTCACTACTACATCCTCAGTGACTACTAAAGAGACTGGCATCTAAGAGATGCTTAGTAAATACTCATTAAGTGTTGAATGAACAATCCTCTGACATACCCAACTTCCATAGCTGACTGAGCCCTGGCCTGACCAGACACAATTTGCATATTCACACAGACCAGTAAAGATGGCAAGTTAATTTTGCTCAACATACTATATACTCAACTATCACTAACTTTAGTTTAGGAAAAAAAAAATCAGAATGCTTCACAATAAACACTTTGTATGTATGGCATACATACCTCCATTCTTGTAGCCTCTCCTCCTTTCACGATGGGCACTGTTTTCCCAGCATGTATTCTATACGGCCCAATTGAATGTCCGTTTAGGTTACGGATTGGTTTCACTGGCATAATAGGAAAACAGTTATTCAAGGTTTCCAGAAGCACAAACAGATCTCTTGGCTTTCTGGCACAGAGTTCAAGCATTGATTTAAAAACGATATGGCACTACTAAATAACCTCGCATTGACATAGTTAAATACAAACTGGAAAACTAGCAGAATATAGAAAAGATGTTAACTGCAATTTACTAAAAACTAGAAGGGAGTCAAGGGGGATGATGGGAAAAGAAAAAACTATGTGATGAGGTAACAATGGGGGGGTCATCTAAGGAGGTATTGTTTTTCATTCGTTTTTAACTTTTTTTATTTAATCTCTACACCGAACATGGGGTTCAAACCCACAACCTTGAGATAAAGTCACACACTCCTTGGACTGAGCCAGCCAAGTGCCCTTAAGGAGGTACTGTTAATATAAAGTTATATTACACAGTACATGTCATGTACACAGTGATTACAAACAAAAAATATTTTTACAGTTACGGACCAAAAGGTAATGTGAAAATGTGGATACTGTGTCGAAATGATAGGATGTAAAACCATACATTTTTTTATTTTTTTCACAAACCAACTCATACAGTTTTTTCTTCAGTTGACAAAGGGGGGGGGGTTGGACTTCCAGTCCTAGGGCTTGAAGATCCCAGGACACAAAATGAATCTAGCAGGACTGCCACCAGGGTGTAGAAAATTCCAGAAAGCTTTGGCCTACATAATGGAATCTACACACCTCCCTATCTTAAATTTTACAATTATAGCACATTCCAAGTGTTAATAAGGAAAATCCAAACAACTCCAAGATCTTGAGACCAATTACAGAACAAATTGTGGTATATTCACACAATGGAATACTACTCAACAATAAAAATGAAAGGTTGGGGATACACTGAACAACAAAATAAAACCTAAAGAAAAAAGAACAACAGGCACAATTATATACATGTTGTTTTATTATTATATATGTAAAAGTTAAGCACAAATATACTGTTGTTTAAGGATGCATAGTTAGATACTAAAGACATAAAGAAAAGCAAATGTAAATACTTTAGCACTCAAGACTGTGGTGTGCTAGAGGAAGACTGCTGTAATTCAAAAGAGTATACAGAATTGAAGGGTTTTGGAATGCTGACAATATTCTATTTCTCAAGGGATAAAATTACATAACTTTTACAACTGTTTAACTGAATTTTTGTGTTGCATGTATTTTCAGTGATATTCCACAAAAATGGTTTAAAAAAATCTATCTCTGCAGTGCTAGAATTCCAGTACAAGTTGCCTTTCTTTTAAGGCAGAATTAGGTAGCAAGGTTTTTTCAACTCTACAACAATGAAACAATGACAATTACATTGACTGTACTGTACAAAATTGATTTTCACTGATGTTTACAGGATTACGGATTTGTGAGCAACAAGGACATACACCATCAGGTTGCAGAGGAAGAATACCTTCTGCAGTTGGTAGAAACACAGTAGTCTATCAGTATCAACAAGGTCAGGCAAAGAATGCTAAATAAATCATGTGAATTTACAGAGGTCAAGGCGGTATGAATGTCTCTGCTCAGATGACTACAAGGGAGAGACAGGATTTGGTTAAAGGCAATGTGGGAAACACTCCTTAAGAAAGTTATTAGAATAAATATACTCACTAAAAAATAAAAATAAATAAAAATAAAATTAAAAAGTTATTAGAACAGTAGTTACAAAGAGCAGTGAGCACAGATCAGGAAGGAGGACAGTGGTTAGACCCTGAGAGCTGGGAAAGCAGCACAAAGCACAGGTGACTCTGGGACTGTGTACCTAAGGCAGTGGCTGGGAAAGACCAAGAGGCAAAGGGAATAAAGATTAAAGAAAAAACACACAAGGAATTAACTGGGCTCTAAATTCTGAACTCAACTTAAAAAAAAAAAGGTGAAGGGCTCATCAATGGAATGAGTCCCTGGCTTCTTTTTAAGCCTCAATTTGACTTAGTCACAGAAAACCAAGTCTACATTTTGGCCATTCTCAGATAAATCCCTGGATATCTTATCAGCTACTACTGCAGTTCGGCAAGAGTTCCCACCTAGTGACCACAGTTTTCCTAATAAGATGAAGTTATTCTCCCTCCGTATTCCCTCTTTATATTCCCAGGAGATAAAGAAAGCACTCAACACTACTTTGTAAAATTAATTCTGCAAGAGGTCACATGCATTTCAAAATAATATTCATTTTTTAAAAACATACCTTGATATGTCTTCCCATCTATTTCAACCTCATAGGATTCCATAACTTCTTGGATGGCCTCACCAACATCACACAGACGGACATCAATTCCAGCACACTAAAAACAAAATGATACATATACTTGTTACTCAAAATGCATAATTTTATTACAATTTATTAGTATTCTAAAATAAAGGACAATTAGATAAACTGCTTTGTATATTATAACTTCCTTTATAAAACCTTGGTATATTATACTAGAATTGTCCACTTAAAACCCTAAGGGCAGTGGACCAGTCTTACATAATCCAAAGACCTTCAACAGGCTATAAAATGCTCAAAATACATTGAATGAAATTGTGCTTCCAGTTCACATACCTTTATTCCAGTGTTAGTGGCATCTTTTACAGCTTTTAATAATGTATCATATTTGGGATTAAAAGTAACAGTAAAAGCACAGTCAATAATCCTACCTGAAAGAGAAAATTCTTCTTTAAGTTGATGTATCAGCTAGTCAATGTGTCTACTTTATTGCATCTATTCTATTAATCTGCCTAGTTAACATGCAAATAAAACGATGGGCTCAAATGAAGGCAGCAGTCCAAGTACCCACACAGCATTCAAAATCAAAGTGAAAAAAAGTATAAATAAGTTATATAAAAGTTTCAGAATGCAAAGACTAATTCCAGGGTCAGTATGTAACATTTCAAGATAGCACCAATATAGTACTAACCTAGGTGGATAAGCAAAAATATAAACAGAAACAAATCAAAAAGAGAAAAACCTGGGGACTAAGGAACAGTAATGTGGGCAGAGAAAATGTAAAGGTCTACAAACACCAATCAGTGCAGCTGCTGCAATTTAGCAAAACCTCAGGTAAGTACTTTATCTGAATTTTATTTTCTTTATCTGAACTTTATTTTCTCACCTAAGTGAGATAAAAGGTACTCACCCAACAAGGTTTGGGGGCAGAATTTAGAAAAGCTAGCAAGTATATAAAGGTTGGTAAACTTAAACGTTCTAAGTACATGTTTGTTGTTCTTATTAACAGATAAATTTCTGAAACAACATGAATAGATAAACAAGATTAATTTCTTCTCACCTTGATACAAAGAGTTATAAACCTCAATTACCCAATGGTCTGCATTATACTCCATGTAGTAGGATACTTAAAAGTAAATCTCAAAAACTGGCTCAACACAACTCTACTGAAAAGTGAGGCATAAAGAAGAAAATTAGGGAGTTCAAGTACCTGAGCCCCATCTAACAGAGAGAAGACTACTTTTTTCTGGAGGTGGGGGGGGGGGGAATTATTTCCAAAAACTCACCACTTATATGTGTTCCAAAGTCTATCTTACAGATGTCATCATACTGTAATACTGTTGTGTCACCAGCATTTGGAGTATAATGGGCGGCACAGTTATTTAGAGAACACCCAGTAGGAAATGCCAGGCCTGCATTTAATCCATTCTCTTTAATTAGCTTTCGTGAACAGTCTTCCAACTTTTCACTATTTAAAAAAAAAAAATTATTTACATTTTTATCTTTATATACCTTAAAGGTCATCAGGTCCAGAGAATTTACTAAAACTCTTAAGTTACTTTCTGGGAAAGATCTGAACAATTCCTGGATGTGAATGACTAATAGTTCTCTGATGCTATGAAAATAGTAGCTCATTTCTAAAAGATAAAAGATTAAAAAAATTCAATTCCACTAGAAATCTGGAGAAACAGAACCACACAATCAACTTTTAACTTAGTTACTAGGAAGTGAGATTCTCCACTCAGACTAATATAAATGTTGATTACATTTTATTTGCTCAATGTTGCACATTTAAAAAAACTGTCTGAATTAGAGAACTGTTGCCTTTTATAGCTAATTACTACTCGAAAGGAAAACTAGAGACAAAGTACTTTTATTGGTTTCTTCATTGCATTGTAACTGTTTTGTGACCAATAATTTTAATACAAATTGTTAGATAGAGAAGTAATAGACTTCCGAACAGAAAGTAAGAATCAGAGTAATGTGTGCATTTGCACATATAAGTGTACAAAGTACAAAATAGGGTTGTTGAGGTATAAATGTCCTCTTATGGTTTCCTCATTACATTTACAGTGTAAGAACTCATATTTCTAGAACCCTCACTTCAAGTTTAAGTAGTAAGAAAGCCAAACATTACAACTGGAGAGTTAGCACTTAAAAAAAAATTTTTTTTTATCACATTCTTACAAAAATATATTCCTTTTACCAGATTTCTATCATTGTCATCCCAGGCTTGATCCAGCTCATAACATATTTCCTAACTTGTCGATGTGCTTCTGCAGCTTCTCGAAAATCATTCCAAATCTCTTCACTAGCTTGATCTAATGCTTTCTTTTCTTCACTTGTAGTTCTCCAAGCAGCTGTTCGCCTTTATAGTATGTATAGCATAGTATTAGTCACTTTAGAAACAGCAGATAAGCATAAAAACTGAGAGATAAAAATACACTAATATAAGACATTTTAGATAAAAATGTCACACAATTTCTTATATTAAACATCAGCAAAGTTTCTGAAATACGAGTAGTCACACATTTGCAATCAAGCAAATCAAGTTAAACCTTTTTTGTAAGACTCTCAAAGTCCTCAAGTGAAATTTCATTCATAGTCAAAGAGACTAAAACTTTGCCACACAAAAAGGAAAAAAAAAAAAAAAAACCCAGAGAAGCCAGAAGAGAGTCCTGGAAACCAAGCAGTGGAAGAAAAAAAATTATCCTTCCACTCAAGGTTACTCTGAGAGACTTCAAAAGACCACACCAAAAATTAACGTTTAATTTCATCAACAGGGTAAGTACTAATATGAAAAATTGACCGGAAATCTACATACACTTTCATCAAAATATAAAATATTATGTGCTTTTGCAGGATCTTTCTAATGTAAGAGGCAATGCTCCTTGAAGGATATGGCTCATATTTGAAAACTGCCAGGGATAACAAACATTTTTTATTCAGTATCTGGGAAATGAGAAGATACACTGACTCCCTTTAAGCAGCACCTTTCAAAAATAGTAACTTATCAAATGAAAATCTTTTAAAAAGTTCTTATAACTTTCATACATTACTGGCAATATTGAATACACAGTTCACAACTCAGTGATCACTGAGGTATAAATTATACTCAGTATAAAGCGATGCCTTCATTGGGGCGCCTGGGTGACTCAGTCAGTTGAGTGTCCAACTTCGGCTCAGGCCATGATCTCACAGTTTGTGGGCTGGAGCCCTGCATCGGGCTCTGTGCTGACAGCTCAGAGCCTGGAGCCTGTTTCAGATTCTGCGTCTCCCCCTCTCTCTGCCCCTCCCATGCTCATGCTCTCTCTGTCTCTCAATAATAAATAAACACTAAAAAAATGTTTTAATTTAAAAATAAAAGAAATAAAGTGATGCCTTCAAGATTACTCCTATTTTCCTCAAACTATGGCTTGCAGGCAAATACAAAATACAGCCTGGTACGTGTCTCATAATCAAAATTTTACTGCAATACAACTATGTCTATTTGTGTACATACTGTCTATAGGTACTTACGTGCATGCTATAAAAGCGTAAGTGAGTAATACTCATGGCCTGAAATATTTACTACATGGCTCTTTATAGAAAAAGTTAACATAACTGCTCTAGAGTATGCCCCTAAATTAATGTTTCCAAATACTGTGAGTTCTTGGTCGTTGTCAAGTTATGATTACTTCCTACCGCAACAGCTACCTGTGTGCCAACATCTAGCACCTCTAATTTGCTACAATGACACAAAGGGGCCATCCTATGTCATTTTAGGGATACTTAAGCATCACAGAGGCCTCTTTGGCTTATTTTCTGTTTGGAAATGTATTTTGGATCTATATACTGACATTACAAAGAAATGAAATATTGCAGCACCATCTGTTAAGGTCAGTTTTGAACGCCACAAATACTTAAATGTGTATGAATTACTTTTAATCGGAACAGTGAAGATTCAAGAGGCAATTACAAGTATTCAAAGGAACATCCTCAGACTAGAAGGTAACAGGATATGATCCTTTAAAAAGTATATTCTCAACATGTGGCTCAATCTTTTTTAGCTGCAATACACTTATAGTTGCTCACTCCATGATGGGACAGACAAGCCACAATCTCCTGACCTCCAGATATAACTCCAGTTTATTCTCTCCCATGAATCCAAAAATCTTTCCTGGAAACCAAGAACCCAAACATTCTAAGAATCAATCATTTCCAGGCATAAGAATACTGGCTAAAGACATCAGTTTTTAAACAAAACATATCACAGTTGTCTCTTACATGGGCCATAATTCTGGCACATATACAATAGCCATACCATTATTGCACCCCTTGCCTCAAAAGCCAAACATTTTGTGAAAAACAAAAATATCCCCAAATGTTTTTTCTAGAATGGCTAAGATGAAAGACTATGTCCACAGGGAATTGATGGATATCATGCAGTGGGGCCATGAAAATGAAATTGGTCATTATCAATTCCCATTTTTTCTCTTCAATTCTTCGAATCCATTTCTTATAGATTAAAATGCTAAGTATAATTAAATTTCAAATGCTATCTAACTACATTTTAGAATCAAAATATGGCACAATAAAGATCTCCAATAATGAAATCAACAGGTCTCAAATAAACATCTTACACTTCTGAAGCTGCATAGCTTGATTCTTAGAAGCAGTAATTCTTCAAAAGGTTATGGAATGTTCTACATTGTTGCTAAAGAGGTACCAATCAGAAGCTAGATTAAAGAAATTATTTTCCTAAGTCTTGAGTTCAAATTGAAAGCCATTAGTAATATTCAAGAAATAGACTGCCAGCATCTAAAATTAGAATTGCAGGTTCGTTCTAAAGACAAAAAATATTATCAAGGAGCCTGTCCTCTTTCCTAAATTTGATATTTTGACGTTCAGTCTATTTAGCAAATACATAGAAATCAGTAAAATGAAAAAAACATTCTGAGCTAATAATTATTTGAAAAGGCAATTAATTCATCCAAGTGACAGAGGTGGGTTAGAAATACTTTTTAAATAAATTATGTACGTACAACAAAACTATCAAAATAACTGCTTGAAAGAGAATCTTTACAGAAGTGTTTACAGAGTATGTAAACTTCCCACACCTCTTTCATATTTCGGAGTCTTTTCAATATTTCATCATTTTTACTAGATGTGTTAAGAGCATAAAATGTAAGTAAAACCAAAAGATACAAAGGAATCTGATTATTAGTTTCAACAGTTGTAAACATTTCTGAACTCACTGCATAGATAACTTGAAAGCTACTTACATTTATATTTTTAAAGTACCAAATACCACGTTTATAAAATTCATTTAAAAATGCATGTCTTTAACCTAGAAATTAAGATTGCATGTAGATCAATTCCTTCCTCTGAAAACTGATAAACAGAAAAATAAAGCATGTTTTAACTTTGCCTATAAGAAACTATAGTTAACTGATAAAGTTGAGACCCAGCTGATAGAGGAAAATTCTTCTTATAGAAAATCAGCTAATAAATGTAGAAAGACCTACAGAATTAGAAATCCACCATTTTGCAGTCCCCAATGAAAAAACTGATAAAGCATGAATGGATATTAAAATAATTAAGAAAAAGGCTGTTGAAAAAAAGGATATTCCAATGGTACCAAACTACCCACAGATTACTTGGAAACTGCAAAAAGAAAAAAGTACCTTTAAAAAAGAAACAGCTGGCTAGTATCACATTAACCAAGTGACCACATACAGTAAAACTAGTAACAGAACAATCTGACAATCTGACATTATATCTGATGCAACAGACTATGATTCAATATGAAGAACACAGTATCACTTATATGTCCCTGTCAAAATCTAAATATAATCTAAGACTTTACAACTAATTCCAGGTTACAGAAAATAGAGCGAAATCACTAATAAAATTATACTAGATACAAAATAGAATATTATACTCATTCAAAATTGGTTTAAAAATTTTTACTAACATAGGAAATACACAGAGAAAGTCAGTTTTTTTAGAAGTGCAAATTACTAATTATAAGAGGAAAAAATAGTAATGACACACTAGAGAAACTAGATACACCTTATCCAAGTGATAAAATCTGATATCATGTGCCTCCAGATGTGACAATCCTGAAAAGGACATGATATCTACTTGTCTAGTATTCCATCCAAAAATACACAAACTACTTTCAAATAATTCAGAAAAAGTAGATGAATAGAGATTCACCAATATAACATTTTCCACATCTGCCCTCTATCTTTCTATCTTCCAAGGAGAAAATGGAATGTTACTGGTATATTATACAGAATATATATATTCGGTGTAATTGTCATATTCCCCTGAGAAAGAGAATAATAGATGAGGCAAATGTTAAGGAGAACCTGAGTGAAAGGTATGCAGGAATTCTTTCTTTTGTGCAGAATTATTTTAAAAAAAGCTAAATAAAATGCTGCACTCAACCTGGGTGGTAGTTACACAGGCAAGTTCTTTGTGATAATTCATGCAATTTTTAGTAAGTTTATTAAAAAAAAAATAATGAAGGAAAAAAAGAGACAAGCAAAGAAACAAACCCTATAATGTAGAGAACAAACTGATGGTTACAGGAGGTGGGAGGTGGGGGGAATAGATGAAACAGGTGATGGAGAGTAAGAAGTGCACTTGTTGTGACAAGCACTGGGCGATATATGGAAGTGTTGAATCACTATGTTATACACCTGAAACTAGTATTATGCTGTGTGCTAACTAGAATTTAAATGAAAACTTAAAAAAAAAAAGGGTAGATATAAAACTGTATTTAATACTTTACCAAACCTGTAAGAATACTGACTCTGATCTATTTGCAAATAGTCAAAACTGGTTATATGAATGTCAAAAAATATTAAAACTTGGGGCGCCTGGGTGGCTCAGTCGGTCAAGCGGCCGACTTCGGCTCAGGTCACGATCTCTCGGTCCGTGAGTTCAAGCCCCGCGTCGGGCTCTGTGCTGACAGCTCAGAGCCTGGAGCCTGTTTCAGATTCTGTGTCTCCCTCTCTCTGACCCTCCCCTGTTCGTGCTCTGTCTCTCTCTGTCTCAAAAAAATAAATAAACGTTAAAAAAAAAAATTAAAACTTACTAAAAAGCAAACATAACCACAATAAACTTCTTTTTCATTTCCCCACAGCATACAAGATTGCTTTTAAATATTTAAGTATTACTTAAGAAATATAACATATAATTAATATCTTCCTTTATTGTTTCAAAATCAGAGGTTATTCTACCTCTACAATGTTTAATTTGCAACAGATGATAGTAAGGAGGGAAAGATAGTTTTTAAGGTTTATAAAATCTCAATTTTCTTTGTATTAAACATTACTTCAACTGTTCCACTATATTCACATTATTAAAAATATTAATCTATTTTTTAATAAGTATAGGAAATCAATGGTTTTCTTCCACTTAGCAATAAACACATAGAAATGGAAACATAAAAACATCCTGTTCACATCAGTAACAAAACCATAAAACACTTAATAAATTTAACAAACAAGGGATGGGAACTTCCTGAAAAGAATCAGAATAAGTGGGAAAATATACTATGACAATGGATAAGATAAAGTGACACAACTGTCAATTTTCTGAAAAAAGATACATAAGTATAATGCAATTCTGATCAGAATTCTAATGAGAGCATTTTTCTGTGGGTATATGTGTTAAAACTATTATGACTAAAAACAGCTTAGTATAAAAAAGAACTGTGTTTGGGCGTGTATGGCAGAGGAGAAAGACTGGCCTTACTGAATTATCAACATATAAAGTTGCTGATAAATCCAAATACTAGCACAGGAATACACAAACAGATCCGTAGAATAATAGAAATTGGTTGACTAAGAAAATATAGTTCCATAATATGAGAATATAGTATATGGCAGAGGTGGTTATTCCATTGAGTAGAATGAATTATTTCATGAATAAACAATTCTAGCACAATTGGCTGTCCATTTGAAATAAAATAAAATTAGCATTCCCAACTCTACACAAAAAAATTCCAGACTAACTAAAGACATAATAAAACACAGAGGAAGAGTTTGAAAAAAATCTAAGAGACTGCTAGGAATCCAGAGGTATAATATACCATATTCAAAATTTTAAAACTTTTAGGAGAGCAAAAGAACAAAGCCAAAAATCAAAAAATGCTCACAATCATTAGCAGTTTGAGAATCATAAACTAAAGTATTAACATATTCTTTGATTCAGCAGTTCCACTCCTGGAAAACTATCACACAGTAAAACTGCCAGAGTGTAAGGAGACACATACATAAACACGTATACATAAATACATATGTGTATCTTAGAAATACTTATTACAGAATGGTTTATAATATGGCAAAAAATATTAGAGACAAAGTAAATGCTCATCGATTAGAAAATGGTGAAATACAATATAGCATATTCATTCTATGGAATATTATAAAGCCATTCAAAAGAATAACAGGTCTTCTGACTGACTTGGAGAGCCTTCCTGAATGAGAAAAGGTGAGGAAAATGTGCATAGGATTCCATTTTGGAAAACAAACAAGACCAAAACACTCCCCTTACATAAACAGACATAGATGTGTACATATAGGAGCATATAAAAATATGGAAGGCTACCTGCTAGGTGGTTACATGGGTCTGGAAGGAAGGGAAGGAAGAGGGAACAAGCAAAAAAAAAAAAAAAAAAAAAAAAAATTAAAAAGATTATATTTAAAAATAAATGTTGATTATATCGTATGTACTACAAAAAGTATAATTACATGCCTGTAACATTTCAAAAACAGATGCTTTAAGATAGGGATGGTGATTGATGAATTCAAATCCAAAGAAAAGATGCTCATGACACAAAATTTCAGAACTTTATAGACTTATTCCCTATAGGTACTGGGAATTAAGGAGGGGGATTAAAATATAACAATATCATGTTCTTTCCTAAATTTAAAGAAAAACAATGATGTCTTTACAGGTCAGTGAAACAAGGCTACAGTAGAAGCTTTCTTAACCAACTATGGCAACCACTGGATTAACTGATGGTCTCAATTCCCTCTGTAAAATACACTGACCAATGGCCACTGTATTCTGAAAATTAGGGGCTGACAGGTTCCTGTTCTGAATAATAACAGCAGCAACTAACAATGCTTACATGTGTCTGTTACCCTCCTAAGTGCTTTACATATATTCTTCACAACAACCCTATGAAGTGCTTATTTTATGGATGAAGAAATGAAAACAAAGACATGATAAATTACTTGCCCAAGTCACAAAGCTAATAAGCATTAGAGTTGGTATTCAAATGAATCCCAGCTTCCATGTTCTTAGCCAGTCAACATAATGCCACTATGAGTGTCTGCTGACCAGCGGAAATGTTGCCTTTCAGAACAATCAGGTGATTTGCTCACAAACCGGTGTAAATTATCAGTTACTATAATTCTGTAATTTTGTTATATAGTACATAAAAAAAATTTTTCCTATGAAAACTAAATTGACTACTCAGAAAAGTCTAAATAAAGACAAGTCATAAAAAAAAAAAAAAAACTTGTCACATTAAGTGTAGATAAGAACTGCAAATGGTTTCAGGAAAAAAATGTAAACTTACAAGTATCAGACCTCAGACTACATAGTTTCTATTCACAGCAGCTCAAAATGGAATACATTCAAAGACAATGCATTATGGATATAGCTTATAAGGAGAAAAAACATGTTCAAATATCAAGAATGATAAAAAACAAATGTTTAACTTTTATCAATAAAGATTTTTATTTTTTGTTATTCCCCACTTTAACATACTTTTTTGATTAAACTATGACCAGTCCCAATTATTTTGGATAAGAGGGCTTCTACTGTATTTTTGGTTAACAAATTCACAAGCTTTTATTAAGGTGGTGGACCAAAGCTCTGAGAAAAATCAAATCTGCTTTATTGCTAAGCTACAATTTTCAAAAATCAAACTGGAAGTTATTTTATGATCCTTACCCATCTTGTGTGGGTGGGTACTCGCATTCTTGTCCTTTGGGAAATACACCGTTAGGATACAGGTCACATATTGGAACTGAGGGAGGGTCTGTTTGAACTTTTGCTGTGAGATACAAATAAAGCATTAACTCCTGCAGTTAAAAATAAAATTAAGCACTTATCATTACAGTTTTTCTCAGTTCCTAATGGTTGTTATATGACCTAATTTTAAAGAATCTCCTTGCTGTCTTACAGTTAAAAACAGAAGATATTTCACCATGCTGGCCACCTCCTCTCCGATGTACTGCTGCTTGGGAATAGAAATATTCAACTCCTTAGAATTCCATTATGTATTTAAATAGTATATGCCTTGGCAGAAAGCACATTCTAATGTTTTTGTCTTCGTTTACTATACTGGAAATGGAATAGCATAAAGGCTGTTTTTCACAAATAAAAATCAAAGAAGCAACAAGAAAATATGAAAGAAATCCTATAAAGATGAAATAAAAATATAAAACTACTATGTGTTAATAAATTAAGTGAAAAACTTATTTCAAGGAAATAATAAGATATAAAAGTTAAGCATATACATACCCAGGGCTAAAAGAATTTAGGTAGCCATACACAAATTTCCAGATACTTAAAAAAAGGTAGAGTTGGGGCGCCTGGGTGGCGCAGTCGGTTAAGCGGCCGACTTCAGCCAGGTCACGATCTCGCGGTCCGTGAGTTCGAGCCCCGCGTCAGGCTCTGGGCTGATGGCTCAGAGCCTGGAGCCTGTTTCCGATTCTGTGTCTCCCTCTCTCTCTGCCCCTCCCCCGTTCATGCTCTGTCTCTCTCTGTCCCAAAAATAAAAAAATAAAAACGTTGGAAAAAAAAAAAAAAAAAGGTAGAGTTCTTACATATGTTTTAAGAGCATTATTTCCCAAACTATGTTCTAAAACACACCAGTGTTCCAAGATGACTTTCAAAAATATCTGGAGATCTGTCTTCTGAAAAAAATGTTTAAATACATAAGAACTAGTTACATAGTTCTTATTATATGAAGAATCACATTTTAGTAATGACTGCTATTTCCAAAGACTGCCAGGAAGTTGAGTTAATTTATGCAGTGATATAAGACATTCAATGTATATCTGCAGTATTTCAACTACTAAGGTGAAATATGTGGTTTTCTTTTGATTATAACTGGTCTTATGTTACAGATTTTTGTCTTCAATTTTAACACATATTTTGCTCTCTTTGTTCTGCAATGGGGGAAAAACTATATAAATAAAAATATGACTTTATTGAGCCAAATCATTTATCTATGGAACCATGTTCAGTTCCTTCCTTTAACCCAAATAGTATCTCATGAGCACCAAATGTTTTTCCGTCTTTACATAATGTTTAAAAGCATCCTACGGGCAAGTAAACTTGGGAAACACTGTTTTAGGGCCCTCCTAAGAGGGAACATTTAAATTTAAAATAAAAAAAGATCTTAGAGGTCAACTAATTTAGCTTTACACTTAAATCTAGGAATCCCCTAATGCCTCTGACAGATGGCAGTGAACTCCTAACAATGGAAGCAGTCTTTATCTCCCAAGCAAAAATCCATTCATTTTGAAAGAACTGTAACTATTAGAAACCTCTTCCTATACTTATACTATTAGTTCCAGCTTTATTCTTTGCAGTTGAAAACATTTTACTTTTCATTTCAACTGATTCCTTCCTCTCTATGATAAGAAACCACTTTAAGGGAAATGGTTCTTAACACTTTCACCCCTATGTGCCAGCCTTGAATTTGTCAATGTTCTTTGTAAGTTGGTATCAGAATTGATTTATATTAATAGTCCAAATAAGGTATAATTAATATAAGACTATACTTTTAATTCTAAAAATCTTAGAGCTATTAAATAGTTAAGACTCCCTGCTTTTTGGCTCACAATGTACTAGCACTCAAAATCCTTAGATCCTATTACCCTGTTCTAATTTTATGTACATCTATAAAAGTTCAGCTTGCTAATCCTAGTCTATTTCTCAGTTTTTTTGATCTTTTGAAATCCTGAGTTTATCAACAAAAGTATTACCACCCTCAGCTTTATTTCATCTACAAATCTGACAGATGCCTTTTATACTGTCCATAAATTATTAAAGCAAAAGACTCAAAAAGAACATTAGAGAAAAAAATTTGTAATAAAAATATGACTAGCCTTAACCACTTATTAACTGTGACTTGGACAAATGGCCAAATGTGCCAAGCCTCAGATTCCTCATCCACAAAATGAAGAACCAGATGAAATCTTGGATAACCTTTGAAAATACTAATGTACCCTGCCCAAGTTTTATTATCTAAAACTATGAATTATACAATCTGTACTACAGTTATCATTACTATCATTTGTAATTCTCTCACTTTATAAATAAGGAAAATAAGGGCAGTGAATGGCTCATTATTACATTATTTGGCTTATTCCAGAAGTGATTTATGATAGCCTACAAGGAGATCAAAAATAAACAAATAAGAAACAGTAAATAAGAGAACAAAAATCAAAACATGGAAAGAACATAAAGTAGAACCTGAAATACAGCCAATACAAAACCACAGATTTGGCTCTAAGCCCTCTAGTAGCCAATATATATATTTTTAAAGCTAGGTTATTTGCATATAGATCATGCTTATGAGATAAATACATAAGTACTCAGGAAAAGCACAATTATTCTTGATACTAAGACCAAACAAAAGAGTGTCTTTTACAAGTACTCATAAAGAAATGTAATGAACAATAGGTTCAACAACATCCTCAGAGGAGGCACAATAAAAGCTGATGGCAGGGGCGTCTGGGTGGCGCAGTCGGTTAAGCGTCCGACTTCAGCCAGGTCACGATCTCGCGGTCCGTGAGTTCGAGCCCCGCGTCGGGCTCTGGGCTGATGGCTCAGAGCCTGGAGCCTGTTTCCGATTCTGTGCCTCCCTCTCTCTCTGTCCCTCCCCCATTCATGCTCTGTCTCTCTCTGTCCCAAAAATAAATAAACGTTGAAAAAAAAAAATTAAAAAAAAAAAAAGCTGATGGCATCATAGTAAAACATCTGTCAGTGGAAGAATTCTACCAGTGGCATATACAAAGTAGCCCCTTAACATTACTCCCTGTTTATCTACTTCTGTTAGGGAGTAATTTAAGGGTATTGGGAGAAAGAGTTATCTCTCAAACCATTTTCAGACAATACCTTGTCTCATGGGCACACTTTTAACAATTTTTGAACAGAAGGAATATGATATCATAATCCCTGGAAGACTTCTAGAACATAGGTAGCCTATGCTCATTAAATACAGACTATGGGGGCACCTGGGTGGCTCAGTCGGTTGGGCGGCTGACTGCGGCTTAGGTCATAATCTCGTGGTCTGTAAGTTCGAGCCCCGTGTCGGGCTCTGTGCTGGCAGCTCAGAGCCTGGAGCCTGCTTCCGATTCTGTGTTTCCGTCTCTCTGCCCCTTCCCTGCTTGCTCTCTGTCTCTCTCAAAAATAATAAACTTAAAAAAAATTTTTTTTTTTTAATACAGACTATGCTAGGGACAGAACTGACATCCTATGTGTAGAAGGACCTAACAAAAGTAGATGCCTGAATAGAAAGAAGGCTATCCTATCTTCATCTGGAGACCCATCAGGAAAAATGCTGGCAGAGCCAAAAGCTTTCTTAAAAAAGGTACTTCTCTCAACACAGAGATAAAAATGAGTCAAGCCCCAATATTCTAATTCATAAAATTTTCGCCTGAAAGATTTAAAGAAAGGTGCAACCAGACATTCAATGTTCCCTAATAGCCCAAAGGGCATCCAAGATTAGAACTTGTTCTGATTCTCAACCCAACCCAACATTTATTCCCCAATACTATACATTCTCCCCCTGGTCTCCCTAATAGAATTCCAGGTCCCGGAAGATGTTGATTTGCCATTTAAAATAAAACAAAACGCAAGTAGGATCATATTTTAAGTAATATGAAATAGTGCAATACGTCATTAGTAACATTTTATCATATGCACAAATTTTAAATAATGGGAATCCTCATTAAATACTCATCAAGAATCTTGTAATTTCAAAGCTGGCAGGTGAACTGCCAACTATGTTTACCCTATTACCACACAGTGGCATCACTTTAGTCATCCCTGAAAGAATTGTTATTTGCATTATTCAAGTTTTAAATGATAAACTCATACCTAAATTATGGTAAAATGCAACCAACTTATTATTAACATCCCTTATCTCAACAATAGGTAAAGAAAATACCAACAGGACTATTAAATGAAAGAATAGTTGTTTCATTAAATTCTACCCCTGTTAAGCCTAAATTTATTTCCCTGACATACACTAGGATCTTAAGCAACTTCAAACCTACTCTTCAAACCAGCTGGTTAACAAACACTTCAAGTTTTTTAAGACCAACTTAAGATACTAACGTCCTCTCTTCTTCTTCTTCTTTTTCTTCTTCTTTCCAGCTGCTCCATCTCCATCCCCATCTCCATCTAAGAAAAGACCATTTCAAGTACACATTTATTTAAACCTCAGAAACAGAGAGACAAAACAAGCATAAGCAGACAAGTAACACACACACAAAGCATCTTAAATAGCATACAACAGAGTTGATCCAATATTCTTAGAACAGAATTCTATATAATGCTAATGTATCAAAATTTGGTTTGCATTATCAAAAGCACTAAGGAAACTTTGACTCACTCTAATAAAAGAATTATTGAAAAAGGTATTTTTAAGAATAAAAAGTATATTGGGGCGCCTGGGTGGCGCAGTCGGTTAAGCGTCCGACTTCAGCCAGGTCACGATCTCGCGGTCCAGGAGTTTGAGCCCCGCATCAGGCTCTGGGCTGATGGCTCAGAGCCTGGAGCCTGTTTCTGATTCTGTGTCTCCCTCTCTCTCTGCCCCTCCCCCATTCATGCTCTGTCTCTCTCTGTCCCAAAAATAAATAAACGTTGAAAAAAAAATTAAAAAAAAAAAAAAAGAATAAAAAGTATATTAACACTCTTTTTCAAAAACTAGGAAAAATAACCAGTGTTAGTTTAATGCTAATGACTGGGTGACTTCACCTAAAATATTACTAGTTTGTTTACATATGCTTTGCAGGTTAGTATTTCATGACCTCATGTGATCCTCAAAGCAACTTTATGAGGTAAAACAAGGAATGTTTAACGGACATGCCCAAGGTAATCCTAACTGATAATGGCAGAAATGGACCAAGAATATATCACCTGATTCCTAATCCAGGCAGGGATATTTAGGGGGTCATATTTTAAAATATCTTTTCCTGGGGCACCTCGGTGGCTCAGTCAGTTAAGCATCTGACTTTGGCTTAGGTCACGATCTCACGGTTCATGGGTTTGAGCCCCGCGTTGGGCTCTGTGCTGACAGCTCCAAGCGTGGAGCCTGCTTCAGATTCTGTGTCTCCCTCTTTCTCTCTCTGTCCCTCCCCCACTTGTGCTCTCTCTTGTTCAAAAATAAATTTAAAAAATTAAAAAATTTTAAATATATTTTCCTGTATAGTTGTTATTAAAGAAAGAGTTCTTCTGGGTCAAATGTACACAAAAATCAGAGGGTATATATGCTTTTCCCAGGTTCAGTTGTCAGGTTCTCAAAAGAACCTGATGCCCAAAAATGGAGATTAAGAACTATCTGAAAAAATAGTTGGCAAAAGAGTAACTAAAGTAACCACTATCTGTTAGTTTTTATAACAATATTTTATGAAGCCCATGCCATTCTCTTGGAGAAAAGATAAAGGATACTATTATGGCCAAGATTAAATAAATAGTGACTTAAAACATTTTAAATAAAGGGTACCAAAAAATAGACTGGAATTTCTGAATTTCTAAAAAGGCTGCTCAATAAATTTCAAGTCATGAAGTATGCCAATCTACCCACAAATCACAATGCTATGAAACAGGGATGAATAGGAAGCTGTGGCAACAATTAGAAGTTGACAGTTTAATAGTATGTTCACCATATAGTCTTCTTTTAAATGTTTCCCCTAGTGGCAGTAACTCATGGCTAGCATCAATAATTTTAGATCATGAAATCCACACTCATAAAACAATGTCAAACGAATGCTTAAATTTTCTACTCCCAGAATGATAAGCAGGAGTCATAAATTATCTCACCATGCTACCACCTATATTCTTCTATTATAATTATCACACAAAATTATAATCTTTTTTTTTTGTCTGCAAAATGATAAGGGAGCTACAATGACCCTACTTGTCTGTGAGCTCCTTAAAGATTATACACCATTTCTTAAACTAAGGCACAGGACTAAGCATATGATAAATATTCACTCTATTCAACAAATGAATGTTCTTTTCGCTTATTTTATCCTACTTATTTTCATCTAAATGAGAAATAGGAAACAGCAATTTAACAAAGAAGGAGGTAACATGATATAGGGCTTTAATGGATTGAGTGATAGAAAACAGCCAATATTTGACAATTTTTGACTTAGAAATTTGCAATTTCTTTTTTTTTTTAATTTTTTTTTTTTAACGTTTATTTATTTTTGAGAGAGAGAGAGAGAGAGCATGATCGGGGGAGGGTCAGAGAAAAGAGGGAGACACAGAATCTGAAACAGGCTCCAGGTTCTGGGCTGTCAGCACAGAGCCCGACGCGGGGCTCGAACCCACGAACTGTGAGATCGTGACCTGAGCTGAAGTCGGATGCTTAGCCAACTGAGCCACCCAGGCGCCCCAGAAATTTGCAATTTCTTATGTTCATTCAACCTCATGAAATTGGGTACAGGAAACATGGAAACACAGTGGGAACACAAACATTGCCAACTTATGCATTACTGGTTTCTAGATTCAAAAGCTCAAGAAAAATAACAGTAAAATAATTTTTTTATGTTTATTCATTTTTGAGACATATGAGACATATTTATTTTTGAGACACACACATATGAGCAGGGGAGGGGAAGGGAGAGAATCGCAAGCAGGTTCCACGCTGTCAGAGCGGAGCCCAACGCAGGGCTTGATCTGACTAGAGATCATGACCTGAGCCGAAATCAAGACAACAAACTGAGCCATCCAGGAGCCCCTAACATGAATTTTTTTCTTTTTTTTTTTTTTTTTAGAAAAGACAACTTTCAGGGTGCCTTGGTACCTCAGTCAGTTGAGTGGTTGACTAGTGATTTCAGCTCAGGTCATGATCCCAGGGTTCTCCCTCCTTCACCCCCTTTCCCCTCCCCCTCCACCACTCTCCCCTGCTTGCAGGTGCTCTAAAAAAAAAAAAATAATAATAATAATGAAAAAAGAAAACACTAATTCACATATTCTGCACTACAATTTTAATAGTAACTTTCATTCATTCAATAAACATTTGCTTAGGGATTGGTGGCTCGGTTAAGCATCTGACTTTGGCTCAGGTCACGATCTCATGGTTCATGAGTTTGAGCCCCATGTTGGGCTCTGTGCTGACAGCTCAGAGCCTGGCACCTGCTTTGGATTCTGTGTCTCCTTCTCTCTCTGCCCCTCACCAACTCATGTGTGCACACGCTCTCTCTCTCTCAAAAACAAACATTAAAAAATAATAATAATAATTTGCTGACTTCTCAAATAGGTAAAAGGAGTAAAATAGCAAACAAGATGGTCTTTACTCTGGAAGAACATTCAATGTCTAGCATACTGGTAAATAACACTACACTCAACCTAAAACAAATGCTTCAAGATATATATCCAGTTTTAAATACACCCTAAAAGTCCTTCCAGCTGTGTGATGTTAGGCAAATTATTTAGCCTCTCTCTACCATGGTTTCTTTATCTTGAAAATGAGGTAAGAAGAAGCTCCTCCTTTGATACTCATTCTTCTGAGGCTAATTACTTTATCCAATGTTCAAGGTCTGTATTCGGTATGGAATAATAGCTACTGTTTATTGCCAGAAGGGTAGTAGAGCCTGGATCCGAATACTCAACTATATGTGTTTATACTCCCATGCATTATACCATGCCACAATTTATGTTTTTTTTAATGTTTATTTATTTTTGATTTTTGGTTTTTTTAATTTTTGATTTTAATGTTTATTTTTATGTTTTATGTTTTAACGTTTATTTATTGAGAGACAGACAGAATGCAAGCGGGGGAGGGGCAGAGAGAGGGAGACACAGAATCGGAAGCAGGCTCCAGGCTCTGAGCTGTCAGCACAGCACCCAACAAGGGGCTTAAACTCATGAACAGTGAGATCACAACCTGAGCTGAAGTCCGACGCTTAACTCACTGAACCACCCAGGTGCCCCACAACTTATGTTTTTGTAAGTCTTTCACAGCATCCCAGGATATTCTTAACAGGTATAGACTGTTCATATTTATTGCTGGATTAGCACCATGTCCAAATCAATTAACATTTGTTGAATGACAACTGGACATCCATATGCAAGAAAAAAAGGTACCTTAATTCTTACCTTCCACTATATACAAAAATGAATTCTAATGGATCATAGACCTAAACATAACAGCTAAAAATATATAAAACTTCTTGGGGTGGCTGGTTGGCTCAGTTGGTTCAATGTCCCAACTCTTGATTTTGGCTCAGGTCGTGATCTCATGGTCTATGAGTTCGAGCCCCACATCCGGCTCTGCACTGGCAGTGTGGAGCCTGCTCAAAATTCTCTCTGCTCCATCTCTGCTCACCTGCATGCTATCTGTCTCTCAAAAATAAAGATTTTTAAAAAAAACAAAACTTTCCATTCTTTAAAATAAATAAAAATAAAAATAAAAATGTATAAAACTTCTTGAAGAGAACGTAAGAAAAAATCTTCATGACCATAGAGACAGCAATTATTTAACTTTTTGGATAACACACAAAAAACATGACCCATAAATAAAATGGGATTTCATCAAAATTAAAATCTTTTCTGCTGCAAACAATACTAACATGAAAGAAAATATTAAAACATTTATCAGATAAAGAATTTGTATCAAGAATAGAGAACTACTATAACTCAGTAAAACAAATAACTCAATTGAAAAATGGACAAAAGACGTGAACATTTCACCAAAGATATATGAAAGGCAAAAACATGAAAAGATGTTCAACATCATCAATCATTAGGGAAATGCAAGTTAAAACCACAATAACATACTACTACACACCTGTCAGAAAGCTAAAATTTAAAAATTAACAATACCAAATGCTTAAGAGATTCAAAGCACTTGGAACTCTCAACCACTGTTGACCAGAAAGCAAAATGACACAGCTACTCTAAGTAACAGTGTGATAGTTTCTTATAAACATATACTTCCCATATGACCAGCAAACCTACTCCTAGGTATTTACTCAGGAGAAATGAAAATGTCTACACAAAGCCTTGTATACAAATGTTGACAGTAACGTTATTCATAAGGCAAAAACTAGAAACAATCCAAATATCCATCAACTAGTAAGTGGATAAACAAATTTGGAATACTATTCAGCAATAAAAAGTAATGAACTACTGACACATATGCAACAACTGGATGACTCAGATTATCATGCTAAGGGAAATAAGCCAAACAAGCCACACACTACAATAATTCCATTTATATAATATTGTAGGAAAAACTACAGTAACAGAAAAATGTATCAAAGGTTTCGAGGGATCAGGGTATAGAGCAGAGAACAGACTTCAAGGGGTACAAGTGAACTTTTCTGTGGAGATGGAAATGTTAAATGAAAATGGTCTACATCTTGAGGTGCCTGGATGGCTCCATTGGTTAAGCAATCGACTTCGGATCAGGTGATAATCTCACAGCTCCTGAGTTCAAGCCCTGGTTCATGAGTTCAAGCCCTGCGTCAAGCTCTGTGCTGACAGCTCAGAGCCTAGAGCCTGCTTCACATTCTGTGTCTCCCTCTCTCTGCCCCTCCCCTGCTTGCACTCTGTCACTCTGTCTCTCTCTCTCTCTCTCACAAAAATAAACATTAAAAGAAAATGGTCTACATCCTGGTTGTGGTAACACAAATGCGTACATTTGTCAAAACTCACCAAACGATATACTTACCATTTTTTTTTATTTTTATTTTTTTTATTTTTTATTTTTTGAGAGAAAGAGTGTGAGCAGGGGAGGAACAGAGAGAGGGAGATACAGAATCCGAAACAGGCTCCAGGCTCTGAACTGTCAGTACAGAGCCCAACACGGGGCTCGAACTCATGAACGGTGAGATCATGATCTGAGCCTAAGTCAGATGCTCAACCAACTGAGCCACCCAGGCGCCCCATCAAACGATTACTCATAAAGGGCAAATATATAGAACGTACAACATCATGAGTAAACCCTAATATAAACTATGGACTTTGCATAATAATGATATATCAATGTAGGTTCATCCACTGTCACAAATGCACCACTCCAGTGGGGGATGTTGATAATGGGAGAGGCTGTGCATGTGTAGTGGTAGGGGGTACATGGGAAATCTCTGTACCTTCTGCTTGATTTTGCTATGAACCCCAAGTAAAACTTCTCGAAAACAAAGCGTATTTTTTGAAAATGGTGAATATAGTCCTAGGCAAATTATACCTTAATAAACTTGACTTAGGGGACCCAGGTGGCTCAGTTGGTTAAAGGTCCAACTCTTGAGCTCTGTTTAGGTCTTGATCTCAAGGTCATGAGTTCAAGTCCTGCGCTGGACTTAAATACTTAAATTTTTTTTTTAAAAACTTAAAACTTTATTGAATTACTTCTAGAACATTGCCAATTGCCCATGGGACTAACTTTTCACACCAATACTCCAGTGTCAAATTAAACACATCTAAAATTAAACACAATACCTTCTCCTTTGCCTACAAATTCCCTCCTCCAATCCCCACCCACTCTCCCTCTCTACTTCACCATTTCAGTGAACAGCACCAACATTGTCACCCATGTTCAAACCTCTAGAATCTACTAATGCCTCTTCTTCCTTCTCCCCAGTTTGAAAGTCTCTTGCATCCTTTGAATTCTGCTTCCACAACCACTATTCCAATGAACCATTCCTTTCCATTCTCATTTATGCCCACCAATTTAAATCATCATTAACACATGCCTAAGCTGTTAAGTGCCCTCCAAAATGATTTCCAAGCCTTTCCTGTATATTTCCTCTAGCAACCCTGCATATATATAAAGATTAAATTATTTTTATAACATTCTTCTCTTTTCTTTAACATTTTATCTTTTAAGTAAGCTCTATGCCCAATGTGGGACTTAAACTCACGACCCCGAGGACCAAGAGTCACATGTCCTATGGCCTGAACCAGCCAGGCTCCCCTATAACATTCTTTTAAAAATGCTCCAAGGCTCCTTCAACAAATCATCTCATATGGCTGGTCTGCACTATTCACTACATCTTGAATACATTCTCAGCATTGTTCTGCCCCAAAGTGGTCTCTTCTGTTTGGTTTCATTCACTCAAGTCCCACTCCTTCCAAAGAGTGTTCCTTCATCATTGAGCCCGCAATTCCATCTCCAAATTCCAATAAGCTTTCAGTGTATCTTTTCCGCTCTTTGTCTCTCCATCCCACTATCAGTTTTTCTTTAGTACAAAGATTCTGAAATACTAACCTTCTTTTTTTTTTTTTTTTTAAATTTTTTTTTCAACGTTTATTTATTTTTGGGACAGAGAGAGACAGAGCATGAACGGGGGAGGGGCAGAGAGAGAGGGAGACACAGAATTGGAAACAGGCTCCAGGCTCCGAGCCATCAGCCCAGAGCCTGACGCAG
This sequence comes from Lynx canadensis, assembly GCF_007474595.2. Lineage (NCBI taxonomy): Eukaryota > Metazoa > Chordata > Mammalia > Carnivora > Felidae > Lynx > Lynx canadensis. Next base: position 116,149,029 of record NC_044309.1, on the reverse strand, counting down.
GGCTCGAACTCCCGGACCGCGAGATCGTGACCTGGCTGAAGTCGGACGCTTAACCGACTGCGCCACCCAGGCGCCCCTGAAATACTAACTTTCTATCCTCTCAAACAACTCTCACAATAGATAAGTAGTACTAATCTATTAATTGGTACTACTAATTAGTATGAATTAGTACTAATTATTAATTCATTTCAATAATTACTATATTGAAACGAATTAGGCAAACAATTCAATTAGAGAAAACCAATACTCCAAAAATTGTCTTTGAAACATTGATGATTTCCAATCCGACAATCAAACTTTTCTCCTTCAATGTCAAGAGATTCACACAACTTTGCAGAGGTGCAATAAAACAAGGAACGCTCTTCAAGATTAACATTTTGATATTCTACACAGGCCTACAGCAATCTATTATATAACCTTGAATTTAACAGTTTCTTTCTTGCTAAGAGCTCAAAATATGGTCATAATTTGAAGCACAAACGAAGGTAAAATGGACAAGAGATTTGCTTAAGGAAGAGCTAACTATTCCCTTGAACCTTGGCATATTTCCCACCAAATTTTGACTATAAGCTCCTTGAAGACATAGAGTTTATCTTTCCCAAGGAGAGACAACTACTCGGCCTTATCCTAACACAATAATTAAAGTACAGCAAGCTTTTGTGTTGCTAAGGATTATAAGGCACAAGCCCAAGTTGGCAGTGCTTGAGGAAGAGCAGCAAGTCACAACGGTACAATTAAGAATGGGAAAATCTCATCTCCCTTTCTGCCAAAAAAGCTTGCGGAATAAGTTCTCTTAGCAAATACTGCCTCCACTGTCTTACTGATAACATCAATTGTTAGAATTCCAACAGTTTTTGTCTTTAAAGAAATTTTATAGGACCAACATACGGCAAGAAGCTAGGGTTGGGAAATTTGTAATAGAGTTTAGAGGCACCCCATATAGTCTTTGAAAATAAAGAGAGGGAGCTTTCATACAGAGTAAAGGAACAGACTTGGAATCAGGTGCTAGGTTTGAAACTTTTGGTTCTACACATAGCTGTGTCACACTGGGCAAATGACATAACTATTATTTCCTGAAAAGAGCACCTATTTTGCTTGGTTTTGTGAAGGTAAAATGAGAACACATGTGAAAGTATTCTAAGACAGCGCCTTGTACATATTAGTTGCTCAATAAATGTTAGTTGAATAAACAGTCCTTTTATTTCATCTTGATACCCACTACTTGGTATTTTACCAAGTACATTTTTAAAAGTTGAGATCTGTGTTATTTGAGCAGTCATTCAACCTATCCCACTTTTTAAGAGTTACTTATAAATACCTTTTCTTTTTTATCTGTGAGATTGAGGCTTTAATGTCAATTAATTAAGTAAAACATCAGAGAATCATAAACTATATGGACACAAGCAGATTTTGTTTAAAGAATATCATATTTTCTTGCTTTTCTAACCACAAAAATCAAATTTACCATTTACCTTCATCGTCATCATCTCTTTCTTTCTCTTCCAATGCTTGTCTTTCCAATTGTCTTGCTACCTCATCAACTGAGGCTCCTGATTCTTTATCAGGTTCCTGTTGCCCTGCTGATCAAATATAACATAAGTCAAATCTAATAAAGATACTTTCCAATTTGAATATGTTCTAAGGATCCTGGAGAACACAGAAGTCCTTTCCCGTCTGATAAGTATTCAGGAAACAAAAACAGAAACGTTATTGTGAACATAATCGAATTTACTTAACAAAAATCTGCCACATCTAAGTAGCATTGTCCATTCAATAAACTATCCATTACACCTTCTTTGTACTAGTAACTAAACAATAAAAGAAAATGTGAGTTGGTCCCTAGCCTTAAGTTGTTTCACTTTTTAAAGTACTTAACAATTTGACTACAGCAAACACTTTATTAACCAAACAGGTACTTAAGATAGGGAGTAAATGCTGAAGGTCTTAGCAAGAGGAGGATTTGTACAAGACACTGGGAACTTCAAATCTTCATGAAGAAGTTGCCAAGCCAGGATGGGTAAAATCAAAACAAATAGGAAAAGATAATTCCATTACTATAAAACCTAAATTCTTGAACAGCACAAGACCAGCTCCCCCCACCTCACCCAAGTGATTACAACAATCTAGCTGTAGGAGCAATAGCTGTGTGTATAAAGGCATAGTATTCCCACTTAGCACATACTGAAGTGATATTCTGGCTACTGTAGAGGGTTCATATTGAGAGATACAACTGCTTAAAATATATTAGGGTCAGTCTACTGAACACCTGAATGGACAAACTGAAGAGTTTGGATTTCATCCGAAAGCCAGGAACAGCCGACTTATGTCCAGGGATTAAACTTTCTCTTGAAGTGTCTCAGCACCCACAACTTTCCCTTTTCAACTCCCATTTAATCAAAATTTCATAAAGTTATAGATTAACCCTTTCCAACCTGTCTCAACTTCACCTTCATCACTTGTGGCCTCTCCATTGGTCCCTCAATCTTTGTGTGGCTGATTTTAGAAACAGGTACAACATTTTTTTCCCTAAAATGAAGGACCACGTACAACAAAAACACCGACTTCTCAAAATATTTTAAGTTCCTAACTCATAATGTAATCCAAGTGTAAACTTTCAGCTGTTTTCCTTACCTTACCAATGGATTTAAAGAAGTTCAATTCCAACCCACAGATTATTCTATCTGGACTGCCGGCAAATGGCATCATAATTCACACCTAAAAGCCTTGAAGCTTGGTGATGCTATGGGATGAGGCAGGTGAAAATTCGCACCACTACCATATATTCTGCAATTACTACTCAGTGACATGAGCGCGTGGGCAAACACGCATATACACACACCCAGAAGTGCAGCCCGCAACAAAAATCCTTCTGTAAACCAGGAAGGTGGGGGGAGGCGCAGTCCAGGCACTAAGATTTGCCCACTCTTCTCCTATCCTTGACGAAAATATGCTCCAGGTTGCTTCAGCAAAGAGGCGACAGTCCGGGTCAGAACGGATTTTTGAGGAAGGCACACCGCGAGGAGGGTAGTAGAGCTCGGCCCTGTGCACAGCTTCAAGTTCGTTGCACGGTATGTATGGGTGGGAGCTGAGTTCTGGCAATTATAAGGGCCCAGCAACCCCAGAACTACCTCACCACAGGCTGAAGCACCCTTTTCTCCCCCACCCCACCCCCACCAACTCTCTAGTCCCAGCTAAAGAGAAGCCGCCTCCCCCTGGGATTGGGAATCTGTAGTCCGATTTCAACACACAGTCCTGGGAATCAGTCCAGTGCAGTGTTCCGAGTCCCCCAGTCTCTTGTCACCCCTGCCGGGCCTGGGCCGAGCCGTTCGGCAATCCCTGGCGGGGACTGGGAACATACAAAACTCCCTTTACCTGTGGCAGCCCCTTTACTCTTCTTCTTCTTCCGTCTTTTTTTCTTGGCTGCCTCCTCAGCCGTAGAGACAGCTCCCTCTTCTCTGTCGTCTGGATCCAGGTCGCCATTCAGGTGGCTCCCGGAGGACGCTGCCTCCTCCACACCCGCCATGTTGCCCGAGAGAGCGCGAGACAGTGAGACAGAGCGGCAAGGGCCCGCTCCTTCTTCACCCACCTACACGAGCGACGCCGGAAGCTGCTCTCGATGGTAGGAGCGCAGGGAATGCTGGGATGTCGGAGGACTCGACGGGGCGAATCGCGCGCGAAGGGGTGTTGGGCGAGGCTGAGGAGGAGCGCTGGACTGTGGCTGCTAAAGTGCTAGCTGGGCTGCCTCATACACCTTTTTTGTCCCCGGGCATTCCCCGGGCACATCGAATGCCTGTGCTTGCCCAGCCCTCAAGAGAGAGGGACGTCTGTGCTGAAACCGAAAAGTCATATTAGCGGATTTATGAAGCGTGCCGAAAGCGAGAAGAGGGCCCCAAAATGTGTTCACTTGTACACCTTTTTTTTTTTTTTTTTTTTTTTTTAGGACTCAGAAGGACTGCGTTGTTTTTCACAGTTACAGTTCACGACGAGGCTGTCCAAGCACTTACGGTGATGAACCTGCAAAGGAGACTGAAGAGGCGTTTATTATTAGAGAAGGCAAGGGAAAACAGCGTTTCACGGAGGGAGTGATTAACCGCAGAGTGCTGCTAGGAAGTCAAGTAAGAGGACTGAAAAATGTCAGTTGTATATAGTAACATGGAAGACATAGGTGACCTTAGCAACAGCTACTTAGATAGTGAGAGATGGAAGGCGGACTCCAGAGAGTTGAGGAATGAGAGGGAGGTGAGGAAATAAGAGACTCTCCTCATCCTTCAAATTTCAGCTGAAATGCCACTCCCTCCGAGACTCTTCCTCGGTAATCTAAATCAGGCCCTGCTTTTACAACCTCTCGTTGAATTCTTAACCTTTCATGGCAATTTGTAATTACATAATATGTTTGATAAATTGGTTTATGTCTGTCTCCCCAACTACCTTGGGCTCTGAAGAGAACACCCTGTGTATTTTGTGTTCTGTCACAAGCACCTACCTCTAAGCTAAAGCATAGTCTGAGCTCAGGAAATAGTCATTGTATCAATAGCACTTTAAAAGCTCCAAGTACTTTATTTTCTCATTTTATCCGCTTCTGAGTTGAGGAAATTAGAAAGTTTTGTGAACTTAGGTCACACAGCAAGTGAATAGAATCCAAACAGGCATCAGGCACCAAAAGTTAAATAATTCTGTATTCTGCCTTCCCAATTGAAATTTCAAATCAGTAAACATTTATTGATTGTAGGTTAGAAATAATTTTTCTTGATGGGCAATAAAAAATGAAGGAGAAATCTGTACCCTCAAGAAAGTGTAGCATTCAATGAGACAAAAATTTAACTAAATAAGAATAAAATAATACTTATGCTAATACTTAAGTCATTTAATTCTTTTCTATTCCAAGCTAATCTATCACAAAGGTGAGGAATTTTAAAACAGTCTAGAAGATATTCAGACTAGGGGCAAGGATGTGACTAAGCCCAGGAGAAATCAAAGCTCACCCTTTTGAGGTGCAAGGCTACTGCAGAAGATTTTTTAACATCCTTATAAGTAATACTGCTACGTCAAAATGCCTCCAAAATTTTTTTGTAAATCTTCCTGGTTTTTCTGTAAATTCTGGGAATACTTGTACTGTGGCTACTATCTCAGACCCAGTTGAGGAGACACAGGATCCTGGAGGACAGAAACTGTAGGGTTGATAAATGAATTTTCACAAAGGGGTGCTGGTATAGGTTGACAGAATTATCAACGTCAAAATAAAATTTGTTCACTTAAAAAAATAAGCTACTAAAATGCAATAAGACAAAATATTGTTTCTTTGTTGGAAAGGGATTGTACTCTACTTCTCCCCCTTTTTTTCCTGAAAAGAAGCAAGAAAACTAAACTTCAAGGTAGTTGTATAAAAACAATATATATCTCAACAGTATGGTAGTCGATATTTGTTGGATGATTGTTTTCCAGGAAATTCCAGAGTTTGAGATAACTGAGTGAGTACTTAATAGCCCGTTACACTCCTTATTTCCATCATTTTTCTTCATTTAGTTTCTCTACAAGAGGAAATTGAATAGGATAAAGGAATGAGAAATGTTGAAATCTCAAAGAATCTAAGAGAACTAAGAATCTAAGTGAATAATGTAACTCAATACCAGTACAGGCTAAAATATTTTTCCTAGCTGACTACATGAAGTAATTTTGTCTCAGATGGCTAACTAGATAAGCAGATAAAAATTTATTTTTCCTTAGGGAGATACTTTTCCATTTATAAAGTCAATGCATTATAATAAGACATATATTTTTTAAAGATTTTTAAGTAATCTCTATACCTAACATGGGGCTCAAACTCACAACCTTGAAGTCAAGATTCACATGGTCTACTGACTGAGCCATCCAGGTGCCTGGATACAATAAGACATATTTATTATTTTGTCCAGAAATGTATTTTTTGCTAAGAAAACCTCGATTCAAAAAATGGACATTTTTAGCCCCAGTCTTACTTTTTATTTTGAAGTCCTTGATAGTGGTATGGCTTTGGACAAGTCACTTAATTTCTCCAAATTGCACTTCTCTTACTTGTGTTAACTAACATTAACATTAACATACGTTTCCTTATTTCTAAAATGAGTATAATAATAGTACTACATAGAATATGGAAATTAAATTTCAATATGGAGAGAAAGCACTCATGGTAGCACAGTGTCTTACACAATAGTGATAAATGTTAGCTGACTTTACTGTTAGTAAGCCATGCTCCTAAAAATTTTACATTTGTCTGGATCATTTGATGGCCTAGATATCCTAAGGCACTCTTACGTTTTATTGACCTCTGGCAATGGGTTAGCAAGAAATATATTAGGAAAAAAATTGAGAAGGCTTGATTTCTTAATGTTAAGGGTAAGGATATTTTTTTCATGTCTTTATGTTTAAAACGTGATATAACTCTTTAAAAATCTATAGATGACATGGCATATACATGCATATGCCGTGTGTGTGTGTGTGTGTGTGTGTGTGTGTGTGTGTGTGTGTGTAGTGTGTGTGTATGGCATGCCAGTCTCCAAGTACAGTCACATAGAGGTTAGGGCTTCAACATGTGAATTTGGTGGGGGGGGAATTCAGATCATAACACAGACATTGCCAAATGCCTTCTTATAGAAGGGTGCAGGGAGTTATTCCCAGCTGAGAGCCACTGGCATAAAGGCATGAAAGAATATGGAATGTTTATGGTAAGTTCTTGCTGAGGAGTAAATTACAACTAGATTGTAAAGGGCCTTTTGTGTTACCCTAGAGGATAGCTTGTATTGTAAGGCCTGAAGGTGATATGTCACAGGGATGTTTAAAGTTTCTTATTTTAGAAAAAAGTCTAAAATAGAAGGCCATAATAGACATGTCAATAACATGTAAATAAAATGATTACTATGTGCCATTAAAAGCCAGAAAAGGATATGCATGTAGATTATATGGATAAATTTAAATGGTTATGTAACACAGAGATTTTCAAGCTAGCTAAAGATCACTGTGATGGCAGTCTTAAATTCTAGAGCAATGGTTGCCATCCAATAAACGGTTTCATTTAAAAAGCCAAATAGGGGTCGGCTAAGTGTCTGACTCTTGATTTCTGCTTAGGTCACGATCTCATGGTTTGTGAGATCAAGCCCGTCAGGCTGTGCACTCACAGCACAGAGCCTCGTTGGCATTCTCTTTCTTCCCTCTCTCTCTGGCCCTCCCTGGCTCACACACTTGCTCTTTCTCACTCTCTCTCAAAATAAATAAACTTAAAAAATAAAATAAAAAGGCAAATATATTTAAAGAACTGTTTTCAACGAGGGTATGGTACTTTCTATTTTTTGAAGTTGAATAGTCTTTTAAATTACTATGAAATGGTAGTGAGAGTAGATGATGTTGGGTTTTGTGCCCTGACAACATTTTTAAAAAAAGAAAACCATACTATGTCAGTTCTCAAAACCATTTTTTAGACTTTTCTGAACAGTGAGATCTCTAAGTCTAATGGCCTCTATTCTAAAGAAAACATTGGAAATGACAGAGCCTTGTAGTAGAGGAGACTTGCTAAGATGTTACTGTTGATAACAGTATTGATAAGAACTTACAGAAGGCTGTTGGGGGGCCAGAGAGGAGAGGTTGGATTGCAGAAACATTTTGAACATAGATTTAAAAGAACTTAATGGTCCATTAAATGTGGAGAGGTAGAAGTTGAGGATCACACCCAGGTTTCTGGCTTGGGTTCCTGGGTGGATAGTGGTACCACTGTCTGAGATAGGGAATAAAGGAGGAGGAGGAGGTTTTGTAGGAGTTGGAGGGGAAGATAAGCATTGGGCATTTTAAGTTTGAGATGCCTGCAGAGCATCCAGACAAAGATATCTAGTAGTCAGTTAGAAATATGGGTCTGGAGATACAGACATGTGAGTTATTAGGACTTGGGTAGAAGGCTATGAATGAGGTAATTCAGGGAGAGGAGAACAGGACCCAAAACAACAATCCAGAAGGACACTAATATTTGAGGATTTTGTTTACAACAAACAAGAGTGGAAAATTCTGTTAAAAAAAGTACAAAGAAATAATAGGACAAGAAGGAGAAAATGCTTTAGAGAATAATCACATAGAAATAAGGAGAAAAAAAGGGTTTACAGAATAAAAGTTTGGTCAACTATATCAACTGCTGAAGAAAGATTAAGTAGTATGAAGTCTCAAACTAGAGCATTGATTTTAGCTATCAGGAGGCTACTGGTAACTTTAGTGACAGCAATTTTGTTAGCACCAAAAGAGGGATCCTCACAAGAGATTGGGATGCACTATCCTGAATGCCAGCTCAAAGAGCAAAGGATCCTTTATCCCAAACTTACTTTATTAGTGATTCTTGCAGTGTTCTCCTCTTTTGTTCTAGAGAGAGTGTTTCTTGAAATTACATGTGGCTCTGTTGCCACGTACTCTGGTATAATTCCTTTCCTATTTTAGTTCTGTCCAACAACATCCTAGGTTACCTTTTGTCTTCAAACATATTATTATCTCTTTTTGTAACTGGAGAATAGATACTTAATAATAGAACTTTACCTTCCCCATGATCTCTATGTAGCATCCATGTATTTAGGCTGAACTTTGGGAAAGACATATATGGTTCCAAGAAATATTCCTATGGCCAAAATGTCAGGAGTATCATTACCTACATGGAAGTTTCAAGTGTTTATTAGTCAGGGATACATAGGAATCAATATTAAGAGTTCATAAACGAAAGATAAAAACTACATGAAATACTGGAGGACAAATGACAGTACCATTCATAGACTCCCTCTTCCCATCTCTCCTGATCATCGTTCCCTACTACTTGTAAAAGAACTGAGGGTTATTTTAGTGTTGAAGATCAAGGTGGGCTGAGTTGAACTAGGAATATATTGTGAATGAGGTTGTAATGAGCCCTCATGATTAGGATTAGTGTTCTTATAAAAGAGGCTCCAAAGAGGTCCCTTGCCCCTTCCACTATGTGAGGACACAGCTGTCTATAAACCAGGAAGCTGGACCTCACCAGACACAGAATCAGACAACTTGAAATTGTCTTATTTGGTTGATTTTGATTTTTTTTTTCTCTTTTGCTTCAGTTTGGATGGTTTCATTGCTTTGCCTTCAAGGTCACTTTTATAGTGTCTAATTCCGATGAAGCTTATCTGGTTACCTTTTCATTTCAGATACTATTTTCTTCAGTTCTAGAATTTCCATTTTGTTCTTTTTTTATAGTTTCCATTTCTCTATTGAGATTTTCTATTTGTTGTTTTACTACATTTATGTTTTCCTTTAAATATTTAAACACATAATAGCTACTTTTAAGTCCTTATCCCCTATTTTCATCATCTCTTTCATTTCTGAGTTTACAATTTTTTCTCCTGGTCGAGAGTCACATTTTCCAATTCTCATGTCTTGTAATTTGCTATCTTAGGCTAGAAACTACAGACACTACTCTGAAAGACTTTTATTCTCTTTCATGATGGAGTATTGAATATTGCTAAAATAGTTAATTTACTTGCATCTCAGTGTGATACTTTCAAGGTTTGTTTTTAAGTTTTGTTTTTAGAGCTAGAGTACCCCTTACTCTAGGACACCAGTGTTCAATATGAAATCCACTAACCACATAGGGCTATTAAATAATTGAAATGTGACTAGTCAGAATTGAAGTGTGCTGTAAGTGTAAAATGAACACTGAATTTCGAAGACTTAGTATGAAAAAGATTGTAAACTATCTCATTAATAATTTTCTGTGTTGAAATGATCATTTTTGGACATATTGGGTAAAATATTTTATTTACATTAATTTTGTTTACTTTTTTTCCAAGAGGTTACTAGAAAAAGTTTAAATAACGTTTATGTCATTATATTTCTCATGAAGTATGCTACTGTAGTGCTAGTTTAACCCCATTCATAAAACCTAGGCTTTCTGGGATTTCTACTAAATTTCTCGGATAGTTAAATAGACCTTTCCACTGTGGTTGGTTGGAACACCAACATCTCCCATTCCTGTTCAACTTCTGATCATTGTTCAACCCATAGTTTCTCCATAGTTGTTCTCTTCCTAATAGTTGCCCTTTGCCTAGTCTTGCAGAGTCTTTTCCTGTGCAGACTTCTCTGTGCAACTTCCTTCTCAATGATATCTGGTCTCCATCTCCTCAGCTCAGATACACCACCATGCTTTATTTGGCCTTTCCAGTGGAAGGTGCCCCCAGACAAAAGCCACTGCAATCCTGAAGCTTGTTCATTTGTTTCTCTTTTGTAGGGATAATAGTTCTGTGTTTCCTATTGATCAATGTCTAAAAACATTTATTTTGCCTAGTTTGATGGTTGTTTTTGGTGGAAAGTCTTATATCCAGTATCAGTTGCTTTATCATGATTGAAAGTAGAATTCTTTATTATGATCTTTCATTTTCATGTTGGACATTTTCCTTACATGTCTGATGGGTGTTGCTTACGTGTTCGTATTTTACAATAATGCAGCGGGAGAACTGTGACTTCTATGTCCATGGGCAGAGCTTTGCCAACTGGGAAGTTTTGCTTTAATGTGAATGGATGAAAAAACTAACCATAGACATTGGATGCCTGTAATGGACACTGTTGGAAGTCTACCCAGAATTCATTTTCGTTTTTTCCTTGCTAACATAACCCTGCTTTTGGTCAGTTGTCTTTGCCTAACCATGTGCCTGACCAGATGAATGTATCCTCCAGAGTACACCCTGATTGGGCTAAGCTAATACACAACAATTCTGATCCTTCCTGTGACTTGTTTAGGAAGGACATGTGTCACAATTTTGGTCAATGAGACATGAAGAAAAACCATTGAATGGTAGAAGATATTTGTAAATGATATATTAAATAAGGGACTAATATCCAAAATATATAAAGAACTATACAACTCAACACCAAAAAAAACAAACAATCCGATTAAGAAATAGAGGATCTGAATAGATATTTTCCCAAAGCAGATACACAGGTGATCAACAGACACATGAAAAGATGCTCAACATCACTAATATCAAGAAAATGCAAATCAAAACCGCAATGAAATACTACCTTACACCTATCAGAATTGCTAGAATAAAGAACACAATAAAAAACAAGTGTTGGCAAGGATGTGGAGAAACAGGAACTCTCCTGCACTGTTGGTGGGAATGTAAACTGATACAACCACTGTGGGAAACAGTATGGAGGATCCCCAAAAAATTAAAAATAGAAATACCATATGATCCAGTAATTCCCCTACTGGGTATTTACCCAAAGAAAATGAAAATACCAATTCAAAAAGATGTATACACCCTTATGTTTATTGCAGTAGTATTTAAAATAGCCAAGATATGTGGCACAAAAACAGACACTCAGATCAATGGAACAGAACAGAGAACCCAGAAATCGACCCACAAATGTATGGCCAACTAATCTTTGACAAAGCAGGAAAGAACATCCAATGGAATAAAGACAGTCTCTTCAGCAAATGGTCCTGGTAAGACTGGACCACTTTCTTAAACCTTACACAAAAATAAACTCAAAATGGATGAAAGACCTATTTGTAAGACAGGAAACCATAAAAATCCTACAGGAGAAAGGTAAAAACCTCGTTGATCTCGGCCACAGCAACTTCTTACTCAACACGTCTCCAGAGGCAAGGGAAACAAAAGCAAAACTGAACTATTGGGACCTCATCAAAATAAAAAGCTTCTGCACAGAGAAGGAAACAATCAGCAAAACAGTATGGAAAGGAATGGGAGAAGATATTTGCAAATGACATATCACATAAAGGGTTAGTATCCAAAATCTATAAAGAATTCATCAAACTCAACACCCAAAAAACAAATAATCCAGTGAAGAAATGGGCAAAAGACATGAATAGACACTTCTCCAAAGAAGACATCCAGATGGCCAACCAACACATGAAAAAATGCTCAACATCACTCACCATTAGGGAAATACAAATCAAAACCATATTGGATACCACCTCACACCTGTCAGAATGACTAACAACTCAGGCAACAACAGATGTTGGCGAGGATGTGGAGAAAGAGGATCTCTTTTGCATTGCTGGTGGGAATGCAAGTTGGTGCAGCCACTCTGGAAAATAGTATGAAGATTCCTCAAAAAAATTAAAAATAGAACTACCCTATGACCCAGCAATTGCACTACTAAGTAGTTATCCAAAGGATACAGGTGTGCTATTTCGAAGGGGCACATGCACCCCAATGTTAATAGCAGTGCTATCAACAATAGCCAAAGTATAGAAAGAGCCCAGATGTCCATCAGCAGATGAATGGATAAAGAAAATGTGGTATATATATATACAATGGAGTATTACTTGGCAATCAAAAAGAATGAAGTCTTGCCATTTGCAACTATGTGGATGGAACTGGAGGGTATTATGCTATGTGAAATTAGTCAGAGAAAGACAAATATCATATGACTTCACTCATATGAGGACTTTAAGACACAGAACAGTTGAACACAAGGTAAGGGAAGCAAAAATAATATAAAAACAGGGAGGGGGACAAAACATAAATGACTCTTAAATATAGAGAACAAGCAAAGGGTTGCTGTAGGGGTTGTGGGAGGGGGTGATGGGCTAAATGGGTAAGGGGCATTAAAGAATCTACACCTGAAATCTTTGTTGTACTATATGGTAACTAACTTGGATGTAAATTTTAAAATTAAATAATTAACTAAAAAAAAGTGATGTTAAAAAATAAATAAAATAGCCAAGATATGGAAGCAACCTAAATGTTTATTGACATATGTGTATACACACACACACACACACACACACACACACACACACAGTGGAATGTGATGCAGCCACAAAAAGGATGAGATCTTGCCATTTGCAACAACATGGATGGACCTGGAGGATATTAAACTAAGCGAAATAAGTCAGACTGAGAAAAAGAAATACCATATGATTTCACTCATATGTAGAATCTAAAAAACAAAGCAAATGAATAAACAGAACAAACTGAAGGTTGCCAGAGGGAAGGCGGGTGGAAGGAATGGCCAAAATGGGTGAAGAGGAGTGGGAGATACAGGCTTTCAGTTATGAAATGAATCAGTCCTGGGAATGAAGGGTATAGCGGCACATGGCTGGCTTGATCACTGGAGCATGCAATTCTTGATCTTGAGGTTGTAAGTTCAAGTCTCAATCGGAAGTAGAGATTACTTAAAAATAAAATCTTTAAAAAATTAAAAAAAATAAAAGGGTACAGTATAGGGAATACATATCGTCAATGATATTGTAATAGCATTGTATGGTGACAGATGGCAGCTACACTTGTGGTGAGTACAGCATAATGTATAAAGATGTTGAATCACTATGTTGTACGCCTAGAAATAATGTAACATTGTCAGCTATACTCAAAAAATTTTTTTTAAGTTTATTTACTTATTAGAGAGAGAAAAAGAGGAGAGAGAATCCCAAGCAGGCTCTGTCATATGATATGTCATATGTCATATGAATAATGCTACTATGTTGTTAGTGCAGAGCCCAAGGCATGGCTTGAACCCACGAACTGCAAGATCACGACCTGAGCTGAAACCATGAGTCGGACACTTAACTGACTGAGCCACCCGGGTGCCTCTCAAAAAAATGTTTAATATAAATATATAGTAAATAAATAAAAATTTTAAAAAGAAAAACCCACTGAGAACATCTGGAAAACGTTTCCTAAGTTAAAAAAACACACACACACAAAAGAAAATATGGTCCCTTCTTTTAGGTGTTTTCAAAGCTGAAAATGATCCTTGGGGATGAAATCTGAAGAACACAGAACAGAAAGATGGGATGATGCTGGATCCTTGGTGATGTCATTCAGCCACTGAATTGGAATCCATAGGCTACTTATTCTACCTCCAAACATCTGAGATATCATATTTCTGTGTTGTTAAATTCCTGGTAATTATAAATAAAGACATTCTAACTTTATACAAATTCCAGAATGTACACGACTTGGTGCTCAACTGGCTCTGTTAATCCAGAAATTCCAAGTTTACATTTCCAGTGACTGAGGATGACCAAAATAAAAGACATGAATGGAATCAGTTGGTCTTGAAGTTCTGAACGGAACTCTGGTACAAAGTTATTTTGGAGTCAGAACCAACAGATCTCTAATATTCCTTGGGTCTGAAAATTGCAGCAACTGGTGAGACAGAAGGTTGGTACTTTTTAAGGCACTCATATTTTTGAGGGCTTGAACTTTGGAATTTGATATCTTTAGGTTGTTATGGGTAGAAGTTGGAACTGGCAGAGACTTTTGGGTACTCTTTTTTTAAAAATGGTAATTTACATGTCACAAATTCATCATTTTAAGGGTATAATTCTGTAGTTTTTAATATATTACTACTGCTATTTAATTATAGAATATTTTTCATCCATCAATTAATAGACATTTATGTTGTTGCTATTTTTTAGCTATTATGAATAATGCTACTATGAACATTCCTGTACAAGTTTTGGTGTGGACATATATGTTTTCATTTCTCTTGGATATATATCTAGGAGTACAAGTGCTGAGTCATATGGGATAATTCTATGTTCAACATTTTGATGAACTACCAGACTATTTTCAAAAGCAACTGCAGCATTATACAGTCCTACCAGCTATGTATGAGGTTTCTAATTTCTCCATATGTTGTCAACACTTATTATTGTCTTTTTTAAAATTATAATCATCCCAATAGGTATGTAGTGGTTTTGATTGTAATTTAGCTAATTAATAATGATGGTGAGCATCTTTTCATGTGTTATGGGCTATTTGCATATATTCTTTGGAGAAATGTTTTTCCAAATCTTTGGTCCATTTTTAAATTGAGTCATTCATCTTTTGTCTTTTTGTTGAATTTAAGAGTTCTTTATATATTCTAGATACTAGATTCTTATTACATAGGGTATGCTTTGCAATTATTTTTCCCATTCTCTGATTCATTTTGATTTTTTAGAGTTTATTTGTTTGTTTTGAGAGAGAGAAAGAGCACATGTGTGCATAGGAGGGACAAAGAGAGGGGAGAGAGAGAATCCCAAGCAGACTCCACACTATCAGAGCAGAGCCAGTGTGGGGTGAGATGATGACCTGAACTGAAATTAGGAGTCAGGTACTTAATCTACTGAGCCACCCAGGCACCCCTTGAATTGATTTTTGTATATGGTGTGATGTAGGGATCTAATTTCATTCTTTTGTATGTAGATATCCAGTTGTCTCATTACCATGTGCTGAAAAGACTATTCTTTCTTTCATTGAATTATTGTGGCACCTTTGCCAAAAATTAATTAACAATAGATGTGAGGGCTTATTTCTAGACTCAGTTCTAATTCATTGATCAACTGCAGTTGACCTTTGAACAACACTGGGGGTAAGGGCACTGACCCCCGACACAACTGAAAATCCACCTACAACTTTTTACTCCTCAAAGCTTAACTAATAGCCTACTATTGACCTGAAGCCTATCAATAACATAAATAATTGATCAATACTTATTTTGTAGGTTGTATCTATTATATACTATATTCTTACAATAAAGTAAGCTAGAGAAAAGAAAATGTTATTAAGAAAATCATAAGGAGAAAATACATTTATAAGGGCACCTGGGTAGCTAAGTTGGTTAAGCATCTGACTCTTGGTTTTGGCTCAGGTCATGATCTCACTGTTCATGAATTCGAGCCCCACATTGGTCTCTGTGCTGGCAGCATGGAGCCTGCTTGCGATTCTCTCTCTCTGCCCCTCCCCTGCTAGCTTGCTGTCTCTCAAAAATCAATAAATAAACGTTAAGAAAAAGAAGAAAATACATTTATAGTACTATAAAATCTCTACATTATAAGTAGACTCATACAGTTCAAACCCATGCTGTTCAAGGGTCAACTGTAGCATGCTTGACCACAATTTGTGTTTTTATAAAGCAAATTAACTAATAATTATTAAATGAGAGACTGATCTCAGCCTAGCATGGAATTTGTCATCCTCAAATTTTCATACTTGATTTTTCTAGTGAAAGGAGGCCACAGCAGAGGTAATAGAATTGTAACCTTTATTAGGGTGGGAAAAGGCCTTCAGCTCAGCTGCGACACAGGCAAGAAATCTTTCAACTCTTAAAAAAAATAAAAAATGAGCACTAGTACCCAGGATGCCTCCTCAGAAAGGTACTCTCTCACACTGTATCAGGTTTCACTTCTCTCTGTGCATGCCTTAAAGCAACCCCACTGGCAAGGAGCTCTACTTCATCTACATTATTTCAGTACCCATCAGTTTGAATTTCTACTCTTAACATTTTTAAAAAAATATATCCCTGAAGCAGCTTCTGCTATAAGCGCCTGCTAGGGTCATTTAAGTTTCTCCTCAGGTGCCAATTACTGGCGTGTGATTTTTTTGTGCTCTGGTTCCAAAGTAGCATGGATTTTAAGTGGTGCACCATAACCCTGTTTTTCCCATAAGCCCTATTATTTCTAGTGCAAAATATTGCAAGACATAAGGTTTTTCATGAATGTACATAACATTTACAACATAAATGCCTGTATTTTTACATTTTAACCGAGGATTTTTGAGATACTGGATTCACTTAAAGTAGAATCTTTAGCTACAGTGGCAGGACAATGAGATGGAGATGTGTAGATAAATAGGAGTTTTGCTGTCCTTCAAATCTTCATTTTAAAGACATTCTCCTACTTAAAGGATGGGCTAATCCAATCTGGGCCTCTGAAATTTTTCTTTATTAATAATAGTAATAGCTAATGATCCTCAGTCCATCCCATTTCCCAGTCCATTGATGTTGTTGCTGCTACTCAGTCCTCCACTGTGTGCTCCTTCATCCTTCTACTACAAATCCATTAGGCCAGTTAGCTATAGTTTAGCCAGCCCCAGACTCCCTCCCACTGCCCCCAGTCACAAGTGGGTTTTCACAGCCTACTAGGTAAAATGTGTCCTCTTAGTCCATGCTTCCCAAACTTAGGCATTTTTCAGAATCACCTGGAGGGCTTGTTCAACCACCGGTTCTTAGATGCCACCTCTGGAGATTCTGATACACTATACATGAGGTCTGAGTGAGGATTGGCATTTCTAACAAGGTCCCAGGTGATCCTGAGGCCCCGCCTCCAGAGACCATATTTTGAATGGCATTGCTATAAATGGCCCTGTCATCAGCAGTGTTAATTATCTTAACCAGTTCCTTCCCTGTCAAACCTTTTTCCCTGGCCATTGCATTGGCACAGCCATTCACAACCAGGGGCAGTTTTGATCCCCAAGACATATTTGACAATGTCAGGGAACACTTTTTGTTGCCATAACTGGGAGGGTATGCTACTGGTGTCTAGTAGGTAGATACCAGAGATGCTGCTAAACATCTTACAATGCTCAAGGTAGCTTCTTACCACAAAGAATTATATGGCCCAAAATGTCAGTAGTGCCCAGGTTAAGATACTTGGCAGGGATGTGCTATTGCTTTGTTTGCCCATAGCATGCAATCCTTCTGATTGCATCTATGTCAAGTTGATAGCCTATGAAGCAAAGATAGAGATAAAGGAACAGTTGCATTTCCCACCCCAAATTTGTTTACATTTCATTGAAAATACAGCATCTAAACTTTCAAAGTGTAAAGTGCTTTGAAAAATCACCTATAAACATGATAACTTGTCTTCAGAGTTCTAATTTCTCCTTCTTAGGTCTCATGGCAGAATGGAAGACTTTACTGAAGCCAAATCTTTGGATATTGGGCCCATCTATTTCTTTGATCAGGTAATAATATACCTCAGTCTCATCAAATTGTAGTTTGCATTTCTAAAAATAATTAGCTTTGGACCAGTATTTTTCTCTGCTTTTTAATCAGAAAATTTTCTTTCATTTTAGATGAAACCAAAAAGGAAAATATGGGAAAAAAGAGAACATGAAGGCCATTTCCCCCATTTAAGATACACCTCAAGAGCTATTTATAGGTAAAATATTTGGAATTACTCTTTAATTGCTGGGATCACTTTACATTTTCAAAGAGTTATAGGTGCTCAGGACCAGTGCTTCCTATTCCCCATCCCTTAAGAAACTATATCAAGGAATTTCCTATTTCAAAGCTGACCATGAAGCCAATCAGAGAACTTTATTTTAGCTAGATCAGTGATTAATTGAAGCATAATTGGTCATATCTGACCAGTCACTCTGTTTGCCCCTTTCCACACAAACCCAGCCTCAGTTTTGCTTTATAGGGTTTGTACTAGATGTACCCTTTGGTTTCTGCATTGCTTACTTTCTGTTCCTTTTTCTTTTTTAAGTTTATTTATTTTGAGAGAGAGAGCAGGGGAGGGGCAGACAGAGAGGGAGAGAGAAAATCCCTATCATGCTCCTTACTGGTAGCACAGAGCCCCACATCGGCTCACAAACAATGAGATCGTGACCTAAGCTGGTATCAGGAGTCAGATGCTTAACCAACTGAGCCACCCAGGGACACTTCTTCCTGTTCCTTTTCAGATTTTACTTAAATATTACCTTTTTGATGAGACTTTTCTTGATTATCCTATTTCAAATTTCTACCCTGTCCTCACTTTGGCATTCCCTATTCTTCCTAACTTTCCTCATGCATTTATCACTTTCTATAACATTATAAATGTCATTCCTATTTCTTTGTTTGCTCTGCCTCCCCTTGTGAGAGTATCAGGTCTATAGGGAAGGATTTTTTTAAATCTACTTGATCACTTATCTATTCCCAGTCCTAAAAGCAATGCTTAACACACAGAATGGGCTTAATACAGATTTGTGTCCGCCCTTAAATATAAATGAGATGATGGAACTAGTCATTTCACAATGTTTTTTACCTGCTAATTACTACGTTTTTTAACTTGGAAATTAACTCATCTTAGAACATGTATCACAAGGTTGTATAAGGTTAAAAGCTGTCAGTTATACCAGTGAGTTCTTGAGCAGGGGCAACTTTGCCCCACAAGGGGCATTTGGCAATATCTGAAGACATTTGTGGTTGCCATAACTAAGGATGCAACACTAAACATCCTACAATGCACAGGACTGCCCTCCACAACAGAGAATTATCTGGTCCAAAATGTCAATAGGGCCAGGGTTGAGAAACCATAGTATACTCTCATGTGGTAGAGTTTGTTTGTTCGTTTGTTTGTTGTTTTGAGCCTGCTATAACTTTTCTCAAGACCACTGCAAGTTGCTGCTCTTTTCAGAAGTCTACTGTCTTTTTATTTCCAACTCTTTCTGTTTGAAAAACAATTCGACATAACTTGGTTATTTTACATTCACAGTAGTTGGCTTATAATTGGCACTCAGTAAATGAGTTCAGGTTGTCATAGGGGCAATAAGTAGGTCTGTTTATCATAAGGCTCCAGGGCTTTATTGGCTGCCCAGCTTTCTTATTTGATACATGTCTTAAGCATTGCTTCTGTTCATTCCAATTAGAAACACCCTGTTTCTTCCACTGGCTATCCTACTGCTGCCACTGTACCAGGAGTAAAATCCACACTTTTAACCATGAGCTGCAAGTCCTTCTGTCATTTCCTCTCCTACCTGCCCTCTGACTTCCTTGCATGCCACTGCCTGTCACTTGCTCCCTAGACATTATGGCCTATCTATTCTTTTAACAACCAAGGCCACCTGCTTTTGGTTCTTTGCATCTGCTGTACGCTCTCCTTTGAATGTTTTTCTGCCATATTGTTTTATGCTTGGCTCTTCCTCCTCATTATTCTAGTTTCATTGCAAACGCCACCTCAGAAAGGCCATCCCTGATCTCCCAATCCAAGGAAGCCAAACATACACCACCCCCGTCACTCTATTACAGTGTCTTGTTTTATTTTCCTTATTGCAGTTATCACTATCTGTAATTTTCATTGCCTTCCTTTCTCTCTCCCCTCCTTCTTCCTCCTTTCATTTTTCCTTCCTGTCTTCCCCATTAAGGTCCATGAGGTAGAGTTCCGTTCTCTTTGCCATGTCTCTCTAGCGCCTAGAACTGTGCTGATGAATATTTCTTGAATGAGTGAGTCATTTCTTCATATGTGCTGTTCCTAGAGAAATGGGGCTACTTTTAACACTGAGCCAGGTGCCAAGACCTTCATTGTTGATTATCTCCTTAAGGTTTTTAAGTCTGGTTTTGAAATGGGTAGTCCATTATTTGAGCTTCTGTCTGAAAAATAAACCAGACAGGTAAGTATTATTTTTAAAATGCACATTCAATTTCTCAACAACCCTCTGAAGGAAGTAAAATTATTGACCTTATCTTACACATAATAAAACTGAGGCAATTAATAAATGGTAGGTGTTAATATTATTATTGAAATAAGTAGTTTTTATCATTTCATTTGAGCAATAGGTAAATCTGACAATTATGAATGCATATTTACAGGATGTTAACAAAAAAAATACCTTAAAGTGAAGATAACACAGTATGGCTCATACAGTTTGTATTGGAGTTTAGTAAAATGATGTTTATGAAAGCAACTTTAAAGCTATAAAGAGATATAGAAATTTCATGAGTTATTATATTTAAAGTTTTCAAAAATGGGTCTTCCATCTTTTAAATATCAGTGAAAATATAACTAATGCCTGAAGATCAAAGATTTAAGATCTACATTTAGAATTCTTATGCAAATTAAAATACCTTTTCATCTTAAAAACATTCCCTTTAACTTTACTTAAATACTTAGTTGGGAAAGTACTGTTATTTTTCACATTATGTGAATGGAATTATTATTTAGAAGAGAAATACAAGTAACTCTTTAGTGTTTACCATTTTTAAAATTTTTTTTAATTTTTAATGTTTTATTTGTTTTTGAGAGAGAGAGAGACAGAGACAGAGTGTGAGCAGGGGAGGAGCAGAGAGAGAGGGAGACACAGAATCTGAAGCAGACTCTAGGCTCCAGGCTCTGAGCCATCAGCACAGAGCCGAATTCAGGGCTCAAACTCACAATCTCTGAAATCATGACCTGAGCCACAGTCATTTAACCAACTGAGCCACCCAGGTGTCCCAGTGCTGTTTACCATTTAATAAAAACTTTATGCAAGTGAAATTCCATCGAGTGTTGATAATGTTTTACCACACTGACTTGGTGGAAGAAAACACTTTGAAATTGTAATGACTTGGTTAGCTGTCTTAGAAGTCTTTGAGCAACTGGTTTAGGGAACATTTCAAAGGACAGCTCGTTTAAAGTACTTTTGTTCATACCTCTGATAGTGTATTGAAATCAGTTTTGGTTTCTTATGCAATAGATACTGATTGAATAAATGAATAAAGATAGTAGCCAGATTATAGATTTTAAGCTCCTGAAAGGGAAGGACTGTGTCTTCTCTGTGTATTCTGTGTAACACAGTGTCCATGCAATGTATGCTTGATTGTCCTCCTAGATTTTATTATATCAACTATCAGAGGCTTGAAGATACCTTTGATGTTGCTCAGTAAAATATGTGCTTGGGATATAAATGTTCTATATCCGACTCATGGCTCCTATCTTTTTAAAAAAAATTTTTAATGATTTTATTTATTTTTGAGACAGAGAGAGACAGAGCATGAGCAGGGGAGGGGCAGAGAGAGAGGGAGACACAGAATCCAAAACAGGCTCCAGGCTCTGAGCTGTCAGCACAGAGCCTGACGCAGGGCTCAAACTCATGGACTGTGAGATCATGACCTGAGCTGAAGTCAGACGCTTAACCGACTGAGCCACCCAGGTGCCCCTCATGGCTCCCATCTTAAAGAAGGATCACATCTGAGCAAAGCCACTAACCCACTAACATTGCTATCTGGACCTAAATCTATCTTTTTTCTCTTTATACTAATATTTGTTGAGCAAATATGTGCTAGAGAAACAGTAATGAACAAAACAAAGCCTCTGTTTCATGGCTTTCATTGGAGCAAAAGGAAACAAATTAAAGCCAAATAAACAAGTAAATATATAGAATATCAAATAGTGATATGTGCCTTAGAGAAAAAAACAGGTTCAAGGGGAAGAGGGTGATGCTATATTGTATAGGGTGTTCAAAATGGCTCCATTTCTATAGTAATATTTGAGCAGAAGATGGATGTAAGGGTGTATGGTACATAACAGTGAGAAGCATCCTTGGTCTATTTGAGGATAACAAGGGGGCCAGTGTGGCTGAAGCAGAATGAATTGGAAGAGAGTAGTAGGAGATAAGATTATAAGAATAAGAGGAAAGGGAGAGGCATCTATGTGTCTCAGTTGGTTGAACATCCAACTTCAGCTCAGGTCATGATCGCAGAGTTCATGAGTTGAGTTCGAGCGAGCCCTGCATCAGGCTTGCTGCTGTCAGCACTGAGCCCACTTCAGATCCTCTGTCCCCTTCTCTCTCTACCCTTCCCCACTCACTCTCTCTCTCTCTCTCTCAAAAATAAATAAACATTAAAAAAAATAATAATAAGAGAGGTGCACCTGGATAGCTCAGTCGGTTAAGCATCGGACTCTTGATTTCAGCTCAGGTCATGATCTCATGATTCATGGGTTCAGGCCCCTTGTCAGGCTCCATGCTGATAGCTGTGGAGCCTGCTTGGGATTCTCTGTCTCCCTCTTTTTCTGCCCTTTCCTTGCTCACTCCCTATCTCTCTCTCTCTCTCTGTCTCTCTCTCTCTCAAAATAAATAAATAAATAAATAGCAAAAAAAAAAAAAAAGAGGGGATGGAGAGGGTCAGATCATGAAAGACCTTGGGCGCCACTGTTATGCAGGCTTTTATACTGAGTGACATGGGAAGCCACTGCAGAATCTGAGTGTAGAGGGGTCACTGGACCTGATTAAATGACTAGGCTTGTGTGTTGAGATTCAATTTTAAGAACTGGGGGGAAAAGCAGAAGATTAGATAAGAGCCTATCTATAGTAATAATCTAGGCAAGGGATGATTATAGATCACCTAGTGTGATAGTTCTGAAAGAGGGGCAATAAGGTTGATTCTGGATATAGTTTAAGGTAGAGATGACTGTGTTTGTTATGGAACAGATATAGAATGTGAGAAAAAGATAGGATAAAGATATCCAAAGATAACACCAGAGCCTTTGACCTGAACAGCTAGAAGAATGGAGTTGCTATTTATTGAAGTAAGTAAAAACTAAGGGAAAAACAGGTTTGGTGGGAAAGACCAGGAGTTCATTTTTGGACATGTTGGATAAGTTGACCTTGAGATGCCTTTTAGAGATGTTATGTAGAAAGTGAGTATAAAAGTTTGGGGGTCAGGTGCGAGGTCAGAAGTAGATATGTACATTTGTGAGTTGTCAGGGTCTAAATAGTTTTTAAAGCCTTTCAAATGGGTAAGCTTACAAAGGGAGTATAAGTAGAGAGAAGAAGGGAGGTGTGAGAGGGAGAAGTTAACTCAGAGATGAAGAGAAACCAGCAAAGGGTTGGAGAAGGAATATCCAGTGAGGGAGGAGAACCAAGAGAAAGTGATGTTCAAAAAACCAATGAAGAAAATGTTTCAAGAATGCTCAGTTATGTCAAATGCTGCATGGGAGTTGTATGAGTTGAAGACTGAATAGTGACTGTTTGGTTCAGTATGATCAAGGATTTTGGTGACTTTAAAAGAGGCTTCTCTGTGGAGAGGTGGGGACACATAGAGTGGGTTGAATAGAGAATGGGAGCAAGTATAAACAACTTTCAAAACTTTGCTTTTTCAAAGCAAAACAACTTTTACTGTATACCACTTCACACCCATTAGGATGTCTATTAAAACAAAAAACAGAAGGTAACAAGTATTGGCAAGTATGTAGAGAAATTGGATTGTGCATTGCTGGTGTAACTGTAAAATGGTGCAGTGACTGTAGAAAATTATATGACATTTCCTCAAAAAATTAAACATAGAGTTACCATGATCTAGCAATTACAATTCTAGAAGTGAAATAAGGACTTGAACAGGTAGTATATACCCATGTTCATAGCAGTATTATTCATAATTGCCAAGAAGGTGGAAGCAACCCAAGTCCATTGACAGATGAGGGGATAAACAAAGCGTGGTATACACGTACAATGGAATGTTACTCCTTAAAAAGGAAATTCCGACACATGCTGCAACATGGCTGAAACTTGAAGACGTTATGCTAAATGAAATAAGACAGTCACAAATGAACAAATATTGTATGATTCCTCTTATATGAAGTTCATAGGGTAGTCAAAATTGTAGACACAGAAAGTAGAATGGTGGTTGCCAGGGCTGGGGGTGGAGTGAGTGATATAGGGTATATAATGTCTCCTCTACCTTCTCAGGATCTCCTACCGGGATGGATATAAGACAGATCAGTAGGAGAAAAACATTTTTATCTAGTAATTTTTAAGTGTAGAACAAACACCCAATGGAACAGAGTTGAATGCTTATATGCTAGGTCGGACAAAATAATAAACTGTGAAAATGTGACAAGACAAAGAGGTAGGCTAGAGCAATTAATCCTTGAGAAATGACTCAGAAGGTAAAACTTTAACAAAATTTGTTTGTACAGATTTTTCCTGACCTCAACTTAATCTTTGGTGATAAGAATGTTTCTTCCTCCTGGTATAGGGAGGGTATGTTTCACCTGAGGGTTTTAGCTCCTGCTTTCAGGAAGAAAAAGGAAGGTCAGAATGCACCTTCCATTTGCTATTTTTCAAATGCCTTTAACTCAATATAATCAATATGCTAAAATGGCATATTTTGGGGTGGTATGCTCTGAACCTCCACAGTAGGGATGGAGAGTTAGTGTTAATGGGTACAGAGTTTCATTGGTGAAGATGAAAAAGTTCTGGAGATGAATGATAGCAATGTTTGCACAATAATGTGGATATACTCAATGCTTTAGGACTGTACACTTAAAATTGATTAAAATGGTAAATTTTATGTGAATTTTATCATAATAAAGAAAAGGAATTTTGCCATTAAGGGGGCAGATAAATGATTTGTAGTTGGCAGGAACTGTATCAGTTCCTAAAAGTGTGTGGAGAAAAACACTGAAGAAATTTGTAAAACTAGGCTGTTGGTAATGCCTTGTAAGAGAGCGTCAGCTGGGGGCGCCTGGGTGGCGCAGTCGGTTAAGCCTCCGACTTCAGCCAGGTCACGATCTCGCGGTCCGGGAGTTCGAGCCCCGCGTCAGGCTCTGGGCTGATGGCTCGGAGCCTGGAGCCTGTTTCCGATTCTGTGTCTCCCTCTCTCTCTGCCCCTTGCCCGTTCATGCTCTGTCTCTCTCTGTCCCAAAAATAAATAAACTTTGAAAAAAAAAATTAAAAAAAAAAAAAAAAAGAGAGAGTCAGCTGAAGTCTGACCTTCCTTTAGTCTCTACCCCCTAGATTCAAACCCTGTGCATTTTAAGGGCCCAGAGATGGGGTAATCAGCACCTGGGATATGGACTTATCAACCAAAAATGTCTGTGGGACTGGGAAGGGCGTGGGGGTGCCACTAATTTCTAGTTGTTTTGGAAGAATTCCTCTAGGAAGCAATAGACTTAAATGCCACTTGATCAGCAGTACATTCTCTCTCCTGGTAGTTTAGATACATGGTAGGCCAAATCTTAACCATAATCACTTTGGTAGTAGAGTTAAAACATTAAGAATTCAGACGGTCTTATCAAAGGTGAACAACTTTGGCCCAAGAGAGTGCCAAACACTCTCTCTCAGGATAGCAATGGCCATGGAATTGTATGTTCCCTTTTATATACATTCCATATTAATATAGATATTAGTGTGAAATACTAGTATACATACAGTGTAGTTCTACATCTTTAGAAGTCAATATGAGGGGCACCTGAGTGGCTGAGTTGGTTAGTGTTATATATATAAATTCAGGGGGTGAGTCAAATAACACACATGTTTTAATTTACCAACAGGATCCCCCTCCATTTTATCCTTTTATTTTTTAAATTAATAGTAAATTTTGATGACTATAAACAGATGGTATTTTATGATCTTACTTCTGCTCAATTTTATCTTTCGATACTTCATTGTGAAGATTTTCTTCTGACTTGTCTTTCGTTTAACTAATTTTCTTTTCAGCTTTGTGTCTAATATGCTGTTAAACCCATCTACTGAGTTCTTAATTTGGCTTATGATATTTTTCAGCTTTATAATTTCTATCTGGTTCTTTTTCTTTTTTTTTTTTTTAATTTTTTTTTTCAACCTTTATTTATTTTTGGGACAGAGAGAGACAGAGCATGAACGGGCGAGGGGCAGAGAGAGAGGGAGACACAGAATCGGAAACAGGCTCCAGGCTCTGAGCCATCAGCCCAGAGCCCGACGCGGGGCTCGAACTCACGGACCGCGAGATCGTGACCTGGCTGAAGTCGGACGCTTAACCGACTGCGCCACCCAGGCGCCCCTATCTGGTTCTTTTTCAAGCATGCTCATGTGTGTATGTGTGTGTGTGTGTGTGTGTAGCTTTCAGTTCTTTGCAAACATTCTCAATTTCCTTGGTCATCGTAAGCAGAGTTATTTTAAACTATATATCTCCCTATGGTTCTATTTTATTAGTTGCTGTTTCTACTGGCTCTCATTCACGTTCTCTTGATTCCTTGTAAATCTTGTGTTTTAAAACACTTTGTGTCACATATTGTATTTGAAAACTATTTTTAAAAATAATTTGGGGGCGTCTGGGTGGCTCATTCAGTTAAGCCTCTGACTCTTGATTTTGGCTCAGGTCATGTTCTCACGGTTTGTGATTTCAAGCCCTGCATCAGGCTCTGCACTGACAGTGCTGAACCTGCTTGGGATTCTCCCTCCCTCTCTCTCTGCCCCTCCCCAGCTCGCTCGCTCTCTCTCTCTCTCTCTCTCTCTCTCTCAAAGTAAACTTCTAAAAACTTTAAAAAAAACTTTTAAAAAAATTATTTGAGGGGCGCCTGGGTGGCGCAGTCGGTTAAGCGTCCGACTTCAGCCAGGTCACGATCTCGCGGTCCGTGAGTTCGAGCCCCGCGTCAGGCTCTGTGCTGATGGCTCAGAGCCTGGAGCCTGTTTCCGATTCTGTGTCTCCCTCTCTCTCTGCCCCTCGCCCGTTCATGCTCTGTCTCTCTCTGTCCCAAAAATAAATAAACGTTGAAAAAAAAAAATTAAAAAAAAAATTATTTGAGGGCTAGGATGAAGTCAACTTCTACTGGATGAGATTTACATTTGTTTCCGTCAGGAGTTTGTGGATAGCAACACTTAGGGGTCACCTTAATTCAATGTCAGGAAATGAGATAATTTGAAGCTGTGTTATAATGTGCTGGTCTAGGTGTACTTCTGGAAAATCCTTACTCCTAGGCCACAGCCTTTCGAGTCTCAACCAATAACCTTGCCATGGAAGGCCCTAGATTCCAAATTTTGAACACTTAGCCCCCACAAAGCTATCAAAAGTCCTGACCAGTCTTTAAGCCTCTCAGATGCATCTTATAGAATTGGTAAATTTTCCTTCCATACCTCTAACCTTCCACAAAGGGGGAAAATATGGGGTTTTTCTCTTTGGATTTCAATCTTCTTCCAGATACTGATAGTAACTCCTCACTATCTTGTTAGCTCTCTGTAGCCTTTAAGAAAAAAATTTTTTTTTTGGTCCAGCTTTTCTAGTTGTCTCCAAGAAAGGGTTACTTTGAATTACCTAGATGCTATTACCAAAAGGAGTAGATCACTTGCAAGTTTTAAACATGGTATGCATAGTTGTTTTGTAAACTGTGGCTGAAAATTCCAGTATATGAGATATCTAGACCTTTGCAGATCTGTTTCTGTTGCTGCTTTGGAATTTCAGTATAATGTAGTAACATCTGATGGGGTGTGTAGGACAGGCTAAGGGAACATACAACGTGTTTGTAGTCTAACCTAAGAAATTCAGGGAAGGCTCTTTGGAAGAAACGACCTCTGTCTTGTCTTATAATTAAGGTAATGAATAAGCAGTACACACACATACTGGTTTTTATCTTCTGTTCATAAATGTAATAAATATTAATTGTAGAAAAGTTAGAAAAGTATAAAGTATAAAAGAAGGCAAAAAAATGACTTCTACAATCCCATAATCAATTTACTTTTTTGGAGGATATTTGCTTAGTTTCTGTACTAGCAGATATATGGTGCATACATTTACATTTGAGATCATTCCACATATATAACCGTGTATAATCTTTATATAATATTATAATGTAAGCATTTTCCCAAATTATTAAGAGCAATTTTCCAAACAATTCTTCATGCTACCCATTGTATGAGCATGGCACTATTTACTTAGCTATATCCTTATGGGCCATTATTTTTTTTTCAATTTTTTCTAATATCAACAAATAATGTTACAGTTAGCAATTTTATTCACAGGTATTATACATCCTTTTTATTACATTTTAAGATGGATTTCCAGAAGTTGAATTACTGAGTTAAAGAAAATAAAATATCTTTTAAGGCTTACATATGTTTTTTACAGTCATACAAACAGTACAGTATCTAAAGAACAAAAGGAAGCAAGACTATCTACAGTATCTGAATGTGAGAAGAAAGATGAATTCCATTCATCTGGGATCTCACAAATTTCTGGTGTTTCCAAGTTTTCATCTAACCTTCGATTCACCAAAATATACCGGCAAAAGAATCTATTTGAAGAATATAAACTGATTGCTGCTGAAATACTGAGTGAACTTGGGGAGATATTGCAGAAATATGCTGAGTATAACATTACTTTCCCTGCGGGAATTGTAAATCTTATGAATTACAGCTGGCATGATCTTATTGAAGGTGTTTGTAAGTGTGCAACGAAAAATTTGAAGAAAAACAATGCCTTAAAAAGAGATTCCAAAAACATGACCCAAATCAGCACCTGTGCAAAAGAGGAATATCATAAGGAAAATCATCTTGTGAAAGCAAAAAAAGACCACCCTGTTTCATCGGGTGAGTAGAAGTTAATTAGATTTGTAAATAATCCTCCAGGTTTCTTTTTTTTTTTTTAAAGGAATAAAGGGGCGCCTGGGTGGCTCTGTCAGTTAATCGCCTGACTTGATTTCAGCTCAGGTTTGTTAGACTGAACCCCACGTGGAGCTCTGCACTGGGTGTGGAGCCTGCTTGGGATTCTCTCTGTCCCTCTCTCTCTGCCTTTCCCCCCTCACTCATGCGCACTCACTATTGCACACTCTCTCTCTCTCAAAAATAAACAAACATTTTAAAAAAATGAATAAAAATAGCAAGTGAGTGAGATGTTGACAAAACATTATATTAGTGATATATATTTGGTTTGTGTTAATAATTTTAATAAGTGTTAGTGACTGTCAGGAGAAAGATACAAAAATTTATAGTGCTTTCATTTAAGCATCTGTTACACTTTACATTCACGTGATATGAACTTTCTGCCTTAAGGGATCCTACAAATACTTTTACAGTGGCAGGGTCCAAAATAAATATGATGCTAGCCACATATGTAATTTTTTTAATTAACTTTTTATTTTAAGATGATTGTAGATCCACATACAGAGAGATACCATATACCCTTACCCTTTCTCTATATGACAACATCTTGCAAAACTATAGTACAATATCACAGCCAGGATATTGACATTGATACAGTCAAGATTCAAAACATTTCTATCAAGGCAAGAATCATTCATGGAGTCCTTCTGCAACCACACCCACTTCCCTCCTTCTTCCACCCCCTCTTTAATCTTGACAACCACCAACGTGTTATACATTTCTATATTTTTGTCATTTCAAGGATGTTATATAAATGGAATCATGCAATGTATAACTTTTGGTGATTGCCTTTTTTCAGCAAGCTTAATTCTCTGGAGATACATCCAAGTAGTATGTATCAGTAGCTTGTTCCTTTTTATTGCCCAGTAGTATTCCATGGTATGAATGTACTACAGTTTGTTTAACCATTCCTTCCTTGAAGGACATCTAGGTATTTGGGTTTGTTTGTTTGTTTGGGGTTTTTTTCCTTTAGTTTTTAGCTATTATGAAAGCTGCTAAAACATTTGGGTATAGGATTTATGTAAATATAAGTTTAGATTCCTCTTTGATAAATGCCCAGAAGTACAATTGCTGGGCTATGTGGCAACTGCATGTTTACTTTTATTTTTTTATTTTTTATTTTATTTTTTTTAAGCAAAAATCAATTTAATAATTCAAAATGAGTGAAATATTCTAACCACAGTTCTTATGGTTACATTAATTGATTTTCTTTTTTTAATGGCAAAAGCACAAACTTGAAGCATTAACCCAAAAGGATCTGAGGTCATTTCCCAGTCAATGTGATTAATGATTTCAGGTTCATCAGTACTTAAATTTGCAAATTGGGAGTGTTGTGCTGTAAAGTAAGAAATGCTAATGCTGGTCGTATTTCACCTATAGTTTTCATCCTTCATTTAGGGCATATCTGTTCTTATCCTTCCATTTCTTAAATAGGTCAGTGACTCCCATAATCCATAGACTGGTGTTTCAGACGGGTTTTGAAGATTTCTGTTGGTTTATGGCACTATTCTTAGATGTTTAAGAATTATCAAAATTATTTCCATTTGTCTTCACATTTGAAAAAATATTACACAACCTACCCCCTAACACAAACTTTATAAGTGCTGCCATATAATTCCATGCTTAACTTCATGTTAATATTTTTTTTTTGTTTTTGGTTTTTTTTTTTATATATATATGAAATTTATTGACAAATTGGTTTCCATACAACACCCAGTGCTCATCCCAAAAGGTGCCCTCCTC
This sequence comes from Lynx canadensis, assembly GCF_007474595.2. Classification (NCBI taxonomy): domain Eukaryota; kingdom Metazoa; phylum Chordata; class Mammalia; order Carnivora; family Felidae; genus Lynx; species Lynx canadensis. Next base: position 116,118,427 of record NC_044309.1, on the reverse strand, counting down.
AATACCCATCACCCACCCTCCCCTCCCTCCCACCCCCCATCAACCCTCAGTTTGTTCTCAGTTTTTTAACAGTCTCTTATGCTTTGGCTCTCTCCCACTCTAACCTCTTTTTTTTTTTTTTTTTCCTTCCCCTCCCCCATGGGTTCCTGTTAAGTTTCTCAGGATCCACATAAGAGTGAAACCATATGGTATCTGTCTTTCTCTGTATGGCTTATTTCACTTAGCATTACACTCTCCAGTTCCATCCACGTTGCTACAAAAGGCCATATTTCATTTTTTCTCATTGCCACATAGTATTCCATTGTGTATATATACCACAATTTCTTTATCCATTCATCAGTTGATGGACATTTAGGCTCTTTCCATAACTTGGCTATTGTTGAGAGTGCTGCTATGAACATTGGGGTACAAGTGCCCCTATGCATCAGTACTCCTGTATCCCTTGGATAAATTCCTAGCAGTGCTATTGCTGGGTCATAGGGTAGGTCTATTTTTAATTTTCTGAGGAACCTCCACACTGCTTTCCAGAGCGGCTGCACCAATTTGCATTCCCACCAACAGTGCAAGAGGGTTCCCGTTTCTCCACATCCTCTCCAGCATCTATAGTCTCCTGATTTGTTCATTTTGGCCACTCTGACTGGCGTGAGGTGATACCTGAGTGTGGTTTTGATTTGTATTTCCCTGATAAGGAGCGACGCTGAACATCTTTTCATGTGCCTGTTGGCCATCTGGACGTCTTCTTTAGAGAAGTGTCTATTCATGTTTTCTGCCCATTTCTTCACTGGGTTATTTGTTTTTCGGGTGTGGAGTTTGGTGAGCTCTTTATAGATTTTAGATACTAGCCCTTTGTCCGATATGTCATTTGCAAATATCTTTTCCCATTCCGTTGGTTGCCTTTTAGTTTTGTTGGTTGTTTCCTTTGCTGTGCAGAAGCTTTTTATCTTCATAAGGTCCCAGTAATTCACTTTTGCTTTTAATTCCCTTGCCTTTGGGGATGTGTCGAGTAAGAGATTGCTACGGCTGAGGTCAGAGAGGTCTTTTCCTGCTTTCTCCTCTAAGGTTTTGATGGTTTCCTGTCTCACATTTAGGTCCTTTATCCATTTTGAGTTTATTTTTGTAAATGGTGTGAGAAAGTGGTCTAGTTTCAACCTTCTGCATGTTGCTGTCCAGTTCTCCCAGCACCATTTGTTAAAGAGGCTGTCTTTTTTCCATTGGATGTTCTTTCCTGCTTTGTCAAAGATGAGTTGGCCATACGTTTGTGGGTCTAGTTCTGGGGTTTCTATTCTATTCCATTGGTCTGTGTGTCTGTTTTTGTGCCATGCATGTTTACTTTTATATGAAACTTTCAAACTATTTTCCAGAGAGGCTGTACTGGTTTTTTGTTTTGTTTTTGTTTTTGTTTCTAAGTTTTATTTAAGTAATCTCTACACCCAACATGGGGCTTGAACCCACGACTCCAGGATCAAGAATCACATGTTCTTCTGACTGAGCCAGCCGGGCACTCCATGGCTCTACTGTTTTACATTCCTACCAGCAATGTATGAGTGATACCATTTCTCCATATTCTCACCAGCATTTGGGTATTATCACCACTTTTTATTTTAGCCATTCTTGTAGGTGTGTAGTAATATCTCATTATAGTTTTAATTTGCATTTCTCTAATGGCTAATGATATTGAATATTTGTCATCTGTATATCCTCTTCAGTGAAATATCTCCCATGTCTTTGCTTAATTTTCTAATTGGATTGTTTTTTTAATTGTTGAATTTTGAGAGTTCTTTATATATTCTAGATACTAGTCCTTTGTTGTATATGTGCTTTCCAAATATTTTCTCCCAGTGTCTTCTCATCTTTTTAATAGGGTCCTTTGCAAAGAAAAAGTTTTAAATTTTGATGAAGTCCAACTTTTGAAAAATCTTTTTATGAACAGTTTTTTTGGTATCAAGGCTAAGAGTTCTCTGCCTACCCCTAAATCCTGAAGGTTTTCTCCTATTTTTTTCCCTAAAAGTTTTATAGTTTTACATTTTAGTTTTACATTTTACATTTAAGTCCATGACCCACTTGGCATTACCTTTTGTATAAAGTGTGAGACCTACACTGAGGTTCATTTTTTTGCCTATGGTTGTCCAGTTGCTTCAGCATCATTGTTGAAAATGCTGTCTTTCCTCCATTGAATTGCTTTTGTATCTTTCTCACAAATCAGATGGGCATATTTATCAAAAAAAAATTTTTTTTAATGTTTATTTATTTTTGAGACAGAGACAGAGCATGAGCAGGGAAGGGTCAGAGAGAGAGGGAGACACAGAATGTGAAGCAGGCTCCAGGCTCTGAGCTGTCAGCACAGAGCCCGACGCGGGGCTCAAACTCATGGATTGTGAGATCATGACCTGAGCTGAAGTCGGATGCTTAACCGACTGAGCCACCCAGGCGCCCCCAGATGGGCATATTTATGTGAATCTATTGTGGGGTCCTCCTTTTGTTTCTGCTGGCTCTCATTCATGTTCTCTTGATTCCTTGTGAATATGATTATTTTTGTCTTGTGTCGGACATTGTTTTTAAAAATAATTTGAGGCCAAGAGTGCCTGGGTGGCTCAGTCGTTTAAACAGCCCACTTGGTTTCAGCTCAGGTCATGATCTCATGGTTTGCGGATCGAGCTCTGCATCAAACTCTGTGCTGACAGCTCAGAACCTGCTTGGGATTCTTTCTCTACCAATCTGTCTCTCTCCAAATAACTAAATAAACTAAAAAAATAATTTGAGGCCTAGAAGAAGTTATCTTCAACTGGAGGTGATTAGAAGCAGGGACTCAAACAGATGTTTGTATACCAATGCTTATAGCAGCATTATTTACAATAGCCAAGAGGTGGAAACAACTCAAACGTCCATAGACAGGTGTATGGTTAAACAAATTATGGTATATATATATACAGTGGAATGTTATTCAGCCTTAAAAAGGAATGAAATTCTGATACACATTATAATGTAGATGAACCTTGAAGACATTATACTAAGTGAAGTAAGCCAGAACAAAAGGACAAATATACCATGACTCCACTTACATGAGATACCTAAAGTAATCAAATTCGTAGAGACAGAAAGTAGCATGGTAGTTGCAAGGGGCTGGCAGGAAGGGAGGATAGGCAGTTACTGTTAAATGGTTATAGAATTTCAATTGAGGAAGAAGAAAACTTTCTGAAGATGAATGGTGGTGGTGATGATTGTACAACAATGTAAATGAACTTGAATGAACTTAATGCTTCAAAACTGTACACTTACGAATGGTTAAAATGGGGGGCACCAGGGTGGCTCAGTTGGTTAAGCATATGACTTCATCTCAGGTCAAGATCTCACAATTTGTGAGTTCAAGCCCCAAGTCGGGCTGTATGCTGACAACTTGGAGCCTGGAGCCTGCTTTGGATTCTATATCTCCCTCTCTCTCTGCCCGCCCCCCCCCCCGTCTCTCTCTGTCTCTCACAAATGAATAAACATTAAAAAAAATTTTTAGGGGCGCCTGGGTGGCGCAGTCGGTTAAGCGTCCGACTTCAGCCAGGTCACGATCTCGCGGTCCGTGAGTTCGAGCCCCGCGTCAGGCTCTGGGCTGATGGCTCGGAGCCTGGAGCCTGTTTCCAATTCTGTGTCTCCCTCTCTCTCTGCCCCTCCCCCGTTCATGCTCTGTCTCTCTCTGTCCCAAAAATAAATAAACGTTGAAAAAAAAATTTAAAAAAAAAAAAACTTTTTTTAATGGTTAAAATGGTAAATTTTACATTATGCAAATTTAACCACAATAAAAATATCTTAATGGTTAAATGGTAAATTTTTGTATTATGTATACTTTATCACAATAGAAAACAAGATGGGGGACTAAGCTAACTGTGAAAAAGGAAGCTTTCCTTCTTATAAGGTGGTAAATAAAAGGAACTGAGTGAAAGGGCAGGTATATATACACAAGGGGGCATTTAATTTCAGAGTGAGAAGAGTTGAGTCTGTAAGCCTAAAACCAGGAACTTGTGATAATATGATATATATGTGAAATAGTACAAAATGGCCCATTTTAGAGACACTTGAGTTGATGCTGCTTCCACAGTTCCTTTCTGCCTACGATCACATTTGTGTTCCCTCACTCCCTGGGCCAAATTAGGGCTTTTGTGGGCTCTGGTGCTTTTCCCTTCACTGTGTCCCTTACTTCATAGAAGTTATTAAAAACTATATCTTACGACTGCATTATTACAAAGATAAATCTAATCCAGCTAGACTCACTATTATTTATTCATTATTGTCTTATTCAGTTTCTTCTTCTGCTTTAAAAGAAACTAAAATTAAAACATTTTGGGGGGCTTCTAGACATGTCATGTGCCTCATGGAGAAATCAATTCTGCTTTCTTCTTCCCTCACTTCTGAGGGACCATCGTCCTCTCAGAATGTTGCTCTCTCCTGCCACCTGATCTTTGCCTGTTCTTAGCCTCTAGATTTTTCACTGTTAAGATGAAGTTACTGGGGTGCCTGGGTAGCTCAGTCGGTTAGGCGTCCGACTTTGGCTAGGTCATGATCTCATGGTTCATGGGTTCGAGCCCCTCATCGGGCTATGTGCTGACCGCTCAGAGCCTGAAGCCTGCTTCCAATTCTGTGTCTCCCTCTCTCTCTGCCCCTCCCCTGCTCATTCTCTGTCTCTCTCTCTCTCAAAAATAAATGTTAAAAAAAATTTTTTTTGATGAAGTTACCTATTTAATTCCAAGACATTGATGCTCTTCTCAGATGCTGAAAACATTTGCAAGTACCAAACCCAAGAATGTTAAAAATAATAATAAAGTCTTAGGGGTCTGAAGTTTTTGCTGATAATAATTTCAGAAAACTTAATAGGGAGATATGAGTGACTGGCACAAACATGCAATTTAAAAAGGATGAAGAACCTCACCAGAGCTTAGCACTACATTCTGGAGAGTACAGGTAGACCCCACTTTTACCCCCAGAGTGAAGCTTTATTTTCAGTACTTTTAAGATTTCTCACTTTAGCTTCTATTGTGTTGATATATACAAGCAAGTTTCAACATAGCAAAAGAGCTGATATTTTAAATATTAAAATCATATTCGATTATAACATTTTATAGATCATAGGGATCTTTCTAGCTATTATCTAATTTAGTTGTCCAGATATCCCTGTCAGGCAGCTAATAGGGTTTCTGTTTCACTAAGAAGAAAACTGAGATTCCAAAGGGCTGAGTAACTTGCCCAAAGTCATACAGTTTCTGATTGAGCTGTGACCCCAACCCTGGTCTTCTAACTCCCAATATAGTAGCCTTTCTGCTATCTTATCTCTAATTCTCATTCTGCTATTGTAATAGTGATAATGATTTTGACAATGAGAATAAATAGTAGTGGTTGCTATCTCTACAATGACCCCTCTGAGATAGAGAAGTAAACTAGTGTAGCGATTAAGCCTTTGCTTTTAGGATTCCTGGGTCCAAATCCTGGCTATTGCATTACTGCTTATATAACTTTGAGCTCATATAATTATGAACACACTTCATAACCCCTCTTTGTCTGTTTCATTATCTGTAACATCGTACTAGAAACCATATCTCTTTCCAGGGTGGTTCTGAATATTAAATAAGTTAACACTAAAACACTTGGAAAAGTATCTAGATATAGTAGATACTACTTTTTTTTTTAAGTTTTTATTTAAATTCCAGTTAACATACAGTGTCATGTTAGTTTCAGGTGTGCAATATACTGGTTAAACACTTCCATTCATCACCCAGTGGTAGACACTACTTATGTATTTGTTATCTTATTATTTTTTTAATGTTTATTTATTTTGAGAGAGAGAGAGAATCCCAAACAGGCTCTGCTCTGACGGCAGAGAGCCCAATGCAGGGCTTGAACTCATGAACCATGAGATCATGACCTGAGCCAAAGTCAGATGCTTAACTGACTGAGCCACCCAGGCACCCCTGTTATTTTATTATTATTATTTCCATTATCTCATATTATCCTCAGAGTAACCCTTTGGTATATAGGTATTATTACAGGTTCCTGATGGTTCATGAAGCCTAATGCATTTGCTTGAACAAGATAATTCTAACAATACAATTTTTACTCTTTAAGAACAAGTGATTGCTGTTAATAAAAAGATTGGAATGCTCTGTAGCAGTTTTCAAAGTGTGGTTCCGGAACCAGTGCATCAACATCACTAGGAACTTAGAACAAGTACTAGCAAATTTCTAGCTCTTATTCTAGACTTACCTGAATTCCTCCTCTGTAAAATGAGGATGATTAATTGTAGAATTTTGTTGAAAGAAATAAACTAATTTATAATGCATGTAATGTGCTTAGCATAGTGCCTGGCATATGGTAAGTGCTTAATAAATATTAGCCATAGTTATTGTGCATATTCTTACTTGTACCCTTATTTCTTTTACTTTTATCATTGTAATTTTCTCATCTTTTTACTTTACTTTACTTTAATTTTTATTTTTTTAAATTTTAGATGCAGACTATTTGTATGGATTCCTGGAAATAAGGATTTCCCAATTCATATATAAAGTTTAAGAAGCTACCATGAGTTTTGCTTTCTTTTCAAAATATCCCTAAATATTTTATTTTTAGATAGATTTTAAGATCTAATTTTATTTTATAAGATGACTTCATTCCACTTCATACACTAATAGAATTTCTTGTCTTAATTTACATTTTGGGGTGCCTGGGTGGCTCAGTCCGTTAAGTGTCTAACTCTAGATTTTGGCCCAGGTCATGATCCCATGGTTTGTGAGTTCGAGCCCTGCGCCGGGCTCCACAATGGCAGTGGGGAGCCTGCTTGGGATTCTCTGTCTCTCTCTCTCTCTCTCTGCCCCTCCCCAGATCACTCTCTCTCTCTCTCTCTCTCAAAGTAAATAAATAAACTTAAAAAAAAAATGAATTAGGTTTACATTTTAGCACAAAACTTAATGATACAGAGAGGCTTTGTGTCCATGTAGCCTTTTTTTTTTTTTTTTTAACCAGAACAGGCTGCTAACTATTATCCCATTGCTAAAATAATAAATGAAAGTAAAACATGAATTTTTTTTAGTGGTTCTCCTGTGACAGGGCAACTCTTAGAACAAAAGCATAAACACAATCTTTTAGTAAATCAAGAAGTTATGCAAAGATATTTAATTTTAAAAAGCGGTTTCATTTCTAGAGCAAATTAAAATATTTCATGAGTCACTATGGGTACTTATGGAAAATTTTGCTAATGCCCTCATAAGAATATTAAAATATTGACAACTGTTTTTTGTGTTGATGATGATTTAGCAAAATATTCACTTTCTCTTCTCTTTCCCCTCTGCCCTCTCATCTTCTTCCTCCTTCCTTTTTTCCTAGCTCTTGTCAAACAAAACCAGTATTCACAGATCCCGCAGGATAGCCGTTTACCTGTTGTCATCCACTTCTCCCTGTTATCCAAGATCTGTTTAGAAAATGGTAAGACCCCTTTACCCACCCAAATTAGGGTCGACTCTAATGAGCAAGCAGAGAATCACTTACGTTCCCTGAATTTGAAAACTCTCTCAGTCATCCTCATAGTATAACCTCAGTCAGAGCCAGACATTTAAGTTCATGGATTCCAAGTCAAAAAGTTTTCAAATGCAGCCCCCACCCCCACCCCACCCCCAGCCTTCCCTGATTTCTCCACTCTTGTATCTTAGGAGTTTTTTCTTCATGGTTCTGAGAAACTAGCTTCAGGAACAATGACATGCCTGTCCCTCCAGAAGAGCACCCAGGGCATTCCATCACAAAAACATACTAACTTGGACTAGGAACCAAACTTTCTGGGTTAAAAGGCAAAAATTGGTTCTTAAATTGTTTAAATGTTATAAAGGAGACTTCCCAAGGAAGATTATGGTTACACAAATCTAGGAAGAATACAGATGATCCCTTTATGAGGTTATAAAAGGGATAAGATATAGGTTGTTAGGAAAATGGAACCTCGTCATCCCTTGAAATACAGACATAATATAGCTGTGTGGCTCAGGGAGTGAGTAGGAGTTGGGGCTGACTGCCATGGGTCTCATAGATTTGCTTCTCATAATCTTTTCATCATAATCTAAGAACTTTAAGACCTGTTGAAGTTTCTGCTTTTAGGGAATATGCTTTTAGGAGTCCAGTGTCCCTCCCATACTTCCCCATTCCCTATATATGCTTCTGAATTTGATGTATTTAGGAATCAAGTTAGGACTGGAACTGTCTCACTGAAGAGGGATAGATATTGAGGAAATACGCATATGCTAAGAATAAGCACAGTAAGTAGGGCAAAACAGCAAATAGGAATGAAGTAAATTATAAGGTATCCAGAGAGTTCTGCATGAAAATGCCCAGGAGTCCAAATAGGTAGGTAAAGTCAGTGACAGGAAATCCCTCAGCAGGAAACTGAATGACAAGCAGATATTCTGTGAGCAAGGGTCCAGCCTTTAGTCATTAAAAGGCAGGACTGAAATCCCACAGTGGGAGGCTGGCAACAATGCATTATCTAACCCTAAGGAAATGAGGATAGAATTTGTTCAGCCTTTCCAATCTGAGGTAAGGATGGTTCTCTTGATCCAGTGATGATGAACCTGAATGTGATTGATTATGTTAGTCAGGAATCTTTAAGCTGTAGGTGACAAGAACCCAACTCACACTAGCTTCAGCAACAGGAGAATCCTGTGCTCGTGTATTGGGGGTAACTCACAAGATTAAAGGAAGAACCACAGGAGCAAAGGTCCAAGGCAGGATGTATGACTCAACACTTGCAGGGATTCTTCTCTGTCCATCCCTGCTTGGCAGATTTCTATGGTTAGGCTTGCTTCACACAGTGAAGATAAGGAGATGGTCACTGCCCCTAGAGTCACATGCTCCTTGCCTAGAAAGAAAGTGCTTCTTTTCCTCCAGTGTCCACAGAGAAGACTCAGGAACAGAACCCACGTCTACTGACTACCAATAAAATATTCTCTCTTGAGAGATGGGCTTCTGTCCTGGGACTGGGGAATGCTGAAGAATCTGATCTGTAGGTCTACGGGTATGTAGGCATTTTTAAAGGGCCTCTACTTCTTCAGATGTCATCATAGGGATTTAATTCCTTGGGGTTAAAGCTTTGATCCCATTTTAGTTAAAATCTCCTGAGAAGAGGTAATTCTTAAGCTAATTGCTTACACTTTAATATGAATGGATTTTGGTTCCTTTTTCAAGTAGGCTTGGGTAGACTGATAGCTGAGCAGGATTTATCTAGTGAGTACTGACGTGGAGATAAATTTTTAAATAGCCATTTTGAGTTACTATGTGTGTTGTTGTTGTTGTTTTAAGGTTGGATCTTTCAACATCCTCACTCAAAATTGGAAATTCTGAAATGGAAGACAATCCTCAATACTGCTGTGAAGAGACTACAAGAAGCCATAATTCAAATGTAGGGAGCCCTCTGGAATCTTTAGAATCATATACTTTTATGAGGCGTGTGATCCGTAGATAGGCAAGAAGAGATGCAGAGCCTGTGGGACCCTGGGCAAGTCACTCTATTGCTTTGCTTGTCGTGTTTGTAATGTGAAAAAAGTATGTACATACATGCACACACAACCCTTCTTTTCCTGGTAACTCACGGAAGTCAGTCTGTGCTACCCGACTTGCCAGTCAATCAGCCTTGTCAGGTGACCAGCACAGGATCCTGTGTGAAAACAGTGGAGAGGAGGGAGAGAAGAAAAGAAGTCAGGGAAAGAAGCGCCAGCCATAGGGAAAGCACTGTTCCAAGGAAATATGAAACTAGTCCCCGTGTACCTCAAATGGGAAACTAAACATCTCAGCAAGTTAACTATCAACAATTAGGAGGTGGTAAGAATCAAACAATTAGGAGGTGATAGTAACCACAGCAAGCATTGACAAAATTTCTACTCTGGCTAGACAGTGGAGCTGATGCTTTACATTTATTATCTATACTACTTAGAACAACTGAGAGAGAGAGAGAGAGAGAGAGAGAGAGAGAGAGAGAGAGAGGATTATCATCTCCATTTTACAGGAGAGGACACTAATAGTGCCACAAAATGTGGCAATTTGTTTAGAGTCATACAGCTAGAAAAAGGCAGAGCCAGGGGTGACCCCACGTCTATCTGACTCCAAAGTGCACCCAGTTTCAACCATGCTTTATTTTCACTCCAGGTTCCCACCTGGACTTCGGTGAGAAAATAACTACTATTGCTTTGTGGGTTATGTTTTAAATGGGATACATACTTAGTATTTAAAACATTTCTTTAAAATTACATACACACAGAGGCACCTGGCTGGCTCAGTTGGAAGAGTATGTGACTCTTGATCTCAAGGTCATGAGTTCAAGCCCTATGTTGGGTGTAGAGATTACTAAAAAATAATAACAAACTTTAAAAAATAAAATAAAATTACATCAAAAAGGTAAATTGCAAAATGAGAAATGTTTAGATCAGAAGCAAATAAATTTTAATACTATTGATAAATCTAAATTAAGAGAGATTTTATAATGTAATGTCAAATTCTTTATTAGATTTTTCTAAAATACTGCCTCTGGGGCTCCTGGGTGGCTCAGTGGTAAGTGTCCGACTTTGGCTCAGGTCATGATCTCATGGTTCATGAGTTCAAGCCCCACATCAGGCTCTGTGCTGACAGCTGAGAGCCTGGGGTCTCTTTCAGATTCTGTATCTCTTTCTCTGCCCCTCCCTGCTCATGCTGTCTCTCTCTCTCTCTCTCTCTCAAAAGTAAATAAACATTAAGAAAAGAAATACTGCCTCTTTCCTGCTCTGGATGAGAATTGAGCAGCTTGTGCAATGACTGGGAAAGAAGGACCTGCAATCATCTGACTCATTCTCTTTAATGGTGTCTTTCTCTTTAAACCCCTTTAAGGATTAGGAAAGGCAGAGCAAGCCCAGAGCTCAGGCCACAGTGGTCATGTTAAATTGTTAGATCTTGTGCTGAAAATTCCTGGTGATTTAATCACCATAGAGTAATTTCTAGTGAATTGTTTTAAAAATTGCAATTATTATTGTATTTAAAATTTTAAACTTAGTTTCACTAGAAATTACTCTTTATTGGTTGAATCTCCAGGAATTTTTAAATTTAAATTAGTAAATTCAGTATATTGGTAAATTTAGTATCTAATTTTACATCATATTTCAACTGTTTTAAAACACCTAGGCATAGTATTTAAATTAACTTTTATTATTGTACAAGTATCAATATTTTGTACTAAGATTTTTCCCCTTGTTTTTATAACTAGAAAAATTTTCCTCATGCTAAAATTAGATAGACCTACTCTATTTTTAACTTCTTTTTTCTCCACTTACTGGAAATTGTGTATGGTATGAAGATCCTAGCTTTAATTCTCCCATGCCAATAATAATGACAGCTAGTGTTTACTGAGTGCTAATAAAAATAGCTAATGTTTATTGAGTGCTTCTTTTGTGTAACACACCACACGAAGCAATTTACATGCCTCCATGAGTAAGTCACTGCTTTTATGCCAAGGTCAGAAAGCTAGGGAGTGAGTGAGCTGCTATTTACTCTTAGATTTGTTTGATACCAAAGCCTGTGCATCTAACCACAGCACTCTATCATCACTCTGGAGCCAGGTATTGAATACAGTCTGTGTTATCCACAGATTTGAGTTCTCAGCTTAAATTAATCTTCAGTCTTATATATATTAGAGTCTTCTTCTGAGCTGTCTGTTCTATTTCATTGATCTACCTGAGTTTTCAGCTATTTTAATTATTCAGATTATATAATATGAGAGAAACAAGTATGGTGTTAAGAAAGAGGGCTTAAAGTCAAATTGATTGGTCTAAAATCCCAGCTCCATCCATGCATGTGACCTTGGAAAAGTCACTAATTTCCCTTTGCCTTATTTTCTTCATCTGTAAAATGAAGGTAATCATAGTAGCTACCTTTTAGGGCAGTTGTAAAGCTTCCTAGTACAACTAGGCATTTGGCAAATATTAGATATTTGTATCTTAATTACTGGTACAGCAAACCTCCTCTGGTTACTCTTTCTTTTTTTTTTTAATTTGTAGTTTTATTTAATTTATTTTTTTAATTTACATCCAAGTTAGTTAGCATATAGTGCAACAATGATTTCAGGAGTAGATTCCTTAATGCCACTTACCCATTTAGTCCATCCCCCCTCCCACAACCCCTCCAGTAAGTAACCCTCTGTTTGTTCTCCATATTTAAGAGTCTCTTATGTTTTGTCCCCCCCACCCTGTTTTTATATTATTTTTGCTTCCCTTCCCTTATGTTCATCTGTTTTGTCTCTTAAAGTCCTCATATGAGTGAAGTCATATGATATTTGTCTTTCTCTGACTGACTAATTTCATTTAGCATAATACCCTCCAGTTCCATCCACATAGTTGCAAATGGCAAGATTTCATTCTTTTTGATTGCCGAGTAATACTTCAGTGTGTGTGTGTGTGTGTGTGTGTGTGTGTGTGTGTGTGTATACACACCACATTTTCTTTATCCATTCATCATTGATGGACATTTGGGCTCTTTCCATACTTTGGCTATTGTTGATAGCACTGCTATAAACATTGGGGTGCATGTGCCCCTTCAAAACAGCATACCTGTATCCTTGGATAAATACCTAGTAATGCAATTCCTGGGTCATAGGGTAGTTCTATTTTTAATTTTTTGAGGAACCTCCATACTGTTTTCCAGAGTGGCTGCACCAGTTTGCATTCCCACGAGCAATGCAAAAGAGATCCTCTTTCTCCGCATCCTCGCCAACATCTGTCATTGCCTGAGTTGTTAATGTTAGCCATTCTGACAGGTGTGAGGTGATATCTCATTGTGGTTTTGATTTGTATTTCCCTGGTGATAAGAGATGTGGAGCATTTTTTCATGTGTCGGTTGGCCATCTGGATGTCTTCTTTGGAGAAGTGTCTATTCATGTCTTTTGCCCATTTCTTCACTGGATTATTTGTTTTTTGGGTGTTGAGTTGGATAAGTTCTTTATAGATTTTGGATACTAACCCTTTATCTGAGATGTCGTTTGCAAATATCTTCTCCCATTCCATCGGTTGCCTTTTAGTTTTTCTGATTGTTTCCTTCCCTGTGCAGAAGCTTTTTATTTTGATGAGGTCCCAATAGTTCAGTTTTGCTTTTGTTTCCCTTGCCTCCAGAGACATGTTGAGTAAGAAGTTGCTGTGCCCAAGGTCAAAGAGGTTTTTGCCTGCTTCCTCCTCAAGGATTTTGATGGCTTCCTGTCTTGCATTGAGGTCTTTCATCCATTTTGAGTTTATTTTTGTGTGTAAGAAAGAGGTCCAGGTTCATTTTTCTGCATGTCGCTGTCCAGTTTTCCCAACACCACTTGCTGAAGAGACTGTCTTTATTCCATTGGATATTCTTTCCTGCTTTGTCAAAGATGAGTTGGCCATATGTTTGTGGGTCCATTTTTGGGTTCTCTATTCTGTTCTGTTGATCTCAGTGACTGTTTTTGTGCCATGATTACTCTTTCTACATCAAAAACATCTGAACCAATTTTACCAATTTCTTCTTCCAGGTGAGCTTACAATTAATTTTTCAAGTTTAAATAAGTCCTCAAGTGATGTGGACCAGGCAGCAAATTTTAACGAAAGAAAAAAAAAAAACTTGTAGGGAGTATAAGAGAACTCTCTGTATTTTCCACTCAATTCTGGTGTGAACCTAAAACTGCTCTAAAAAATAAAGACTAAAGCAAAAATTGAAAGAAAAAAAAACTGGAGTCAAAACATCTAGGTTCATTAGTCAATGGGTGTGGGATCTTGTGTAAGTCAGTTGAACTCCCTGAACCTCTGCTTCTTTAGTCATTTAGGGATAATAACAGGTCTTCTGCTTACGGCAGGTTGTTGTGACTATATATATATGTATATAAATGTACTTTGTAGACACTAAAGCACTAAGCAAGCTAAAAGCATTTTTTAATAATAACCCAGTACTGTCAGAAGTGGTTTCTTGAGACAAGTCAGTTTAGACTGAAGAAGAGATGGCTTGGCAGAGTAGATGGAGGAGGTGAATTTAGCTGGCACACAGCACCAGGGATGAGTCTGATGCTGTTACACATTACCCATAGTAATAAACTATCTCAAGGGAGTGGGTTTTTAACAATGAAAATCTGTTCCCAAGGGATTTATCATATACAGAATCCAAGCTTCAAAAAGAACACATGTAACTTTACATTATGTGCATTACAAAACATTTCTGCAAGAAAATCAGCCAAATCTTAACATCCCTTGGTTCCCAGTGTGAGTGATTAGTAAGTAGATTGAAAAAAAATGCTTGTTGGATGAAATGCAATTTTTGGCAAATCATAACTATTGGCCTTTGTACCCTACCAAATTTCTACCACATTTGCTCAATACAGAACATTATATCAAGTCAGACTCAGGGAAATGAGAGAAGAAAGAATCTTCTCTAACTCTGTTGGCAGGTGCACACTTGAAATAGACTCTCTTTTCTTGGCACAGGAAGTCTGGTCTGACAAATGTAGTGAACCCTCCCATCCCAGACCAGAACCCAAAACACTCCTTACAGCAAAGCACATCCTCCACACTGGGTTTACCTAGACCTTTTGTCTGGGCCTGAATCAGAGAATCAGATCTTTGGGCTGTAGCTGGTAGAGTTCTAGTCTTCTGATTTTATTCATATGTACTATTAGAGTATGGTGGTACAAAAGCATTAGACTGGGAATCCAGACTCACTCCTAACTCAGACCCTGCCATTTCTGAGCTGTGTGACCTGTGTTACAAGAGGCTATGTCTGTAAAGGGACAGAACTTCAAGCTTTGAAGTTCACAGAAGTCTTATGCTCCCATTTGCCAACCATAGTATTTGGGGCACTTATTCTGCTTCTCAAAACCTTATCTTCCTCATATAAAATGGAGGTTCTACTAGAATTTACCTTATAGGGTTATTGAAAGCATTAAATGAAATAACCCAGTTCAATAACTTAGCACAATCTGTAGAATATATGAATGCTTAATAAACAGTAACTATTATTTAGCAAGTATCAATTCCCTTTTCTGTACTTTGGCTCCTTCATCTGTAAAATGGAATTAGATATTGCCCAAGCATCCTTCAGTTCTGACATTCAGTGAATGTCCCCACCATATTGAATTTAGCTTAGATTCTTAGGCAAATTTGATTTGAGATTATTTGAAATTCAGTTCCCTTTCTATTCCAGCCTCTCTTAGAGTGGTCCAGATACCAGAGGGCTAGGATAATTGGGTAACTTCTGACTTAGAGAAAAACTCTTTTGTAAGCCCAACAATGACTTTTCGTGGGAATGACCAGCCACCCAAAACTTTGAAGAAACCTTTTATGCAAGTATTAGGGCTCCTTTGTTGAACTAATCAATTTGGTGTTAATTATCACCTGCTGGAGAATCCAGAGTTCAACTTCTGGTTCTCAGGCAAGAGGAGAACAAAACTACTGCCATTGCCAATTCCTCGAGAAAAGGCAGTGAAGGGCAGCCTTTTTTTTGGCAGAGAGACTGATTGGTCTTTACACAATAATCAAGACTCTTTGTCTAGGGACTTTTAAAGGGGTTAGAAAAAGAAGAAGAGTTATGGGGAACTTCCCTGAATTATAGTTGCTGACTCTGAGTATTTGAATAATGTAACATTCAGATAAGGTAGGAGATTTTGCATTGGAGTTTTTTGCACTAGAGCTTTCTTGTATCTTGATTTTTGGCCTTGCTAGTAAGAAGGGGGAGCATGCCTTTTCTTCTCCCAAAGATTATAGGTATTTACACTTTAGAGGCATACTTACCTTTCTTAAGAATAATCCAAAAGGTCCATTTGTAGAGACTCACAGAAAAATAGAATCATGTCTAGGCGTTGAATGAAAGAGCCCAGATGTGGGCTTGGTAAATGGTAATTAGACTCAGGTTTCCAATTGGTCTATAAATGTGTGCTCTTAGGCTGAATTCCTGCCAGAGTTTGATGCTTATAAATGGAGTGGCGTGTGTGTGTGTTCTGGTGTGGGGAAGAGTGCAATTTATAAGGGCTCCTTTTTTTGTCACATTGCTCAAAAATTCTGCCTACTCACCTCATTTTTGACAATGGGATACATTTTCATGAGAATGTGAAAAAGAGAAGAAGGAGTGGCAGGAGGAGGAGGAAAGCAAAAGAAGAAACAAATGTCAAAAGAAACCAGTTGTTTTAATCAGGCATTTCCATTTTTGAGTGGCAGATCTGGCCCTTGCCCACCCTCCTGGCTCTGGTTCCTTCCCCACAGAACTTACTGAGAAGTGCCCGCTCCTGTTTCTCTTAGAGGGGCCAGTGAACCTTGCTAATTGCTAGGGACTCCCACCCCCAATACCCCCGAAGCCAACAGCAGTGTGGCTATATACCTCTCCCTCCTTTCATTAATCAGCTATATTATTTCCAATTACTTTTTTTTCAAAATTGAGTAAGTGTACTCTTATCCCCCCATCCCCTATTTCCCATATCCTGTCACCCCCTTCCCCTCTGGTAACCATCAGTTTGTTCTCTATAGTTAAGAGTCTGCTTCTTGGTTTGTCTTTATCTCCCTTTTTTTTCCTTTGGTGGTTTGTTGTGTTTCTTAAATTCCACATATAAGTGATATTATATAGTATTGTCTTTCTCTGACTGATTTATTTCAATTAGCTTTATACTCTCTAGCACCATCCATGTTGTTGCCAAACAAATTTCATTCTTTTTATGGCTGAATAATATTCCAGTGTGTATATATCACAACTTATTTTTTTTTTTTTAATTTTTTTTTTCAACGTTTATTTATTTTTGGGACAGAGAGAGACAGAGCATGAACGGGCGAGGGGCAGAGAGAGAGGGAGACACAGAATCGGAAACAGGCTCCAGGCTCCGAGCCATCAGCCCAGAGCCCGACGCGGGGCTCGAACTCACGGACCGCGAGATCGTGACCTGGCTGAAGTCGGACGCTTAACCGACTGCGCCACCCAGGCGCCCCTTTTTTTTTTTTTTTTTTATATCACAACTTCTTTATCCATTCATCTATCGATGAACACTAGGGTCGCTTCCATAATTTGGCTATTGTAGATAATGCTGCATAGGGTTACATGTATTTCTTTGAATTAGCGTTTTTGTATTTTGGAGGTGAATACCCAGTAGTAAAATTACTGGATCATAGGGCAGCATTATTTTTAATTTTTTGAGGAACCTCCATGCTGTTTTCCACAGTGACTGTACCAGTTTGGATTCCCACCAACTGTGCACAAGGGTTCCTTTTTCTACACATCCTTGCCAACACTTGTTATTTCTTGTGTTTTTGATTTTAGCCATTCTGAAAGTTGTGAAATGGTACCTCATTATAATTTTGATTTACATTTTCCTGATGAGGAGTGATGTTGAGATCTTTTCTGTGTCTGTTAGCCACCTGTATGTCTTCTTTGGAAAAATATCTCTTCAGGTCCTCTGTCCATTTTTTAATTGGATTGTTTGTTTTGGGGACATTGAGTTATATCAGTCCTTTATATATTTCGGATACTAACCCTTCATCAGATATGTCATGTATTTTGTCATGACAAATATCTTCTGTCATTCCATGGGTTGTCTTTTAGTTTTGTTGATTGTTTCCTTTGCTGTGCAGAAGCTTTTTATTCTGATATAGTCCCAATAGTTTATTTTTGCTTTTATTTCTCTTGCCTCAGGAGACACTAGAAAAATGTTGCTACAGTTGATGTCAAAGAGATTACTGTCTGTGCTTTCTTCAAGGATTTTTATGGTTTCAGGTCTCACATTTAGGTCTTCCATCCAGTTTGAGTTTATTTTTCTGTATGGTATAAGAAAATGATCCAGTTTCATTCTTTTGCATATGGCTGTCCAGTTTTCCCAACACCATTTGTTGAAGAGACTTTTTCCCATTTTATATCCATTCCTTCTTCATCAGAGATTAACTGACCATATAATTGTGGGTTTATTTCTGGGCTTTCTATCCTATTCAATTGATCTATGTGACAATTTTTTATGCCAGTACCAGACTGTTTTAATTACTACTGCTTTGTAATAAAACTTGTAATCTGGAATTGTGATACCTCCAGTTTTGTCTAATTACTTATTTTTTAAGTAAACTCTACACATAACATGGGGCTCCAACTCATGACCCCAAGATCAAGAGTCAGGTGCTCTATTGATTTATCCAGCCAGGCACCCTGTCCAATTTCTGAGTTTTAATCATTTAAAAATTTTTCTTTCAGCATAGCTCTTACACCCCAAAACCCACACTCAACCAATAAATGTCACATGTGCATACATACATACACACACACACACACACACACACACACACATGCACACAGACCAATTCTTCTAAACATTCCAAGACCCTTATTGAGGTATGCCAGCTCAACTTTAGCACTTTTCAAGTGCACCTTAGAATGTGAAACATTGAGGATTCCTGTTTGTTTGTATTCTGAATCTGAAGGGACTTGCTGAGGGCAGCCTTAAATATTTTTTTTACCCTGTTGCTGAAGCTTGTTTGTTTGTTTGTTTGTTTGTTTGTTTTGCATTCCACTCTATACCCATGTTAGAAATGCCCAAATGCCCAACTCTTCTCTGAGAAGGTAGCTACCATTTCCCCTAATTAGAGTCCTGACACTTCTGATTATTTTCAAGTGTTGGTTATAGATCTGCCCAATTCCATCCCCGCATTATGTCTTAAACCCAGAAGCCCTGCAGCCCACTTTTAGTAGCTGGGACCATGGAGTAAAGGCAAGCCATCCAGTCCATGTGGATGTTAAACAGGTGGTGTTGGTCTCCTAGAAGGCCAAGAATGTCTCTGCTCTTCCAGCCTGATTCTGGAGGCTTCTTCCAATGGCATGTTGCCAACAGCTCTAATCTAGCATGCTTGAGTGCACGAGTATATGTGCATATGTATGTGTATGTATGTGCACATGAGTGTATATGTGTGTGCATAGCTGTGTGTGCATGTGGGTTGTGGTCAGGAAGCTGGGCAAGAACTAGGAAGTTCTGTTTCATTGGCTGACCCTCAGATACAAAGCCCTGGTCGGTCTACATTTTTTGTTTGTTTGTTTATTTTTATTTTTTTTTAATATATGAAATTTATTGTCAAATTGGTATCCATATAACACCCAGTGCTCATCCCAAAAGATACCCTCTTCAATACCCATCACCTACCCTCCCCTTCCTCCCACCCCCCATCAATCCTCAGTTTGTTCTCAGTTTTTAAGAGTCTCTTATGCTTTCGATCTCTCCCACTCTAACTGGTTGGTCTACATTTTATAGTATGCCCACAACTCCTGTAGCTCCTGACACTACAAATATGGGGAACAGTCTCATGAAGTGAAGAAAGTAGAGAGTTTGGAGCTGATACACATGACGTTGCATCCTGGCTTTACCATGCAGCTGCAAAATTCAGGGACTTTTTAGTAATCTGGAATTTAGAATGGGGATAAATAGCACCTATCTCATAAGAACGTATGAATTTTGCCTGTGGAAGATACCTAGTGAATATCTGTGAATAGTTAAATGACTGTTCCAAGGGGCCTACCTTAATTTCAAGGTCTCTGTCTGAAATGCAGAACATATGTAGTTTCATATTCACCTACTCTTCCCCTCTACCACCTTATTATTAATGAACATGTATGTATGTATGTGTCACTAACTTGTAACAAAAACAACTAGTATATTTAGAAGGCATGCTAAATACTGGGGTCCATGCCTAGAGGTCTGTGCATATTAATTAACCAGAGATTCCCTATATTTCTGTGAGGCATTGTTACCCCCATTTTACAGATGAAAAAGAACTAAGACTCAGAGTTTAGTATTTTGCATACTTTTTTACAGTCCCAAGTGTTAGCACCAGGTTTCACCTCAGTTCTCGTCCAAGGTCTACACTGAATCATGTTGCTCCTGTGGGGAGAGAGGACTCCTTACTAGTCCTGCATTTTCTGAAGCTTCTGGTCCAGTGCTTCACACACAGCAGGTCCTCAAAAACTGTTTACAAATGATAGGCACTCAATAAACACTTGGCTAAAGATTTCAAAATCCAGCTGTCCAGATCTAAGGAAGCCTCTTAGACTGGCAGTAAAGGTGAGGTCACAGAGGCCAGAACAGCCATTGCCCAGCCTCTAGCCCTTGATAAGATCAGGAAATTAACTACTTCTGGAATTTTTTTCTTTGGACAGAAAAGCAGAAGAAGCAAAGCTTAAAAAAGAAGGATTCAACAAATGTCTTATCCTGCGCCACTATAATGATCCTAAAGGCGTGGTGAAGGTAGACAACAGTCCCAAAGTTTCCCAGTGTTTCTGGCTGGAGCTGCTGAAGAGGAAGCCTAAGATGCCAACAGTCAAAGAGGCTGACCCAGAGATGAAAAAGTTCCATTATGCCCTGGTAGACGGTTCCTCTTTGACCTAATATCCTTTTGAAATCCCAAGAGGAAAGGAGGATGGAAGGGGCTGGGCATGATGGAAAGGATGTCTCGAGAGGTAGGGCATTTCTGTTTCAGCAGAAAATCGCATGAGTATTGGAACAGGAAGTCTGATGCCTTGCCTCAATCTTTTGCTCTCAAGGGTCCACTTTCCCTCCTGCTGGAGACAAGAGAAGTCAATGCAAGAAAGAGGTTGGGGCAAGTTCTCTAGTTTGCAAGACTTACTTCTATTTAAGGGAACCTCTGGTTGTAGCTGTTAGGCTACAACAGCTCACATGGTTCTGAGAAAATGAGTTCTCTTTCATTTTCCTGGTTAGTAGAGAGAACCACATGGGCATTGGGCATCAGGAGGATCTAGCTTAGAGAGAAAAGAGATTTTGTGATAAATTCCTGCAAATCCAAAATGAAAAAGACCTCAAGAGGTTGGTGCAGCTAGGTTTTGTGAACTTGTTCACATATCCATAATTATCCCTCAGCCCTCCTTTGCTTTCATCTGTCCACAGATGTTGGCAGGGAGACACAGTCCTCCTGCTGCATGCTGTCAGGCCATACTGGGTAGCAATGGGCAACTTTGTTTTCTAGTGACTCTTCCATTAATAGAACCAATCTGACCAGACTTCCTTGCTATTATCCACAAGACTGGTTTCGAAGAGTTTGGGGCTAAAATGAGCATGTAAAAAACTGATGTTTACAGAGGGGAGGTGGGCAGGGGTTATGAGTTAAATGGGTGATGGGTATTAAGGAGGGCACTTGTGATGAGCACTGGATGTTGTATGTAAGTGTTGAATTATTAACTTCTACACCTGAAGCTAACAAATAAATAAATAAATAGTAAGTAAATAAAAATGAGGGTGCAAGTAATGTGAACGTATGGGAAGAATATGCAAGTGGGAGTCAGGGAACCTGGCATGGCCTGGCACCACCATTATTGTACTCAGTGACCATGGGAAGGCAAGTCACCCCCTCTGGACTTCTGTCGGCTCATCTGTAAATAGTTGATTAGAAAAAAAATTAAATATGAGGCACCTGGGTGGCTCAGTCGGTTGAGTGTCCGACTTCGGCTCAGGTCATGATCTCACTGTCCGTGAGTTCAAGCCCTGTGTCGGGCTCTGTGCTGACAGCTCAGAGCCTGGAGCCTGTTTCAGACTCTGTGTCTTCCTCTCTCTGTCCCTCCCACTGTCTGTCTCTCTCTCTCTGTCAAAAATAAATAAACATTAAAATAATTTTTTTTCTAATTAAATAGGATAAGAGTTAACATCATTCCATATAAGAATAATTATTACCATTGTTGTTGGTTTTTATCAGTATCAGTTCCTTAACCTGGATTTTACCTATCCTTCTGGCCGCCTCGCTGTCTGCCAAAGCTATTCTGCTCTCCCTTGGGGTGGCATGTACACCAACATATTCAGTGACCTGCCAAATCAAGTTATCCTGGGAACCTTTACACCTTTTGGATGTGGTAGCATTTCTTTTCCTAAAAGGTATGTGAGATTCCAGACAAATTAGAACTTGTGGGTAAGTTAATGGGTGGAGAAAGAGCTACATCCCAACAGAGGCAAGGACAGGAAAGTAATCGTTTAAATGGTCAATCTAATTTGGAAACTAGGTAAGGAAAATGAAATATATGCATGTGTTCATGGCTGCTCCAGGTTGAGACTTGCAAATTTCAACAGGCCAGAAGACCATAGGTCTCAAAGAATCCATTTGCACCATCCACATGATAATGCTGTCTCTCAGGAGCAGAGGGACCTATACGAAGGCAAGGCCCCAAGAATACAAAGGCTGGGAACTGAAACAGGAAGACTGTTATTTAGGTGGGCCAGGGGTCAGCTGGGCCTCTCTGCCCCCTTAAGAACTGGTTGCACTGGCAGTACCACCATCCCATACCCTTACAAAGTCTCACATCGGGAGCTGGGTGGCTCAGTGGGTTAAGCTCCCGACTTCGGCTCAGGTCATGATCTCACGGTTCATGGGTTCAAACCCCACATCAGGCTCTGTGCTGACAGCTCAGAGGCTGGAGCCTGCTTTGGATTCTGTGTGTGTGTCTCTCTCTCTGCACCTCCCCCTCTCGTGCTCTCGCTCTCTCTCTCTCAAAAATAAATAAACGTTAAAACAAAATTTAAAAAAAAGAAAAGAAAGTCTCACATCCTTCTCAAGATTGCTGCAAAATTCTCAGGGGTTATAATCTCACGGACTCCTCTTTGACTCCCTGCCTCCTTTGAATCTTGTTCTCCACTCTGCCTTGTAACTGTGGGTTTATTTTGGCTCTCTTTTATTTGAGACAATTGGGAAATTTGCTCCTTTTTTTGATTTTCAAACATAAAAACCCCTCTGTGAGGATGGCCACATTTGTTGGTGGTTTGGGTCACAGGAAACTTACTGCATGCTGCATCAAACATCTCAAATGAAGTGTAAAATGTACAAACATGTTTTAAAAGTGCTTCATGTCCACTTTTTCATTTTCCTCTCCAGGATCCTCTTTTATTCTTATCCCTTCTATTTTAAAAGCCCCTTGTCCCTTTTCATTCCCCACCCTCCAAATCTTTTCATTTTCTTATGAAAGAGAAATTCAGCTCCTTATAGCTATATGCCCCATCCAACTAATTTTTGCATATTCAAGCACTTAGCTAACAATCTGGATAAGCCATCCTGGGAGTAGGGGAGGAGATGAGAGAGGGATCAAAGAAGAGGGTGTGAGGTTATTTTGCTACCTCACACTGCTGTCAATCAGCCACACCATTGCTACCACATGTCTTATTCATTCATCTATGCATTTCTCCTTTCTTTTTGTTCCTTTAGTAAATATTTATTGAGCATCTATCATATGTCAGATTAGAGTAGAGAGGAATATAAAGTTCCTGTTTGTCAGGAGATTTGTTACAGGGAAACTGAAGAGCAATATTTAGAAAGGGAAATGAATGCAGAACATTGAAACAAAAAGGTATCTGTAGAAAATATTCGTTGATTCAACAAATATTTGCAGAAGACCTACTAGCATGAACACTGTTTAGTCACAGGGGATATAGAAGAGAACAAAACAAAGTCCTTAAGCAGCTTACATTTTAGTGAAGGGAGACAGAGTAAACAAACAAATATATACCATATCAAGTGATGAAAGAGGCTTTAAAAAATAAATGAATAAAGCAGGGTAAGGGGAACTGAAGAGTGGTGGGAATGGGGAATTGCTATTCTATATTGGATGACCAAAGAAAGCCTCTTTGATAAGGGACCATGTGAGCAGAAACATATGGCAGTGCAGGGCAAACCATGCTGTGGACAGGAAAAGTGTTGTAAGCAGAGGGAAAAGCCAGAGCTAAGACCCTCAGCTGTGAGTGTGCTTAACAAATCGAAACTAAATGGTGATCTCTGGAATGCTGGCTCCCCGAAAATATCACCAAAATATCAACCTGTTGATAAGACAAAGCTGAGTTTGTTCTAACCAAGGCAAGGGAGAGCACTACCTTGATGGAATCTCACTTCCTGTGAGTAGAGAAGCCAACCCAAAAATCTACTGGTTGAGGAATAGTAGAGTGAGCTAAAAGGTTCCGTTATCATGGATACAAATTTCAGTCCACATGTTCAGATGAGCAGGAAATACAACTTATTTTTTCAACACTCAATTTAATTTCTAGATAGATTCTACCAGCGGGTGGCAGAAACTTAGAGCCCTGGTATCCTTTCCCCAAGAGTTCATTTCCATTCCAAGGAGCTGATAAAATGAGAAAGCATTAGTGGCTGGGGAAGTGTCGTTTGGTTCTCAGGCATCTTCATTCTAAATGGTCTGTGTGATTGGTCTCTGAAGCTCATGGGTGCATCCCTCTGGCTCCAGTTGCAAGGTCTTCCAAGGCCAGGCTTTTTCTCAGCTACTCCCACATCTTTATGAGCACACAAGAAACATTTGTCTGGCTTTGTCTTACCCTGAACATGGGGAAATCAAGGCTGTTCCACTCCCGTCTGTGTAGAAGTCTCATGCATCTATTCTCTTACTCTTGAGTTATGTTGGGCCTGAGGTCAGCCCCAAGGCTCACCACCTGCCCAGGCTTTCAAATCCCTCAAATTCATATGGGATTTACTACTCTACTGAGGGCTCCACCCCACCCACCCCACACCCACCCTGCAACTGGCCTTCGGAGGATGGCACAGAGCTTTTTCTCTAGAGGTTTCTTCCACTGAACTTCGTTACTTAGCCTCTGATACTCCTTTCCACCCCCTACTCCTTTGCGGTAGGAAAATCTGCTCCTGACAGATTACGTATTCTCCCATATCCCTATTGCCATGTGTCTAGATCTCAGCTTTTCAATCTCAAAAGTCAAGAATTTGACACTGTTATTCTCACAACACTTTCCTGAAGCCACAGGTGCTGTTCAAGATTTAGGTGAGTGGGAGAAGGCCATGGGTAAAAAGGAAAGACTGGGAAGAGAGCAGTGTGAATTTCTCCCACTACATTACACAGCATTCCCATTAAGGATGACAAGTACAGGAACAATGTAAATACTTGGAATTTATGTGTGTGTGTGTGTGTGTGTGTGTGTGTGTGTGTGTGTGTGTATGCATTTGTGTGTATACATATATATTATATATAGTACTGTAAAAAAACTAGCAATCTATACATAGTATTTATAGTCATTTAGCAAGAAATATATAGGTATTATTGATTTTATAATAATAAAAATGTAAATATTATTTTAGAATTTATATATACATTGTAACTACCCTATTGTGTGGTTGTGAGACCTAAATAAGACAAATTACCATGTCAGTTTTTAGTGTGTTCTAAGACAGGTAGGCTAAGGCAGATATAGATAACTTTTGAATGTGATGGATATGTTTATGGCATAGAATATGGTGATGGTTTCATGGATGTATACTTATCTCCCAAATCATTAAATTATATGTATTAAATATGTATAACTTTTGGTATGTCAGTCATACATCAAAATATTTTTTTAAAGAAAGACAGATGAGTGGATGGATGGATGGATGGATGGACAGATATGGAAATAGGTAGATAGGTAAAGATCTGAAAAGTTCTAAGACAGAGATACTGAGCAGCAGGAAGTGGGGACAGAGGATGTATGGAGTGGGGAGTTTTGAGAATACCAAGGCTGAGAATGTGTGCACATGTGACAGTAAACAGGCAGGAACAACACTGAGAGATGCCATCATAGGGATCGTGAAAATTGGTGTTTTAAAGTGTTATGGCTCTATAATGCTTTAGGAAACATGCCTCAGCTAAATGTTTCTTTGTAAAGTCAGAGATGGTTAAGTGTAGAAATATAACACTGCCCAAGAATAAGGACTGACCAGGAAGACCTGTC
This sequence comes from Lynx canadensis, assembly GCF_007474595.2. Lineage (NCBI taxonomy): Eukaryota > Metazoa > Chordata > Mammalia > Carnivora > Felidae > Lynx > Lynx canadensis. The sequence goes on along the minus strand of NC_044309.1, from coordinate 116,092,725 downwards.
CTGTTCTCTGTAATTCTGGGGTTTCTCTTTGTCCTTGGAAACTGCTCACGAGGATCTTGACCTCAAATTTTTATCCCAGTGGTATTCCTGAGCCTAACCAGTACCTGACTCAAATCTTCTCCTGATTTCCACCATATCCTGCAGCCTTCCCCAACTCCAATCCCTCTCCTTCTCATATTTCAGAAGCTCAGGAAAAGGAGGGTGAGGTATAGCACTAAGTGTTAGCAAGGATCAGGGTGAGGTCAAAGGTGGGCTAAAGGAATCAGGTGACAATGTCAAGATGTCCACAGCCAACTAACTGCAGGTAACAGATGCTGCAGGTCTCTTCAAGACCACCTACACCATGTGTTAATTTATTGTTAGCTGCCTGTGGCTGCCATTACAAATTGCCGTAAACTGGGTGAGTTAGAATACCAAAAATTTATTCTTTGGAGTTCAGGAGCCCAGAAATTAGAAATCAGGGTATTGGCAGTGTTGATTCCTTCTGAAAGCTCCGAGGGAGAATCCATACTATGGTGCTTTGCTAGCTTCTGGTGGTTGCTGGCAATCATTGGTGTTCCTTGGCTTGTAGACACGTCACTCCAATCTCTGCCTCCATCTTCATATTGCCTTTTTCTCTATGACCTCTTCTCTTCTTATAAGGACACTAGCCATTGGATTTAGGATCCATTCTAAATCCACCTCGAAATCTTAAGTACATCTGCAAATGCCCTATTTCCAAATAAAGTGACATTCTGAGGTTCAAGGTGAATATGAATTTGGGGGGAACAATCCGGCAGACACAATAATTACTGTTCCTCTATATTTACCCTTCTTTGGTATATTACTTACCCCCATACCTCTGCCTGCTCCTCTCCCATGTACTTAATTTCAATTTAGTTGGTGACTCTAATATTTAAAGCACCACAAATGGAAAATTTGCACCAAAGCTACCTTAAGTATATAAATGTACCAAATAAAAGAAAAGCATAAGATGTGGCCTTAGAAAAACATTTTCTGGCCTTTGGAGTTTTAGGAAGAGATTTACATTGTAGTTTATTCATAAGGCAGCCTTTCAGTGAACTAAGGCACTATGTGAATAAACTCACCCTCCCAATTTGCTGAATTTGAATTTTTTGAATGAGTCCTGATCACATATTTTCCCATCCTTTGTATTTTGACTTCTCTTGATTTCAAGACAATGCGAATTGAAAGTTAGGTCATGTAGAAAGCAAGAACCCCCTCGTCCGTTTTTTAAGCTCTTTCAGAAATATGCTTTTGTGTGTTTCTGCCATGTTAAGCATTTCATATGTGCTGACCATGCTTCTGGTGAAGCCCCTTCCCTGGCTGTTTTTGTAAGCCAAATCACCTGTTGAATGTGTCAGAAGTTTACTAGCAAAAGAGTACAAGTAGGTAAAGATCTAAAAGAAATAAAAAAACTAATGCTTGATTCTCAAGATGCAGGTAGAGAGAGACAGATTTATGGGGTAGCAAAGTGCCTTGGTGAGCAGCATGTGAGCACCTGCCCTCCCTGTGGAAGAGACTTTCCCAACTTTGATGTTGAGATGAAAAGATGATGACAGAATCTGGAAGCATTTCAAAGGTTGAGAAAGCACATACTTTCAAAAAGTCTTTCCCCCTCCCAACCCTAGTAACTCAACAGTTTCGAAAGAAAGATTAAGAAACACTGCATAATTCTATAGCATTTTAATTGAACATTTTATTCTGTGACATCACAGAGCAGAAAACTAGCAATTGCTTTCATGAAGAACAAACGTATTTTCACTTCATTTTTCCAGGGATTGTTAAAGTTAGATTCTTTGGAAACTGTTTCTGGTGAGCTCAATTGAAACATCTCAGCCTTATTACTGCTAATGGGTATCACTTTGTGTTGAGAGGGCACTTTTTTCATGTTATTTAATTTTCCCAGGAACCCTCTTGATTAAATGTAATTCCTAGCTGAGACAAATTGAGGCTCATAGAAAATGGAAACCTTTTCCAAGTCTGCATGGTAGAGAAAAACATTGGAGCCAGTTTGCACACTCTAATCCCAATGTGTAATTTTCACCTTTCCAACCCTTAATGCATTGAGACAGAGGTCTAGATCTGAGCACACAATATATGAGCAATAATAAGAGTAGTAATAATCATAGTCTTAATCGTGGCAATGAGCATGGGCTTTGGGGTTAGATGTATCTGGCAATAGGCTGGAGCAACAGAGAAACTGGGCTATGTGTTTCCAGTATCTAGCAGACTAAGCTCAGGCTTCTTGACTAGGTGGCTGGGTTCTAAAAGCAGCAAGAGTAAAGACAAATCCCAGTGCATACACACTTTTCAAGCCTTCTCTAGTATCATGTTTGCTAATGACTCATTTGATCAAAGCAAGTCATGTGAACAACCCTGCATTCAAGGGGTGGAAAAATAGAACTTCTACTTTCCTTGGAAGAAGTTGCAAAAATATTGCAGCCATTGTTGCAGATGATCACAAGGGCAACACTGAATCTAAATTATGACTTCTCTCTGTCTCTCTGCCTCTCTTCACCCCCTGTTCTATTTTGATCAATAATGTATAATAGAATTTGAGAATTATAAGTACATAAGATGATCACTTAACAGTATTAGTCTGTTAACCACCAATCCCTCCTCTCAAGAGTGTTCATGAAAATTTGCAAGGCTTGGGTGTCTTCTTTCTCCTGCTTTTGGTCCAGATATTCTTACATTTTCACTTAGAATTCTGTGTCATCCTCTGATTCCTTTCTACATTCTGTGTTGGTCCAGACTGGATTGGTCATGTCCTTTTATTTCAGATCTCAAGTATGACACTGCACAACTGCACACAAAGTTTAGACACTATGAAATCTGTATTTGTATTGCTTTAGTGATTTCTTTTCCTGCCTGGTATTCTATAGGATCCCTACTTTCTGAACTATTTGGAGATGGGAATTCCTCTTGTGCTCCCTGGAATGTGAATATCTCCTAGAAATTGATATTTATGATAATGGTGAAAGTAATTTAATGGAATTCCCCAGTTATAGGCTAATTATTGCTTTAAATACTTTTCCCTTTTAACACTTAATACTTCTTTTCTTCTTAATAAGGTGTTTTGCAGCTATATGGCATTTGGAATTAACAGCTCTCCATTTGTGGCCTTATCCATGGGTTTCACTGTTAAATATTTCATGTGGACTGCTATGTAGATTATACTGCCTAATAAGAGTATGTATCAAAATGGAACTTGGTGACTTGGAAAGTTTCAGAAAACCTTCCCTGCTCTGGCCCCTTTCCAACCTATCTCCTATCACTTACCCCCTTGTTTACTAAACTTCTGTCTCTCTTCATGGCCTTCATAGCCTTTGTTCCCTGTGACTGAAAGCTCTTGTCCCAACTCTTTGCACAACAGGTTTCTTATCTTTAAGGTCTCAGTTTAAATATCACCTGCTAGGAGAGATCTTTCTTTTTTTTCTTTTTGTTTTAGATAGCTTTATTGAGAAAAAATTACATTCCATAAAATTTGCCCATTTAAAGTGTATAATTAAATGGTTTTCGGTATATCTACAGAGTTTTGCCACCATCGCCATAATCTAATGTTAGAACATTTTTGTCATCTTGTGGTGCCTGAGTGGCTCAGTTCATGATCTCGCAGTTCATGGGTTTGAGCCCCACATTGGGTTCTGTGCTGATGGCTCAGAGCCTGGAGCCTGCTTTGGATTCTGTGTCTCCCTCTCTCTCTGCCCTCACTACCCCACCCCTTCTTGCACTCTGTCTCTCTCTCTGTCTCTCAAAAATGAACAAACGTTAAAAAAAATGAATAAACGTTAAAAAAATTTTTTTTAAAGTACATTTTTGTTACCTTGAAAAGAAACCTTGTACAATTAGCATTCACTCACCATTCAACACTCTCACCTCTAACCCTAAGCAGCCACTAATCTACCTTCTGCCTCTACACGTTTGTCTATTTGAACATTTCACATAAATGCAATCCTATAATCTGTGGTATTTTGTGACTGGCTTTTTTCACTTAGCATTAGGCTTTCAAGTTTCATCCATGTTGTAGCATGTTTCAGTACTTCATTTCTTTTTATGGCCACATAATATTCCATTATATGGATATACCACCTTTCATTTCTCCATTCCTGAGTTGGCGAATATTTGTGTTGTTTCCATTTGGGGGCTACTATGAATAATGCTACTGCGAACATTCACAAACAAGTTTTTGTGTGGTTATACAGTAACTCGATTTAAAATTTTTTAAGGAACTTCCAGACTGTTTTCCAAAAGATGCCACTTCTGACCATTTATTTTAAGAAGGCTTATCCTTTTCGTTATTCTAGTGATGACTTTATTGCTTATTGGCACCAATTATAATATGAAATTAAATGTTCATTTACTGTGTCTGTGTAACTAGAATGTGAGCTCCATGATGGGAGACACCACTTATATCTCGTTCACTGCTTTATCCCCAAATACTTAGTATGTGCCTAGTATATACTGAGTGCTTAATAAAATGTTTGTTGAATGATTGAACAGTGAATTAACAAGACTCCAGGAAATATTTGTGTCAGGCTATTGGGAATAGGTGGTGGGGGGAGGCTAGATCAGCTGGGATTCTAAGACAGACAGCCATAAAAAATATAATCAAAAAATTTGTAGCAGTTATATATATTCAATATATATGTATAATGCTTTACTATAGCAAATAACAGAAAGTTCCATTTCGAATTATAGAGAAGATGGGCTCTAGATGCAGTATAATTTGTGACTTAGTGATGTCATGTAAGATCCAGATTCTTTTCATCTTTCTACTCATCTATCCTTGGCATCCTTTCTTCTGAGGTGGTTCCCCTGGTGGCTACCAGTGACACTGGCTATGTGCTCCTTTTTATGTCTAGCAGGAAAAATTTTAAAACTCTTTTTTTTGTGGATCAAGTATATGTCCTTCCTTTGAGTCTCTTCAGACCAACAGGCCTACCCCTGAATTAAAAACACCTGTCAAAGGAATGCCATGCAGCTATGGGCTTAGATACTCAACATCTACCTCTGTAAATGGGGGTAGACTCAGTGAAGGGTGAAGAGCTGAATAAACAGAAATTTGTTTGAAAGGAAGGAAGGGATAGAGAATGGATGCTGGGTAGGCAACCGACAGTGGAGCAGATAGAACTTGATTTGGATCAGCAATCTCTAAGGGTCTGATCCAGTAGGAAGGGGCATGGCAGCAGCAGAATTTCTAAAGATGTGGTGATATTCATTGGAGGGAGGGAGGGAGAAGTACCTAGACCCAGGGACTGGCAAAAGTTTTTCCATAAAGGGCCAGATAGTAAATATTTTAGGTTGTTCAGGCTATACAGTCTCTGTGGCAACTACCCAACTCTGCCATTGTAACATGAAAGCAGCCATACCCAACACGTAAACATGTGGGCATGCTCTGTTCCAGTAACATTTTATTTACAAAAACAAGCAGCAGGCCGAATTTGGCTTGTAGGTTGAAGTTCACCTCTTTCTGACCTAGACCATGGCTAACATAATAACATTATGCTCGTTATTGAAAAAACAACTTAGAACCCATGTTTCCCTAAAGTTGGATCAGCGTTTTCATTCTTATATATACTCTTACACAAGGATACTGGTTGATTCTCCTTTAAGTTTGAAGATTTAAATCGTAACTACCTAATATTTAGTGAGTGCTTACTAAGCGTCAGGTCCATTTGCATTTTATTCTTTCTCTAACTGCTCTCTTGCTGCTTTCAAGATTTTGTTTGTCATTGGCTTTTAACAGTTTGACTGTAATGTGTGTAGGTGTGGATCTCCTTGAGCTTTGAAATACTGAGCTTCTTGGATGTATACATTAATGTTTTCCAAAAAACTTGGGAAGTTTAGGCCATTATTTCTTTAAATATTTGTTTTCTGCCCACTTTTCTCTTCCTGGTACTCCTGTTTAATGTATGTTGATGTTTTTAATGGGATCCCATGGGACTCTGAAATTCTGTTTCTCTTCACTCTTTTTCCTTTCTGTTCTGCAGACTGGATAATCCCTACTGAGTTATCTTCAAGTTCACTGATTTTTATGCCAACTCAGAGAGGCTTTTGAGCCAGTCTAGTGAAGTTTTCATTTCCATTATTATATTTTTTAATTCCAGAATATCCACTTGGATTTTTAAAATTCCATGGGGCGCCTGGGTGGCTCAGTCAGTTAAACGTCCGACTTCGGCTCAGGTCATGATTTCACAGTCCGTGGGTTCGAGCCCCATGTCGGGCTCTGTGCTGACAGCTCAGAGCCTGGAGCCTGCTTCAGATTCTGTGTCTCCCTCTCTCTCTGACCCTCCCCCATTCATGCTCTGTCTCTCTCTGTCTCATAAGTAAACATGAAAAAAAATTTTTTTAATAAAATTTCTTTTTGTTGATATTCCCTACCTGATGACTCATTATAATTGTATTTTTCTTTAATCGAAACACTGTTCCCTTTATTTTTTTAAATTAATTTATTTACATTGAAAGAGAGGAAGAGAGTGAGTGGGACAGGGGCAGAGATTGAGGGAAAGAGAGAGAATCCAAAGCAGGCTCCGCACTGTCATCATGGAGCCCAATGCAGGGCTCAAACCCACAAACAGTGAGATCATAACCTGAGCTGAAGTTGGACGCTGAACCGATTTAACCACCCAGGCGCACCCTCCTTTAGTTTTGTGGGGTTTTTTAACATATTCATATTAGCTGCTTTAAAGGTTTTGTCTGGGCCAACATCTGCACCCATTAAAGATAGCTTCTATTTCCTGATTTTCTTCCTATGTGTCACATTTTCCTGTTTCTTTGCATGTCTTATAATTTTTTACTGAAACTAGATATTCTAGGTAATATATTGTAACAACTCTGGATTCTGATCCCCTTCCCCTTCCAGAAGTATATCTTGTCTAATTTTGTCTCTCACAAATCACCCTATTAGGTGATATAATATATAACTCACCCAGACAAAAATAACCCCCTTTAAGACATAATTCCCCTTATGGGAACTAGTTTTTCCTAGTATTGGCATCTGAATACGACCCTTAGTCTGATAGGGTCAACCTCATTTAGGTATCAATATATAATAACACTTGGGACAGTGTGGAGATAAAAAAGAATTGGTTGAGAAGGTGTAAGCTTATAGTCTATGGTGATAAATTCCAAATAAACCCCTATAATATATGGATATAAAAAGAATGCAAAGAATGTTCAGAGGCATGTGAGATCAGTGTTTGGTTTTACATAACTAAGAAGGTGAAACCATCTAACTGGCAGGACTAGGGCTGAGTTCACTGCAGGCTGGACCCTATTGCACCAGACTCTAGAGTATTAGGTTCTCCTGAAATGCCTGTTTTTTGCATCAGTGTTCTTATAACTGAGTCAAAGTCTTTGCTTAAGTACTATTTATTAATGTTAAATCCTTATTAATTGACTCCTGTGTGAAACTTCACTTTCCTCCAACAAACTGCAAATACTGGCTCTGGCTAAAGGTTGTTGAAGCTTTCTGCAGCTCTAACCAGAGAATTTACTATTTACAGCTTCCCAATGAGAAAGCTCACTATGAGGTAGGAGTGAGAGTATATTGTTATTTGTGTATAAAAGCAATTCATGCACATGAAAAAAATTTTTTGCCAAGTAAAATTAAAATTGTATTGCATGGAAATTAAAATTTTCTCTTCCTCTGAATCTCAAATCCCTTCTGTCAGTGTATCCACAGAAAAGAGCATTTGTCTATTCTACAAAATACATCCACACACACATCCATACACGTTTGCTTAGTTTTCTCTTTTACTTTTTGTGACAGGCACTTTAAATTCCTAGTGAAAAAAAAGCATTTCTTGTCCTGAAGTCTGAGCTAAAATTAGAGTCCCCATTTGTGAGCCCCTATGATAATTCCATTGCAACACCCTTAACACATTTTCAAAAAGAGAGCTCAACTGACAAATAACTGATAACTAATAAATAAAATGTAGTCTATCCATAAAACAACTTGAATGCATTATTCACAATAGCCAAAAGTAGAAACAACCCCAATGTCCTTCAATTGATGAACGGATAAACAAAATGTGGTATATCTGTACAATGGAATATTATTCAGCCATAAAAAGGAATGAAGTACTGATACATTCTACAGCATGAATGAACCTTGAAAACATTATGCTAAATGAAAGAAATCAGTCTCAAAGACCACATATTGTATGATTCCATTTGTATGAAATGTCCAGAATAGGCAAATCTATAGAGACAGAAAGTAGATTAGTGGTTGCCAGGGGAACTAGGGGAGGAAAGAATGGGGAGTTACTGCTAATGGATGGGCATGTGGGTTTTTTTGAGGGGGATGGAAATGTTGTAAAATTGGCTGAGGTGATAGCTGTGCAATTCTGCAAATATACTAGAAATCATTGGATTGTACATTTAAAATTTTTTTAATTTATTTATTTATTTTTGAAAGAGAGAGAGAGAGAGAGAGAGAGTGAGCAGGGGAGTGGGGAGGAGCAGAGAGAGGGAGAGTGAGAATCCCAAGCAGGCTCCCATGAACTGTGAGATCATGATCTGAGCCAAAACCAAGAGTCATAAACCACCCAAGTGCCCCTGAACTGTACATTTTAAATAGTGACTAGTATGATGTGAATTATATTTTGATAAAGCTGTTATATATAAAAGAAAGAACTCAAAATATTAGTATATAATTTGCTGTCCTATATTGCATCATTAAAGTATAAGTCATTATTTCCCTTTTACCTACAACAAAACTGGACCTAAATGTGGTGTTTACTGTTTGCAAGAATTTTATGAAATATTTAAAAAATTCCCCTTGTCACTTAAATAATATTAAATTTAAAATAAAAGCTATAAAGGGACGCCTGGGTGGCTCAGTTGATTAAGCATCCAACTTCGGTTCAGGTCATGATCTCACTGTTCGTCTGAGCCCCACGTTGGGCTCTGTGCTGACAGCTCAGAGCCTGGAGCCTGCTTCGGATTCTGTGTGTGTCTCTCTCTCTGCCCCTCCCTGCTCACGCTCTGTCTCTATCTCTCTCTCAAAAATAAATAAACATTTAAAAATAAATAAAATAAAAAGCTATACATAAAATATAATAGTGGTTGATACAAAAATTGGGCCAAAGGATTTTTGAGATCTCCTTTAGGACTAATTTACAGGTAATTTTACAGGATTATAAATCAACAAAGTTAAAATTGAAATGAAAATACATCCCAAATCTTTACATTCTGGGTAGAAGCCAGAATATTTAGTGCCCTGATCAAACTTTAATATTGCTCAAGAGTTAGGCGTACACTGGGAAATTGCCCCCTTGATTATTTTTTAAATTGATTTATCTCTTTTAAGAGAAAGAGAGAGAGAGAAGGAGAGAGGGAGTCCCAAGCAGTTCGGCACTCATAGCATGGAGCTGGACTCGGGTCTTGAACTTGAATTCACAAACCATGAGATCATGACCTGAGCCAAAATCAAAAGTCAGATGCTTAACCAACTGAGCCACCTAGGTTCCCCCCCCCCAACTTCAATTATTTGTTACATAAAATTAAATGTCTAAGATGAGAATTATATTCATAAAACAGGAGGTGATTTCCCTCCACTTGCAGCTCTGGAGTGGTTGCTTCCTCATCCTCTTCCTGTCTTCTTTGCTAACAGTAACTAAGCAAAAGAATACAACACCATCTGCTGATGATATTTTGGGAACTTCACAGAAGCCCAAAACACTAAGCCTCATGGCTGAATCCTGCCCCTGTTCAATTTCATCCTGGGCACCAGAAACCATTCCTTGGAAGAGGATACAGAACAGAAGCCTCTGAAAGAGAAAAGGCAAAAACAAAACAAAACAAAAAGCTGTCTTCAAAGGGATTTCATTATTTAATCATTAACGATCTTTTTTTTTTTTTTAAAGTTTATTTATTTTTGGGAGAGAGTGGGGGAGAGGCAGAGAGAGAGGGGAACAGAGGATCCTAAGCAGGCTCTGCACTGACAGCAGAGAGCCTGATGCGGGACTTGAACTTATGAATCATGAGATCATGACTTGAGCTGAAGTCCGACACTTAACTGACTGAGCCACCCAGGTGCCCCCATTAACAGTCTTTTAAACTAATCCTCCTTTTGTGCACCTGTCATCCCACCAAAGGGGTGTCTTGGTGAGAAAGCTCAGCAGCCCATACTAGCAGGAAGATGAATGAAAGGGGATGTAGGCTGGGACCCTTGCTGCCACGATCCAGTGTGTAGGGAAACGCCAAGCCTGTGGGAAGAGAGCTCTTACTGTAGTGCTTGGGTAGGCCTTTAGGGTCTTCCCTGGGGCCCCTCCAAGGAGTGAGAAGAGCTGAAGGCTGGACTTCCCAGGGGAGTGAAAGGGTAGGCTGTTCAGGAAAGGAATGCACTCCAGGTGTCCAAGGTGTGAAAGTTCTATTTCTGCTTTTTTCACTGGGTTGGTGGCTTTGTTCCTCCTACCCATCTGTAGGACTGCAGGCTTCTCGATTAAGTCAAAAGCACCCCTTTTATACTGTGAACTATTCTTATTCTTTTATTAGATAGTGACCACCCCCCCCCCATTGAAATTTACATTAGACTGCAGGTATTCTATTAACCAACCTCCATCAGTCTCTGTTTCCTCATCTGGGAAATGGGACCCATAATACTTATAGATGGAATTGTGAGGACTTAATAATAATAAAAGCCAACACTTCCAGAGAACTTACAAGGTGCCTGACTCTGTCAAAGTGCTTTACATAATTAATTCATTTAGTCCTTACAACAGCTCTATGACGTAGAGGCTATTGTTATCGCTATTTTTAAGACAAGGAAACTAAGCCACAGAAAGATTAAGAAATATGTCCAAGTTCACACAATTAGGAAATGGAAGAGCCAGGTTCAATATCATTAACCATCTGGCTCTACAATGTTTGTAACCATTAAGTAACACTGCCTACTAAAAGCAGGTATTTAAGGCTTGGCACATTGTAGGCTCCCAGTAAATATTATCTCTCAAAATAATGAATGTCACAAGACTGAAAATAAAGAGAGCACCTCAGTCTGGGCATCCCTCAATGTTTAACCATGCCTAAATAGTGTCTTGCATCCAATAATTACCCAAAATGTATTTGTTAAATTGAATCCATTTTGTCAGGGCAGTTATGATTTTTTGTTGTTGTTTAGTTAATTTATTTTTGAGAGGGGCTGGGGCGGGGCAGAAAGAGGAGACAGCAAGAGCGAGAGCGAGAGAGACAGAGAGAGAATCCCAAGCAGACTCCGCACAGGGAAGTTCTGAGTTTAAGTCCCTTCTCTGTACCAGGTGCTATGCTGAGAAAAGAGAAGATACAAAGATAATCGAGATATGAACACGTAGTGTGATGCTACTGATCCAGAAAAGCTATAAAATGCTAGACTGCATTAATAGACATAAAGTATAGGGAAGATAAAATTGACACCTCCTTGTTCTTCATCGCCCAAATCCCATCCTTCCAAATCTGTATGTTTCATAAATCTACACACATGTATCTCCCATCTCTCTCATCCCTGCTCCAGTCCAAGCTGCCATCTTCTCTCTGACCTCTTAACTGGTCGCTAGCACTTACTTTGGTTCCTTAGCAATCTGTTTGATCCTGTCACCTCTTTGCTCTATTATTAAACCCTTCTATGACTTTTTGCTCCTAAGATAACCTTCATGGTACAGTGTAGGAAGCCCTGCACGTCTGACCTCTTCCTGCCAATTATTCTAGTCTCATCTATGCCACTCCAGACTCTAACTACACTGGCTTTCTTTCAGTCCCTTGAATGCATTATGCCCACCACCTTCCTCATGGCCTTTTGTATGTATTGTTGCAACCATTTAGAACACATTTCTGGGCAAATGTCCACCCCTGATCCAATGAGCCACAGCCCAGGCAGCGGTACCACATGATACAATAATCATGGCCAGCAGAGTCATCTATATGACTGTATAGATGGGAGGTGCTGAAACAAGAGGAGGTGTGTCTCAGAAAGGGGAATCCATCAGATTCTGACACCAGCCTTCCCTTTAAGAATATCCAAGCAGATATATACCAACCTTCCCTTTAAGAATATTCAAGCAAAGGCAAGGTGACCGTGTTCCAAGAATATGATGGGAAGGAGTCCTTAATATGACCTGGTGACTTCTGTCGCCTCAGCCAAATCAATGAGTCCATGAATTTTTCTTCTTCTAAATAAGTCATATTTCCGTCTTTTTTATAGCCTAATAATATCAATGATGTTTAATCAGGATGGTGGCATGGTGATCGGCAAAAAAGGAAACATTATAAGGGAATGGATGTGGCCTTCAAAGGGAAAACTTGATGATCCAGTTGAAATTTGGGTATTATTTTACAATTTTTTATTCTTATGTCTATTTCTTATGCCATACCAATAATTGACTTTGAGTTTTTAAAATATACTGTTAGGGAAAAAGAGGATTGGGAAGACTGAATTATTCAGTTTGGCTATGTACACTAGCCAATTAATCTGATAAATCTTTATTTCAGTTTTTTACTTCACTTGGTTCTTTCTTGATGGGCTTGTCTTTGCTAAGCAGCAGTTACTTTAAACAGTAATTTTTAAAAATTGTTAGAAAAGCATTTTGTTTATCACAGAAAATATTTTAGAAATAGGAAAATATATAATGTTCAGAGTAAAAGTCTCCTCCTCCTCAGTCTCACTTCGCACAATTACCTTTGCCAGTAGCTTAATGTGCATTTCTGTCAGATCAAGGATGAGAAATTCAGATAATGTAAGAGTGAGCCTACCAATGGGAACTTCAGTGAACTGGAAAGTGTGTCTCCCCTAAAGGAGACAGCCTTTACTCAGGGCAGAAGACTGTTGCCATATGGGAGTGTGGGCCTTGGCCTGCTGTATTTTATGATTTTTTTTAAAGCCATGAATTCAGATTTTTTTTGATGAAATATCCTGATATTTCAGATTTGCAATTAATTCAAACTCTGACAGGACTAAACCAAATACTTGTAAGCTGCCAGGCTGTAACCTCTGTGCTAGACTTCACTGATTCACAGGTAGTTACTTTATGTGTATGTGCGTGTGATCACGGGCTATATTTTGTGTCCAGGGCCACTGCATAGGGCTGTGCAGGTGCACTGTACAGTCAGCCCCAGAGGTACCAACTATAAAGAGCTGTGCTGTCCCTGTATGGCAGCCACTAGACGTCTACCCTGTGGTTATGGAACCCTCGAACGACACTGTAGGCATAAAATACACACCAGATTTCAAAAATTTAGTACAAAAAATGAAAATATAAAATATCTTATTGATGTTTATATTATTTATATTGTTTACATTGTTGCAATGTTACTATTTGGATGTATTTAGTTATAAAATGTTATTTAAATTAATTTCACCAGATTTTACTTTTTTTTTTATTTTAGAGAGAGAGAGAGCATGAGTGGGGGAGAGGGGCAGAGGGGGAGAGAGAATCCCAAGCAGACTCCGCGCTGTCAGCGCAGAGCCTGACATGAGGCTCAAAATCAAGAGTTGGACACTCAACCGACTGAGCCACCCAGGCGCCCCCACCTGATTTTACTTTTCAATGCGGCTACTGGAAAATGTAAAATTACTTATGTGGCTCACATTTATGGCTCACATTGTATTTATACTGTACACACTATTGTGTGGAAGTTACCTCCAGGTCTCTGTTTTATACAATTTACAAAACCATCCATGGTGGCCATGTATCCTCCACATACTATTTGGATTACCATTTTTAAAGAAGTAGTGCTTAGCTCTGAAAGGTTAGGGAAGTAAAGAGTGGGTAGAGAAACTGTGCAGCAAACCTGTATGTGCAAGTTTCCTGATACTCGGGAGTCAAGAGTTTCCTCTCCTAAAAAAGTCAGTATAACTAAATGGGATAGATTTTTCAGTTCAGCTTACCTCAGCTGGCAGCCTTCAGGAAGCATGGGAGTGTAACTCGTAACCCAACAAGTTGCAGGCTTGGAACAGTTGACTTAATTAGGATGCTTTATCTGCAGCAAGCCTTTTAAAAATATGCTCTGCAAATCTGCAGATGTTCATTTGAGCTTTAAAAGTTGTTCATCATTACTTTCCTATCCTTGTCATTTATAAAATCTCTCCAGCTTTAATAAGTTTCACAGTAATAGGAAGACTTGTAAAACTTCTAAGCACTTGACAGCCATTAATGACTTTTCTGATCATCAAGGGAGTCAGATGTTGTCAGCTATATTTTACAAGAGACACTGTCTCAAGAGCTAGAATTAGAACTCAGAAGTACCTGCAAATTGACCCAGAATTTTCTCAGTCTAAAGTGAATCTGACTTTCCTTATAAGACATGACTACATTAATTGCTAACAGTCTCTCACCATTCCTCTTCCTTCCCTTAAGAAGCCCGAATTTGCAGCATAAAAACCTAAAAGCCACTCTTGACTTTATTGGAACCAGACTGAAACCGTGAATGTAGATCTCAAATTTCTTTCCATGTGTCGTGCAAACGTCTAAGATTTCTACTTGAATTATGAGCGTGAGAATTCTGTGTAGGAAATGACAGTCCTTTCTGTTGCCCCTAGGTGAACGAGTTCATTACAGTGGAGATTTCTGGGCGCTTTGCCATAACCTTGGTCTACAAATGGCATCCCCAAAGCCTAAAGCTATCTCTGGCACCTGTAAAATGCAAGTTTTTCCATCAAGGCTTACCTGAGGAGGTAGGTCCGGAGGTTTCTTTAATCATCTTCATGGCACCACCTCAGTGCAGACCAGAGGAAGAGCAATGCTGACTGATATTAGATTCTTTCTTTTTTTTTTTTTTAATGTTTATTTTGAGAGGGAGTGACAGCAAGTGGGGAAAGGGCAGAGAGAGAGGATCTGAAGTGGGCTCTGCGCTGACAGCAGAGAGCCTGACGCGGGGCTCCATCTCACCGAGAGATCTACACGGGGCTTGTCCTAAGTGGAAATTGGACACACAACCAACTGAGCCATTCAGGCATCCTTGGTTTTAGATTCTTGCAGTATTTCCTGGTAATTGCTACAGTAAGGATGCTGGAATCTTGGCTAATTAAAAATCCTGCCAGGGCTGTTACTGGACATTACCTGTGAAGTAACTGGAATGAAGAGAGTTTAGAAGGGGAAAGTAGACTTAGGAGAAAAATGAACACCTGGTTTCTTCTAAGGTCATGATTCCTAAGCTTCGGTGAATTAATTTTCTGTCTCCTATTTGGGTGAATTGTTTGCATTTATATAATCATGATTTCTTAAAATGGAGTGGGGTTCATATATTGTTTTTAACTAAAGCAAAACTAAATTGATTTAAAGTCACTATTTTTCAGCATAAGTAACATTCTAAAGACACTTGAAGATGAGCATTGCAAAAACTATGGCTCAGAAGAATGTTTCTTAATCACTTGACACTTGCACTAACTTTCTATTGAGGAATTTTATGCTAAAACTTTTGTCAAGAGATGAGACATTAAAATGTCAGTATCTCTAATATCGTGTAGTCAAATAATGGGCTAGCTTGACTAATTCTAATCAAACCTTTGAAGATTTTTAAATTTTGAGTGTGTTTATGGGAATGATACACATATTACAGAACATGTATGAACCTTTAATAAAAGATCTCTAGTTTTAGGGATGGGCATCAAAACTGTGTTGCTCTTGGTTATAGCATAGAAATACCATGCTTATTTCACATATGCTGAAGTTGTATAATTTTTGCCATAAATAAAGCCTTTGCATGAAGCTATCTTGCCTCCTTGGTTTTTTATGACCATGTCCCCATCTGAAAAGAGCTTAATACTCTCTCTCAGCCATTCCCTGATGTCAACCCCATCTCCAAAGAAGCCATGGAGTTATTCAAGGCCTATAAAGTAAAGTGCAAACATAGGAAATCTGCAACACAGGATGGAGATGTAAGTGTTAAACAGTCACTATTTTGATATTGCAGGCAAAGGTAACTTTTAGTTTTCATATTATTCTAGAGTTATTTTCCTTTTCCGACATATGCTGGATTTGTTATAAAGAGCTGAAGAGTCAAGCAATTGCACACAGATGGGCCTATTTGTATAGTTACTGGAAGGAGCATAGAATGACTTTTGTTGTTTGTTGGTGTTTAACTTTCCTTAACATCTTAGCCATTTTTAAGTGTAGAGTTCAGTAGCTTAAGTTCACAATTCACAGTGTTATGCAGCCATCACCACCATTCATCCCCAGAACGTGTTCATTTTGTAAAACTGAAGCTCTGTACCTAGTGAACAACAGCTCTGTTTACCTCCCTCTCCCAGCCTCTGACAACCCCCATTCTACTTTCTATCCCTATGAATTTGACTATTCTAGCTACCTCACATAAGTGGAATCATACAGCATTTGTCCTGTTGTAACTGGCTAATTTTACTTAGCATAATGTCCTCAAAGTCCATCCACATTGTATAAGGTGTCAGAATTTTATTCATTTTTAAAACTGAATAATATCTCATTATACCACATTTCATTTATCTATTCATGTGTTGATGGACACTGGATTGCTTCCCTATTTTAGCTATTGTGAATAATGCTGCTATGAACATGGGTGTATAAATATCTCTTTGAGACCCTACCTTCAGTCCTTTCAGATTTGTTTCCAGAAGTGGAATTGCTGGATCATATATAACTACATTTTTAATTTTTTGAGGAACCACCGTACTGTTTTCAATAGCAGCTGCACCATGCAACATTCCCATTTGCGGTGCACAAGGATTCCAGTTGTCTGTATTCTTAAAAATACTTGTCATTTGCTGTGTTTTTTTTTTTAATAGTAGCCATCTGGGGTGCCTGATGGCTCAGTCGGTTAAGCATCCCACTTCAGCTCAGGTCATGATCTCGTGGTCCATGAATTCGAGCCCCACATTGGGCTCTGTGGGGACAGCTAGGAGCCTGGAGCCTGCTTCAGATTCTGTGTCTTCCTCTCTCTCCCCCTCCCCCACTCACGCCTCTGTCTCTGTCTCTCTCTGTCTCTGTCTCTCTCAAAAAGTAAATAAACATTAAAAGAATTTTTTTTAATAAAAATAAAATAGTATCCATCCTATTGGGTGTGAGGTGGTGTATTTAACTTTTTAAAAATTAACTTTATTTATATATGATTTGTTTACAGTTTTATAAAATGCATCCACTTTTAGTGTATACTTTGATGAATTTTAACAGTATTTAGTGGTCCATGAAATCCTGAATCATGAAATCTTTGTTTCTCAAGGAGGCATTAATGGCATTTGGGGCAGGATAATTCTTAGTTGTTCAGGACCATTACAGAATACATCCCTGGCCCCCACAAACTAAATGCCTGTTGCGCCATCAGTCAAAAGGCCCATGCACATTTGTGAATGCTCCCAAGGTACTCACTTGATTTGAGAACTGTTTCATATTATAATTATTCCTGGGGGAATATTTGGGTATATGGTATGGGGAGATCAATCATCAGATTATTGTGAACCAACACTTAAGGGGCAGGTAGAAAGGTAGGAGGAGAACCATGTTACTGTGGTGGACATGGTAAGATCCATGTCCTTTCCCCTCCCTCTTGTATGACAGATTCTGTACTGCTGGGTTTGGAAAACTAAAAATGGTATTTCCAGACTCTCTTGCAGGTGGATTTCTAGATGCATACTAAGCCCTATTAATTAGATGTATTCATATGGGATTTGGAAGATGGAAATAAGGAGAAACCATTTTCTTGCTTTTGCAAACAAGATCATGGAGAAGTTGGGTTTTCTCACAGCAGCACTGTGTTATCTAGTCACTAGCATCATAGATAATGAGACACAATCGTGGCAGCTTCCTGGTTCTAACCTCACAGCTTTAGTAGACTGTTCCAGAGCCCCACAGCTCCAGTGGCACTTCCCTGACCACACCTGCCTGATAACAGGTGGAGGCAGCACCTCACCTGGTCAGTCAGTTGGTATTCTGAGAACAGCTGGAGACTGCCATTTCCCCTCTTTTGGTGATTTTATAATCAGATACTTACAAAAGGGCTAGAGAGTTTTCTGTTTCCTAAAATTGATAATAACATACAAAACAAAGTGAATTTCAAAATGAGGGAGGGGTTATAGAATGAGCCTTTGAGAGAAGCCAAACAAATGAGAAATAAAAAGCATCCATTGAGTTTGTCTTAGGAGGATCAACAGTGACTTCCACAAGAATGATTTCAGGGTACAGGTGGAAGTGAGAACCTTTTTATAGTGAGCTGAAGAACAGATACCTGAAAATGTAGAAACTTTTATGCTATTATTGGCATTTTCTCGTGCTTTGGATTTGTATAGTATGAGAAAAGAGGAGTGGGTGCCCCAAACCTATGTTTTAGGCCCTTGCTCTCAAGCTTTCCTAGACCAGTTAACTTCTTAAGTGTCAAACCACTTAACTGCTCACTCTGCACTGGGGCAGCTTTCTGCCATCCCAGATGATAGTCACAATAGTCCAGATTCTTCTTCTTCCTCATTGTGGCAAACTTAGCAGCATCCTTGTGGTTTGGTTTTGGGGTGTTCTGGATGGGAACAATCTGACAAGCTTGCATTGAGGTGACATGATCTCTTGTATGTGGAGCCCAAGTCTAATTTCCCCTATTTGTTCTGCTAGATCCTTTTGGAGTGTCTCCCTCTCCCCATAATTCCCATGCCTCCACTACTCGATGCCATGTAAGAAGGCCCTTGCTGGTTTCTGTCTCAGATGGAGGAATGCAAATCCACACCCTCTGGTCCAGGCCTCTATAGCTTCTCTAGCCTAGAGTTGGATGATCTTCAGCTCTTAAGTTTCCAAGAGAACTTGGTACTATTAAACTGGTGATCATTTATTAGTTAGTTACTATAAAATAATATTTAGAAATGATGCTGTTTATAATATTTATAAATTGAAGTATGCTTACCATCATCATTTTCCAATATAAAAAAATTCATGGTCTTTCGTTTCTAGGGGAAGTAGTATCACAAAATCCCTTTGATATTCATAGAATATTGTTAAGTGTGGGGGGGGGAGGGAATTAAATGATGAAATAGTATGATCAAAAGTGGAACCAGACAACACAAAGAAAAATATATTCTTTTTTTAAAAAGAAAAATATATTCTTATTATGTATTTTATTTATTTATTTTTAATTCTTTTAATGTTTATTTATTTTTGAGACAGAGACAGAGTGTGAACAGGGGAGGGGCAGAGAGAGAGGGAGACACAGAATCTGAAACAGGCTCCAGGCTCTGAGCTGTCAGCACGGTGCCTGATGTGGGGCTCAAACCCATGAACCACAAGACCATGACCTGAGCCGAAGTCTGACGCCCAACCAACTGAGCCACCCAGGCGCCCCTCTTATTATGTGTTTTAAAAGACTAGAAGGATGTATGCCTAATTTGGGGGGGTTGAGTACATTACTTTTGAAATAAGAAAAAAATATTTTTGAAATGTGTGAAGTTCCCACAAAGATGAAACATTATGAGTAATATTACCAAGGAAAATCAATCGGAAAAAAATTGTTATTGCAGTTCTGAAGGTTTGACACCATAATTTATATTCATTTCTTTCATGAAACCTACACTTTCCAAAGACTTAGAACGAGGACACCTTCTTCTCAAGGCATGGAACGGCTTCTTGTGTTACTTTCTTAATAGAGAACTGATATATTTATCTCTCGCATTCACAAATAGCACAAAATAATCAACAGAGTCCCTTTTTGTAACTTCTCTAAATAACTCCTACAATCAGCAATTTTCCCAGATATCCCCTCCCTCCAAAATAAATGTTCAAGGTCGTGCAAGCAAGAATAATGAATCATCTTTTCAACTGTGACAACTTAGTCCTTTTTCAAATCTTCCTGAAAGATGAGTTCTTTTGTTTTTTAGATGTTTCATATGCTCTTTGAATAGTATTTCCAGAGAAGAATGTTAAGGTATGACCTTTCAAAGATTTATTTTTGTTGATTAATTTCTTCCCAATAATTTGAGTTTTCACATGAATGGTTGATGAGCTAACTCTAGCATACCAAAACACCAACAATTGTTAACAAGTGTACTGTTGAGTTTCCTACTTTTGAAGCTGTACACATAATTCATAGACAGATGTCTGACACTTTTGGGAATTATTTGTTTCCATCAAACATTTCTTGCAACCTGCTTTCTTTGTGGCCTGACATGAAAGGCAAGCTGCTTTCAACTTCTTTACCCTTCACAGGTTCCTCACTCTGCCCAGTATGTTTGCAAATTAAACTAATCTTGAAGATTAAAAAAAAATGAATTGGGAAAATGTATTTAAGATAGAATGAATGATATGAATCCAACTCAACTGAAAAATCCCAGTAAAAAATGAAATAGAGGGGTGCCTAGGTGGCTCAGTCAGTTAAGCACCTGACTTGATTTCTGCTCAGGTCATGATCTCACAGGTGGTGAGTTCAAACTTTGCACAGAGCCTATTTGGGATTCATTCTCTCTCTCTCTCTCTCTCTCTCTCTCTATCTCTCTCTCTCTCTCCCCCTCTCCCTCTCCCTCTCCCTCTTTTACTCATGCGTGTGCATAAGCACATGCACGTGTGCTCGCTCTCTCTCTCTCAAATGTAAATAAATAGGGGCACCTGGGTGGCTCAATTGGTTAAGCGTCTGACTTCGGCTCAGGTCATGATCTCACATGAGATCAAGCCCCACATCCAGCTCTGTGCTGACAGACTGAGCCTGCTAAGGATTCTCTCTCCTCCTCTCTCTCTCTGCACCCCACCACCAACTCTCTCTCTCAAGCAAATCTAAATAAATAAATAAAACATTTAAAAAATGAAATAGAAATGTGTGATACATAACCTATCCAAAGAATGTATAACTGAATGAAACAAAAATATTGATAATCCAGAAATGCCTATTGCTCCCTCGTCTCCCTTTTTTAATCTCATTGTAGGCAGAGATAAGGAGCCAAATAGAAATAAAGGCATTTATTATTTAAAAAAATTTTTAATGTTTATTTATTTTTGAGAGACAGAGACAGAGCATGAGGGCGGGAGGAGTAGAGAGAGAGAGAGGGAGACACAGAATCCGAAGCAGGCTCCAGGCTCTGAGCTGTCAGCACAGAGCCCAACGTGGGGCTCAAACTCATGTGCCGTGAGATCATGACCTGAGCCGAAGTTGTACGCTTGACCAACTGAGCCACCCAGGCGCCCCACTTGAAATTTTTTTTAATTGAAGTATAGTTGACATACAATATTGTATTAGTTTTAGGTGTATGACATAGTGATTTGACAATTATATACATTATGAAATGCTCACTGTAAGTGTAGCTACCATCTATCACCATACAATACAGTATTATTGTCTATATTTCCTATGTTGTACTTTTCATCCCTGTGACTTATTTATTTAAAATTGGAAGTCTGTGGCTCTTAATCACCTTCACCTAAATCAAGGTATTAATTGCTGAAAGAACAGGCTTCACTAGTAGAGCTATATTGGAGAAGCTGGATTGTAGGTAGTTTGGACCTGAGACTCCCTAAATTGAAGAAAACCAGTTACCTTACCCATCAAAGTGCAAGCTGGAAAACTTGAACAGGGGAGAGACATGCCTGTTGGTAGTCTTATCACACAAGGATTGGATATACAAGGAAAACTATATAAGAAGTGGTCAATGAGAGCAATCAATGTAGCCAATGGGGAAAGGTGGTCTGGTGTGGCAGAATTTCACCTGCCCTCCCTGGCTGTGAGAAAGGCACATAGCAAAAAGGCACCACCTTCTGATGTCTTCCCTATTTGTTTCAGAGTCTTTCTGTCACACTGCTTCAACAAAGTCTTTTTCATTGTAGTCACAGGAATTGCCTGAACAACATATTATCTTTAAAACTGTTGGGGCGCCTGGGTGGCTCAGTTGGTTAAGCGTCCGACTTCATTTCAGGTCACGATCTCACAGTCTGTGAGTTCGAGCTCTGCGTCGGGCTCTGTGCTGACAGCTCAGAGCCTGGAGCCTGCTTCAGATTCTGTCTCTCCCTCTCTCTCTGCCCCTTCCCCGCTCATGCTCTGTCTCTCTCTGTCTCAAAAATAAATTAAAAAAAAAAAAACATTAAAAAATAAAAAATAAAAAAACTGTTGAAAAGGTGCCACTTTAGAAAATATGGTCAGTTAAGTAACTATTGTCTGCTCTTCCATTAGCTGAATTCTGTCTTTCCTTGTAAAGAGCAATGAAAAGATGGAAGAAGAAAACAGACATGCCCATCCTCATAAGACATCTTGAAGAGAAGAGATGAAGGACCCTTCTTCTATGGAAATCTGAGGAGATGGAGATAAGGTCTTCACTTAATAAAAAAATTGGCTGAGCTTCCAAGAAAATTAAAGAACAGATAGTCTTTTCAACAAATGATTCTGGGAAAACTGGATATCCATGTGCAAAAGAATGGAATTGGATCTCGTCCTTAAACTATAGATCTAAATGTTGGAGCTAAAACTCTGAGAAGAAAACACAAGTGTAAATATGCCCGATCTTGGATTAGACAGTGGTTTCTTAGATACCACACCAAAGCATAAGTGAAAAAAGAAAAAAATAGATCAATTGGACTTGATAAAAATTTAAAACATTTGTGCTACAAACAATACCATCAAGAAAGTGAAAAAAACCCTCACAAAATGGAAGACAATATTTGTAAGTCATCTGTCTGATAAGGAACTTTTGTCCAGAATATATAAAGAAATCTTACAACTCAATAATAAAAAGGAAAATAATACATTTTTTAATGAGGAAAAGATCTGAATGGACAAGTGTCCAAAGAAGATATATAAATGGCAAATTAGCCCATGAAAAGACATTCAACAAAATTAGCTATCAGGAAAATGCACATTAAAACCATAATGAAATACCACTTCACACCCATTAGGATAGCTAAAATTAAAAAGACAATAACAATTGTTGGTAAGCATATGGAGAAATTGGAACTCTCATTCCTCACTGCTGGTGAGGAATGGTACAGCGACTTTGGAAAACAGCCTGGCAGTTATTCAAAAAGTTGAATATGGAGTTACCATATGACTCACCAATTCTACTCCTCCATAAAGAAATAAAAACATGTCCACATAGAAACTTGTACTTAACAGCATTTTTCATCAATTTATGAATGGATAAAGAAAATGTATTATATTCAAATAATGGAATAGTATTCAGCCATAAAAGAGAATGAACTACTGATACATTCTACCACATGGATGAATCTTGAAAACATTATCCTAAGTGAAAAAAGCAGATCACAAAGGATGACAGATTGTATGATTCTATTTATATGAAATATACAAAACAGGCAAATCTTTGGAGGCAGAGGGGAGGTTAGAGGTTGCCTAAGGCTGGAGGGCCAGGGAGAAATAGACTCTTAATTGGTACAATATTTTTGGAGTGTGTGTGGGGGGGATACAAAAATACTCTAAAATTAGATTGTGAAAATGATTGCACAACTCTGTACAACTCTGTGAATATACTAAAAACCATTGAATTCTATACCCTAATTGGATACATGGACTGATATGTGAGTTATATCTCAATAAAGCAATTTTTTAAAAATCTGGCTGTATAGCAAAAGAGATATTCTGAGAAGCCTTTTTACTGCAAAACACCTATAACTGAATACATTATAACTAATAAAAATTTTAATGCATTACCAAATTCACAAGAAAGTAAGGGACATTGTCTTATTGTTTAATAATCTGTACATGTGAAATGAAATTATATGAAAAGCAACAGAATAAAAACACCAAAATCAAAATAGTACAAATA
Source organism: Lynx canadensis (assembly GCF_007474595.2). Classification (NCBI taxonomy): domain Eukaryota; kingdom Metazoa; phylum Chordata; class Mammalia; order Carnivora; family Felidae; genus Lynx; species Lynx canadensis. The sequence continues at coordinate 116,069,039 of NC_044309.1, read as the reverse complement.
CTTTCCCTTGTGGGGAAGAGGGAAATACAAATGGGGAGGAGTTCACAGAGAGCTAAAGTTTAATTGCATTGATAATGTTCTGTTTATTTAGCTGGGCAGTGGGTAGATGAGTGTTCCTTTTACTATTCTTTATACTTTATTCTCTAAATTTTATTTCTAAAATACACACATACCCTGTAAAACATGACATTTCCGTGCACAGGAAGATCAAAAGTAAAAATTTAGAGTGAATTTAATAAAAAGTCAGGCTTCAGCCAATTTAAATCACTTTATGGAACTGTGAAGCTTCTTCGTACCTGACCCAAAGCAGCAGCTATATACTTCATTTCCTAAAAAGCTTCAGGGAACAATTTGACTTTGTCAGAATTAAAATCTTTGAGTGATACCAGAAAGAAGATGAAAAGACAAGCCACATAAAGGCAGAAAATATTTATAATATACATATCTTACAAAGGACCAACACCCAGAGTATATGAAGAACTCCTACAACTCAATCATAAAATAAGACAGCCCAATAAAAAATGTGCAATAGATTTGAAAAGACATTTTGAAAACTAAGATACAGTTGACCAAAAAGCACGTAGAAATATATGCAACATCTCCAGTCATCAAGGAAATGCAAATTATAACCATAATGAGTTACCACCTAATGCCCTTTAGAATGGCTATAAATGAAAGATTGATAATACCATGTGTTACCAAGGACGTGAAACAACAGGACTTTCATACATTGCTGGAGGAAATGTAAAATGGTATAGCCAATATGGAAAATTTTTAGCATTCTATAAAATTATACCTACTGGGTGACCCAGCAATTCCATTCCTAGGTATTTATTTACTCAAGGCCAGCCATCTATTTTCACATAAAGACTTCTACATGAATGTAGCATCTATATTCATAATTTTAAAAAACTGGAAACAGGGGCGCCTGGGTGGCGCAGTCGGTTAAGCGTCCGACTTCAGCCAGGTCACGATCTCACGGTCCGTGAGTTCGAGCCCCACGTCGGGCTCTGGGCTGATGGCTCAGAGCCTGGAGCCTGTTTCCGATTCTGTGTCTCCCTCTCTCTCTGCCCCTCCCCCGTTCATGCTCTGTCTCTCTCTGTCCCAAAAATAAATAAACGTTGAAAAAAAAAATTAAAAAAAAAAAAAACTGGAAACAACCCAAACATCCATCAGCTGATGAATGATATATATATACAATGGAATATCACTAATAAAAAGGAATGAGCCACTGATACACAAAAACAGATGAATCTTAGAAAAAGTATGCTGAGCAAAAAGAATCCAGAAATGAAAGACTGTATACTATATGACTCCAGTCATGTGAAACTCTAAGACCCTCTGGGTCCGGGTACAAAGGGGAAGGAGAGAAATTTGGGGGGTGTTGGAAATGCTCTAGATTTTGATTATGGTGGTGTTCACATTTGTCAATACTCACCAAATAATACACTTTAATGGGTGCTGTTTATTATATTTAAATTATACCTTAAAATAGTTGATAAAACAAAAAAAATGTCAAAAAAGAGGAAGGTTCAGCGTAGGATCAAGTAGAAGAAGAGATCTGCAGAAGAGTCTCACTTTGAACATCAAATGGATACAGCAAGCAACATGAATTTGAGAGGACTGGAATATGTTGCCAAATCATCCAATTATGAGCCCTTATTCTTTGAAATGGTACAGAAAGGGGAAATGCAGGGTTTATTTTTTTTTCATGTTATTTTATTCATTTTTATCACCTATTTGTTCTTCTGTCTCAGTCTGTTATACAAACTCAAAGAAATAATTCCTCCGGAGTCTATGTTCTTGTGAGAGAGACAGGATGTTTTGGAACTTTTAGGTTCATCTGTTACCTCTTTGGTAACACATTTACTAATCATTTGAAAAAAATGCTTCTTTCTCCTTCTGCTTTTACATTTTCAAAAATGTATTTCTCACAGATGTTGGTCATGCCTGTGAACTATCTCATTTCATCAATTCCATTTATCATCTTCCCTTGTTAGCAAATTCTGGTTTTTAGCAACTCTTGGGGAATTTTGTCAATTTTATTCTATTAAAAGAAAACCTCTAAAGAAATTTGCTTTGCTTGTAATTAACCAATTCAGTAAACATGTGATAGGGAGAAGTTTTCGAAAGCGAGGAACCAGGGTGAAAGGTTTTGATGTCTAAGAGATTTTTGTGAGTAGAAAAATGCAATCACTTGGTTTTGAAATTAATATTCATTTTATTAAAGTGACCTATATAAAAACCCAGTTTGCATTAAGGTTTAAGGCTATTAAAAATCTAATTATTTTATCTATAAACTCTACTAAAATAACAATTGTCCATGTTCCCAGAGAGACCTGCAGGCCTGGGGCCCCTCCTGTTCCCCTTCCATTTGGGTGCACAAAGAAGACCCCGAGACTGGGCCAGTGCTTCAGGGCCAGAGAGGAGGAGATGGGAGAGGCCTCTTGCCCCTCAACCTGTAAACACAATAAAATTGTTGCCAGCAAAAATAAATAAATAAATAAATAAATAAATAACAATTGTCTTTACCTCTTCTTAATTAATGTTTGATTAACTCAAATTGAACTGACTATAGTTCCAAATTAGACTCACATACAACTTAATGAAAAACAATCTCATATATTAAAATTTTTTTTAATGTTTATTTTTGAGAAACAGAGAGGGATAGAGCATAAGCAGGGGAGGGGCAGCGAGAGAGAGGGAGACACAGAATCTGAAGCAGGCTCCAGGCTCTGAGCTGTGGGCACAGAGCCTGATGCGGGGCCCAAACTCCTGAGTCGTGAGATCACGACCTGAGCGGAAGTTAGATGCTTAACCAACTGAGCCACCCTGGTGCCCCACAATCTCATATATTTTAAAGTGTTTATATTTTTAATATATCTTGCTCCCCTTTAAGTACCTCAAATGCATATTTATAACACTAAGCAAAATATTCTCAAGTTATTAATTTTTGTAAAGCAAATTAAATTGGGGGGAATCTCAAGTTCTCTTAAATATTCTAATTATATTTTTGAACTTAGTCAAATTATCTTCAACTTTAAAACTTAATAATCACAAGTCTAAAATCAGTTGACTCAATTTAAATTGAAAGTCCAAGAGTCACCTTAGATTCTCTAATTTACCAAAATTTCTTTAATATTTCAAATGTAACAAATACACAATATTATCCCAATGATTCAAAATTCACTTATACACATTAAAGTTTTAACATTGTCAGATTACTTTATCTCTCTATTTGAATTCTAAACTTTTCTAGGGATTATTTAATCCACCAAATTTTTGAGACTGATACTCAGGACCTAAGACATATGTTTTCAGGTAATTTTTATCAACATCTCAAGTGGATTCTCTCAGTCCTTTTTAGAGTCATTATAACAAGGGAGTTCAAGCCTGAGCCCTTCAGATAGGGTTGATTTTTCCCAGGTTCATATTAAAATCTCAACTTTATTATCTGATTTCTGTAGACCAAATTTCTTAAAACTCTTGCTACCCACTTCATTAAATTCTTCATGTCATTGAATTCTGTACTTTCTTCAAATTCTTCCTGGGTAAAGGGCACCCGGGGTACTCAATCAGTCAAGCGTCCAACTTCGGCTCAAATCATGATCTCATGGTTTGTGGGTTCAAGCCCCATGTCAGGCTCTGTGCAGACAGTTCAGAGCCTGGAGCCTGTTTCAGATGCTGTATCTCCCTCCCTCTCTGCCCTTCCCCTCTCATGCTCTGTTTCTCTGTCTCCCTCAAAAATAAACATTTAAAAAAATAAATTCTTCCTAGGTTCTGCTCATGTTTCATATCTTCATCAGGCTCTGTCATAACACACTAAAATTAAGCAAATGACAACTGGATAATGAGTTAGGTATACAATTATGTACATATTTTATATGTAAATATGAAAATGTCCATATAATTATGTATACTTAATTAATATATATATAACTGAGTTATCAACAATTTTCCTAGTCACATAAGCTCATCCAAACCTAAGTAACAATATACCCAATTATTGTGAAAAGATCACATATACTTCTCGCTATAACTATATATTTTAAAGTCTAATAGCCTCATGATGTACTTCTTTGAAACTTTCTTCTGCTAATTAGAAACTCAACGTTACAAATGTTAAATTTCCTACTTAAGCTTTTGTAACTTTCTGTGCTTCTAACCATGCCCTTGTGCTGTATTGTAATTGTTTTGTTTTCATTTTAATATAGCTGACACACAATGTTACATTATTTTCAGAGGTACAACATAGTGATTCAACTTCTCTATACCTTATGCTATGCTCACCACAAGTGTAGCTACCATCTGTTACCATACAACCCTGTAACAATATCATTGACTATATTCCTTATGCTGTGCCATTTGTTCCTGTGACTGACTCATTCCATAACTGAAAACCTGTATCTCCCACTCCCCTTTACCCACTTTGCTCCTCCCCCACCCCCTTCTCTCTGGAAGTCTTCAGTTTGTTCTCTGTATCCATAGGTCTGATTCTACTTTTTGTTTGTTTATTCATTTGCTTTGTTTTTAGATTTCTTTTTTTTTTTAATTTTTGTAAAATGTATTTATTTGAGAGACAAAGAGAGAGTATGAGCAGGGGAGGGGTAGACAGAGATGGAGACACAGAATTCGAAGCAGGCTACAGGCTCCAAGCTGTCAGCACAGAGCCTGACGCGGGGCTCGAACTCACAAACTGCGAGATCATGACCTGAGCTGAAGTTGGACACTTAACCGACTGAGCCACCCAGGCGCGCCTGTCTTTAGATTTCATATATAAGCAAATCATATGGTATTTGTCTTTCTCTGTCTGACTTATTTCACTTAGCATAATATGCTCTAGGTCCATTCATTTTGTTGCAAATGGCAAGATCTCATCCTTTTTTATGGCTTCATAATATTCCATCGTGAATATTATCACATCTTCTTTATCCATCCATCTATTGATGGACACTTAGGTTGCTTACATATGTTGGCTATTGTAAATAATGCTGTAATAAACATAGGGGTACATATATCTTTTTGAATTAGTGTTTCTATTTCTTTGGGTAAATACCCCATGGTGGAATTATTGGATCATATGATATTTCTATTTTTTTTAATTGCAATCATTTACCCATCTACTTCTTCCACAGACTGTGACCTCCTTGAGGACAGGGAGTATGGCTTTTTCTTACCCATTTTTTGGTGTGATAAAATATACATTACATAAAACTTAAACCATAAAATTTTAACCATTTTAAGTGCATAATTCAGTGGCATGAAGTATACTAACAAGGGAACATGACTTATATGTACCTGTAATCCCAGTTTCTGACACAGTGCCTGATTGTAAATGTTACTTGATAAACATTTGTTGGACAAGCTACTGAATGATGAATAAATAAATGAACAAATGAATGAATTAATGTTTTGTAACCATATAGTAAGTGTCTGTATGAATTAGACTATATATGTAATTTCCTGTTTTGAAGCCTTCAAGTTTAACAGACACAATGAAAATAGCTACATTTGATCCCGTAATGGACATAAGCCCTATGTCTGACATCACAACAGTTATTAAATTAAGAAGACTGCAGAAAAAGGTCAAGCACATCCTACTTCACTGGCTGGATTACTACAGATTTGCTTTAGGTCAGTTATGGAATCCACTGAATTGCTCCATATAACCTGTTCCCATCATTCAGACTTCCAGAGGATCAACATTTGAATGCCTCTTCCTTCCATGGTTCCCAAGGTAGTAAGTTTGTAAACTGTAAAGCACTATACATATAGATTCTTATCTCGGGTCCAGGTGATTAGCAATAGCAAGAAAATCAAAGGAGCTGACCTTAATTTTATTTCCTTTTTCTTTTTAGAGAAGATCATCTATTTGATCACTTCTGTATTTTCACAAGGGAAGGTGCTTTCATATTCATATTTTGGATCAGAAAATACTCTTACTCATCAACCACCATAGTTAAGTCTCCCCACCAAAGCCTCAGTCCTTGCTGATGTCTTCTGTTCATTTGTTGTGTTGAGAAGAAGCCTGTGTACTCCATTAGAATGTACTGTTGTAATGTCAACTCATAGCTGGTGTTTGATTACAGAGTCAGGTCACAGCCAATTCTCGTTATTCACAGTAGTTGGGTTCTATAAAATCTCTACAAACACTGAATTAGCCAATCTTGAACCATTGCTCCTAGGATAAACACAGGATGAGGTTCCTTTGAGTCTCTGGTCACAGTATTTTTGTCAGCCTATCATTATGTAACCTTATTTTATGTGTGTCTGTCTGAAGACACCTTATTTAATATATTTTCTTGATACATTAACATTGAACTCATGGCCAATAGCACTATAACTCATGCCTGAGCTAAGCTTATTTACCACGTGTATATTCTCTATAAGGCCCATCATAGCCTTCTTGCCACTGGAATGCTGTCTTGCACTTTGGAATGATGACTACACCTGCAGTCTATTTTAAATAGCAAAATCACCAACAAAAAGCACAAAAATGCAAGAACATTGGCACTGAATAGACCACGTAAAGGACACTTGCTTACAGCGTGAGAGTGGAAGCAAGAAGGCAGAGCATCACCTTGTTCAAGCTCAACTGGGAAAATGCAAGATACAACTTAAGTTTTGCTTAGCTGTATACATCAACAAGTGACTGTGAAAGTGCCGCAGGTATTGATTTAGGGTTACAAATAAACTTTAGCAAGTAGGCAAATTCATAAGCACAGAATCTGTGAATAATGAGGATTGAATGTAAGCTACATCCAAAAAGTAAGCTTCTCCATTTGAGGAAATAATTTGCTAGTCATTATTATATATAGTAGAGTTTCCCAAAGGATTTGCCACAAATGTTTTACACAGGTACTAAGAAGTGGATATCCTTAGCCCTTAGGGCAGTGGCTGGGCTGGGGTGATTGAGCCCCCTGGGTAGTTGATTCCACCTGCCATGCCATGTTTACCACAACGTGCCATACCAATACATTGTATTTTCTCTTTTATATCATATTTCCTGTGATAAGAATCTACATGTATAGGGGTCAACAGTTTACAATTTTCTGTGTGACTTTAAAAAAAAAGTCTAGGAAGCACTGGTCTATTGCATGGTCAAAGCACAGTCTTCAAAATTAAACAGATCTGTTCAAAGCCTGGTTCTGGCTTTTTCTAGCTGAGTGTACATGGACTTATCTGTGATATCATGAAAATAAGAGTACTCACCTCAAGAGGGAACTTATTTCAGTCGGATAGTGCATTTAACAAACTGAGGGTTAATGCGGGGTGGGAGGGAGGGGAGGGTGGGTGATGGGTATTGAGGAGGGCACCTTTTGGGATGAGCACTGGGTGTTGTATGGAAACCAATTTGTCAATAAATTTCATATATATAAAAATAAATAAATAAAGTGTTTGGCACATTATCTGGCACAAGATAAGCACAGACAAACTCCCATGGATTAGATTTGTTGATAACCTAGACATTTTTCTGATTACATAGATGCTATGTATCCCCTGGGCAACCAAGAAGTACATTTAAAATAGGAGAAACAACAGAAAGGCCCTTCTGTAAATGGATGAAGGACCATCCAGATTATTGAAGCCAGTTTAACCCATTCAGCTCAGCCTACACTTACCCTGGTCCACTAAAGGTTTTCAGTGCGTGATGTATATTCTGTTTACATTTCAGGAATTGAATCCCTGTACGTTTGCAAAATACCCAAGTCGCCACAAAAAGTGATCAAGAAACAAAAAGTCTCATCAGCAAAATTTCCTCTGAAACAAAGTACAAAGGAAAAAGATGAGACTAAGGAGTATCTTCAATACCAAAATACCTTCCTAAAACTGAAAGGTATCTTTCAGCCTTCGCCTCTCTATTGCATCCGGAAGACCCCAGTCAGCAATCAGTACCTCAGGTACCAGCCTCATTTGTCTTAACTCATAGTCCAGGTTATGTTTGAAAGAGCTTCAGATGGATGTCTCATTCAGTCCACCTTCAAATGCTGAGCAAGACCTGTTAAATTGCTTCACACAAGAGTTCTTTCTAAGCAGGGTGGGTTAAGCTGTTGCCACTTACATGCTATCAGTGAAACGTTTTTCCTAAATGTGGGACACGTTTATATGTCTAGATTCAAGCATTTGAGTTTTCTCCACCCTGCTTCCCTAGAGGCTGCCCGCTTAGTAGAGGAATTTGAATCTATCAGGAATCAAGACTCAGTTTGTTTTCACCTCTTTGGTGAGTACATGTTTAAAACCTGACCCTATATTTGGGTTGAAAACTCTTGACTCTCTGTGTGGTGATGGTAAATGAGGGCCAGGAGTTACTGCTTCCCTTGCTGTCTCATGCAGTTCTCCTGGGAGAAATGTGCCCTTGTTTTCTTCATCAACATAAAAAGCCAGGTTCTCTTTGCATTTGTATCTCTGGGACTAGCTGCCAAATAGGGATGCTTCTCACCTCAGGTGGAAAAGGCCCAGCCATCACCTCCATCCAGGTCCAGGTGGCAGGGGAGAGGGGAGGGCTTGTTGGAGGAGTGGGCTGGTCTCTATACTGGAATCTACACTGGGTGGCAGCCTTTGGAAGCCACAGGAGAAGCCACCTCCCCTACCACCGAGTGAACTGCAGGCCAGCTGGGCTGATAACCTGCCAAGATGGCCAGGAGCTGAAAATCCCTAGGGTTCCCAATCCTAATATTGCTTCAGTAACATTATTGAAAACAATAAATTTAAAGAAAAGTGGCAATGGGGCACCTAGGTTGCTCAGTTGGTTGGGTGTCTGACTTTGGCTCATGTCATGATCTCACAGTTCGTGGGTTCAAGCCCCGCGTTGGACTAGAGCCTGCTTCAGATTCTGTGTCTCCCTCTCTCTCTCTCTGCCCCTCCACCCCCTCAAAAATAAACACTATTTTAAAAAAAAATAAAGAAAAGTGGCAAATACCATGAGGGGGACATTTCTTGTATTTGCAGCATTGTTAGCAGACTTCACGAGTGCCACTAAGCAAGCCGTGCTGCCTGGCACCTGGGCACGGAATGAATTCATTCTACCAAACACTGTCATCTGCCACCTATAGGCATGTGGGCAATCAGCAATACAAAGACTTGGTCCTTGTCCTCCAAAAACTTCAAAGTATTAATTTGTACCACTAATCAATGGAAACTAAGGAAGAAAGTGCTACCAGAGCAATAGAGATAGAATGCTGGAGTTTTGTGGAGGGAGAGATTTTTTTTAAAGGACTTTCTCCAGGAGACTTTGAATAGGGTCTGGAGTGATGGGGAGAATTTGGATATGCAAGTAGGGAGAGATGGTACTCTAGGGGGAGAGACATGTTATAAGGACAGTGATGGTACTGATAATGTCAGGAATGGTTAACATTTACTGAGCACTCACTATACAGTAAGTACCATGCAAAACACTGTACTTGCCGGATTTAACTCTCATGACACACCTAAGGGGTAAAATTATAATTAATCCCATGCTGCCATCTCCACCCCTCAAAGACACAGCTAGCGAGCAGGAGAGCAGAAATTTGACCAAAGGCATGTAGAGAGGACAGTGCAGGCAAATCAGAGGAATGCTGAGCACTTTGGTTTTGCTCGTGCTTCAGGTGTGGAAGATAGGATAAGCAGGATTGGGGCTAGATCACAGAGGGTTTTGACCCCATGCCAGAACTGGGTATAAATAGCAAAATTAAGTAAATGCTTTAAAATCTGCAGTGATGCAGCAAGCAGACACTATGTGAGGTAGGTCTAAAATGTTTATTTAGACTTTCAAATTTGCTGTGAAAAGTCAAAACATAATCATTTCACATTTAAATGTAGAATTATTTTTATGGCTCAGTTATATGTTGCAATGACATCTGAAGAGATTAATATTAATTTAATAAAGACCCCATTTATTTCTGTAAAAACTTAATGGAAACTTTTAAATCTGTCGTTGAACTCTAAATCCTGAAATAAAAAAGCCTAAAGGCTTAAGCACTGTGCATGAGAAAATCCGTGTTATTATGTCCATCACTTCTACATATGGTTTCCATGCTCCAATTCAATTTCCAGCCAAATCCTGTGCATGGAGGACAGGCTGACACCTGGCAGAGGGAATACAGCATAATGTCCTGATAACACATTAGCAGAGTGTACAAGCTATGAGACTTTGGTAATCACATACCTCTCTAAGCCTCTGTTTTTCTATCCGTAGAATGGAGGTAATAATACCTACTTCACAAGATTGTGAAAGACTTAAAGATAAGAATACACATACTCAACACACACTCAATACACAGATACACACACATCACAGAAAGAGAGAGGAAAAACGTTCCACTCAAGATGAGCCTAGAATCCAAAATTCCAAAACATATCAAAAAAGCTAATTCTGGGACGCCTGTGGGGTTCAGTCAGTTGGGCATCTGATTCTTGATTTCAGCTCAGGTCATGGATCCGGGAACATAGGACCAAGCCCCCTGTTAGGCTCTGCGCTGAGCATGAAACCTGCTTGGGATTCTCTCTCTCTCTCTCTCTCTCTCTCTCTCTCTCTCTCTCCTTCTCTAAAATTAAAAAAAAAAAAAATTTAAAGAAAGCTAATTCTAACAAAGACAATCCAAAAATCAATAGTCAAAAGATGGATTCAATCTAGACAAAATTAAAATAATAGAGCAAATCTATAAAGTACTTAAGAACAGGTACGTTTAGAATCCTCAGGGTGAGTAATGATGGAATAAATAATTTAAAAAAAGAATTCGAAGACATTCAGTTAAGATGTAGTGTATTGAACACACTCAGGTTTACTTCAACTTTGCTAAAACCTTACTATAATGACTGTAAAAACCTCTAAGGCCTATTACATTACATGTTATGTTAATTAGAATGCTTTCTTTTGGGGGGCAAGTAACAGAGAATCCAGCTCAAACAAGGACACTTATTACACATTTGTAAATCGAGAGGTAGAGCTACAAGGGAGGCATTGGGCCACTCCATCCCCCTTTCTCTCATTTATGCATCAGCTTAGTCTGTGAGCAGGAAAAAGATGCTCGAACAGTTTCAGGCTTCATATCTACGCAGAACAACCACCATGGAAGAGAGGGGGACTTTGTTCCCAGCACTCCAAACAAAAGGCCTGGGATAAACTATGTCTGGTGTCACATGTTTCTGACCTTCTCCCCAATGGCCGTGGCTGGATAAATGAAAAAAGTCTCACTGCCTTAAACCATCCAGGGCCCATCCTTGGAGCTTAGCATTGGGTCAGCTGGTCCAGAGGCAGCTGGGCTACAAAAGGGACAGGCAGATATTAAATAAACTTGGGGTCTTATTAGGAAGGTTGAAGATGAAAATGACTCCTGGTATTCAACTAAAAAAAAAATTGTTCACTAATGTCCACCACAAATGTCATGATTTAAAACGTAGCCTTGGGTGGCTCAGTCGGTTAAGCGTCTGACTCTTGATTTCAGCTCAGGTCATGATCTCACAGTTCCCTGAGTTCAAGCCCCACATCAGACTCTGCACTGACAGCACGGAGTCTGCTTGGGATTCTGTCTCCCTCTCTCTCTGCCCCTCCCCTGCTCTCTCTCTCAAAAATAAACTTTTAAAATATCTTTTAAAAATAAATAAAATATACATTTTCTGCAAAATTAGAGACAAAGCATAAAAAGTTAGGGAAAGGACATATTAATATTAGCACACTTATAAACTGTCATTCATACAGACTGCTACAGTAGGTAAACCTACAGTGGGACACTGCTTATATGCTGCCTCACGCTATAGCCAATTTCATCTCTTTTGTCAAACAGCACTTATGCAGACAGTGCTCAAAGTAAGTTCTGGAGTTGAATTCCATTTTAATTTATAGACTGCTTTAGCTTTAGCAGCATTCTATGCAAAATACTGCACTATGTTGCACAGGTACTACTCCACTCATATTTGAAATTTTGTTCTTAGAGCGCCTGGGTGGCTCAGTTGGTTAAGTGTCTGACTTTGGCTCAGGTCATGATCTCGCGGTTCATGAGTTCAAGCCCCACATCAGACTCTGCTGTTATCAGGGAGATTGGATCCTCTGTGTCCCTCCTTCTCTGCCCCTCCTTTGTCTGCTCACTCTCTCAAAAATAAACACCTAAGGGCCACCTGGGTGGCTCAGTTGGTTAAGCAACCAGCGCTTGACTTCAGCTCAGGTCATGATCTCAGGGTTCCTGAGATCAAGCCCTGCTTTGGGCTCTGTCCTGACAGTGTGGAGCCTGCTTGGGATTCTCTCTCTCTGTCTCCCCCCACCCCCCACTCATGTGTTCTGTCTTTCTTGTTCATAATTAATAAATAAACTTTAAAATTCGGTTCTTACTCTTTGAAGCACATTGCATACTTTCCTGATAAGATGGATGGTCCTGTAGACAAAGGGATATGTAAACTTACTCCTGTAGTTCAACCCCATCAGTAATGACTGTGAACCACACTGTAAAGGATGTAGCAACTTGCTTGTGCTTAACAGGAGAAATTAGAGCTAGAATGTGACTCTATGGCGACTTTATAGGTTTGTTAATTGACCTATAGCTATACCTTAATGCGTTTGTGTATTTTTTCATTTCTTTCAGCATTTCGGGACATCCAAACATTACTATACTACCAGAATTTTCCTGTGCATTAAACTCTGCATGTGAAACCTTAACAGTTACTAAAGTTTATAAATACACACATTTAAAAAATTTAAATGGATGTATTGTTTTAATCTGTTTACTGCTCTTTTCAGCTTTATTCAATAAATTACTATCTGATGGTTGCATTGGCGATTATAACTTCAAATGTGCATCATGATAGAAAGTGCCGACTTATTGGGAGGGAATGGAAAGACAAAGTTACCACGAGGAAGGCCCAGAAACCATGTGCTAGAAAGAAATCAGTTCAGTCCTCTAAGAATTGGGTCTGTGGGCTAGCTAAAATAGAAATAAGCTTGTCAAAAAGTAAGGGAAATTACTAAGACTCTCAATATATCAACAGGTATAGAGAGCCAATCTGAATTTCTTAAGCATAAAATAAGATAGTATATATCTCTCACTGACAGCCTGGTTTATGTTAACTGCCTCACATTGGGGAGTTATGGGGTGGTAGAGAGTGCTAAAACCTTGATGCGTGCGCATGTGTGTGTGTGTGTGTGTGTGTGTTTACCCCTTCCTGCCTAGTGGGTTTTCAGTGGCCAGTACTCAGAACCCCAAGGCCTCACATTCATAATCAAGTCCAATAATGGTGGGGTGGTGTCCTGCCCCATGAATATTAGGAATATGAGCAGACCAAGTCTCCAGGCCACCAAGCAGCTTGGTTGGTAGGCACACTAGCTGACACATTAGAATTACTCAGGGATGCTCAGAATGCCTCTTCAGAGCCTCTGATGTTGGTATGCTCTGTGTTCACCTGTTATAGGATCCTTGTAGGTGAAGCTGGGGATGAAGGAATAAGTGATCATGTGAAAACAAGAGGGTGTTACTGGGTCTGGGAATTCTAGCAGCCTGTTCTTTACAGGATGGAGATCAGAACTTTAAATCCAAACACGCCTGAATTATTTGATGGTAACTCCCTGTCCTGCTCTCAGAGCTCTCTGCTACTGTCCAGCCACTTGCAAAGGTGGTATCGTTAGGTCTCTTGTTACTCTTTAACACTCATATTGTATAGCAAATCATACGTGCTAAAAGTTTTTTTTTTTTTTAATCATTGTGTTCTTTGAGGTATAAGGTAGCTAACTGTAGAAATAGCATTAATACATTTGAAGAAGAAAAACAAAGTGAAAGGATTTGCCTGACCAGATTTCAAGGCCTTTTAGGAAGTGATAGTAACAAAGATATTGTGGTATGGGCACCAGACTTGTTAGATCAATGGAACAGAATAGAGAGCCCCAGTTCAGACCCAGACACATATGGAAATTTGATATACAATAGAGATAGCAATACAAACCAGTGAGGAAAGAATGGATTATTCAATCAATGGTGGTGGGACAATTGGTTATCTATCTACCTACTTACCTATCTTATATTCCTACTACTCATCATAAACTCCAAGCAGATTAAAGAGCTAAATATGAAAAGCCAAATAATAAACTATTTAGAAGAAAACATAAGGAGGATGTTTTTATCACCTTGAGATAGAAAATAAATTCTTTTTTTATATGTTTGTTTATTTTTGAGAGAGAGAGTGTAAGTGTGGGATGGGCAGAGAGAGGGGGACAGACGATCTGAAGCGGGCTCTGTGCTGACGGCAGGGAGCCCGATGTGGGGCTCAGACTCAATAAACAAACTGTGAGATCATGACCTAAGCCAAAGTCAGGGGCTTAACCAACTGAGCCACCCGGGCGCAGGAAAATAAATTCTTAAACCAAACACACAAAAAAACACAAAAATTAGGGAGAGGGATGATAAGTTTAACTACATTAAAATGAAAGTCTTATGTACAAAAGAAGGAAATGTACAAAAATTTCACTGTAGCAGTTTGCAACAGTTAAAAATAGGAAACTACCTAAATGTCCATAACCAAGAGGATATTTAAATTTTTTGTTGTGGACAACTGCCATTTGTTTTGACCATCCAGCCCTCTGAACCAACTTTCTATCTTTGAGAACTCCTCTACTTGCCAAAGTGGAGCACACTTCCAGTATAGATGACCACAATGCCAGATTTTTGCTTTCTCAGTTCCCTCTGAAACTGGGGCCTAGGCACAAGACCTAGTTTCTGCCAATCCGATGAACCTGGCCCAGATTTCCATGCAGCTGCAGGGGCTGCCCAGAACCTCCAGGCAGGAAGGGGCATCAGCTCTACATGGCTCCCAGAGGCTGTGCCGGCTATTGTTCTCAGGACAGTGTTCTGGGTCAGCAGGGTCCACCAGCAGAGTCAGCCCAGCAGCTGTGGCTGTGGTGTCCGAACTGGACAAGTTCTACAGCACGACTGGGGACATTTTCCCTGGCAGTGGACCCTGCAAGCCTGATTCTTCCACATTTCCAAAGATTTTCTAAGCTCTTTAGTGCATTCCTTTGTTTTTGTGCATTTGCTTAAATTGGCCAGTTTGTTTCTGCTGCTTGCAACTAAAACCCTAACCCTGATAGATTATAAATTATGATATATTTATGTAACATACATGGGAATGGCATACATCAAAATCAGAGTTAAAAGTTGAGTGAAATCATGGGGCGCCTGGGTGGCGCAGTCGGTTAAGCGTCCGACTTCAGCCAGGTCACGATCTCGCGGTCCGTGAGTTCGAGCCCCGCGTCGGGCTCTGGGCTGATGGCTCAGAGCCTGGAGCCTGTTTCCGATTCTGTGTCTCCCTCTCTCTCTGCCCCTCCCCCGTTCATGCTCTGTCTCTCTCTGTCCCAAAAATAAATAAACGTTGAAAAAAAAAAATTAAAAAAAAAAAGTTGAGTGAAATCAGGAGATGTCCTTGGGGCTATAAGTTGTATCTGAAATTATAATAATGAAAAAAATATATATATAGCAAATGTAGTAAAATACTAAGATTTGATAAAGGTTGGTGGTATGTACACAGCTGTTTGTTTTCTTTTTTTAGTATGTAAAGTGTTCTACGTGCACACACTGATATGCATATATATAAACTTTTACTATAATGAATACAGAAGCACTCAGATTCTGAAGGTTTCAGAGCAACAGTATTCTATTGAAATTTTTTGCCTCTCTTTCCAAAAAAAGAAGGTCCATTTCTGAGTTGGCCTGTTTCTAAATTCACTAGTAAACAATATGGCAGGAAAGGAGGGGAAAAAGACATGACATTGAAAATAGGTTGGGTAGAACATGAAGGCAAGAACTGAAATAACATACTATATTTACATGTGTGGGTTTTATTATCACAAGGAAATATATAATCATCATTTCTCAGAAATGTGCTTCTACCAAGGGGAAGAATCAAGATATTTTGAAAAGCACAACTTCAAAAAACACAACTGGGCATTTATCACATTTACTAAGTTCCTCAGGTTCAGCATAAAGAAAATGAAGCCAGCATGGCACAGAAACAGACACTCAGATCAATGGAACAGAATACAGAACCCAGAAATGGACCCACAAACATACGGCCAACTAATCTTTGACAAAGCAGGAAAGAATATCCAATGGAAAAAGACAGTCTCTTGAGCAAGTGGTGCTGGGAAAACTGGACAGCGACATGCAGAAAAATGAACCTGGACCACTTTCTTACACACACACACAAAAAAAAAACTCAAAATGGATGAAAGACCTCAATGTAAGACAGGAAGCCATCAAAATCCTTGAGGAGAAAGCAGGCAAAAACCTCTCTGACCTTGGGCACAGCAACTTCTTACTCAACATGTCTCTGGAGGCAAGGGAAACAAAAGCAAAACTGAACTATTGGGACCTCATCAAAATAAAAAGCTTCTGCACAGAGAAGGAAACAATCAGCAAAACTAAAAGGCAACCGATGGAATGGGAGAAGATATTTGCAAACGACATCTCAGATAAAGGGTTAGTATCCAAAATCTATAAAGAACTTATCCAACTCAACACCCAAAACACAAATAATTCAGTGAAGAAATGGGCAAAAGACATGAATAGACACTTCTCCAAAAAAGACATCTAGATGGCCAACCAACACATGAAAAAATGCTCCACATCACTCATCATCAGGAAATACAAATCAAAACCACAATGAGATACCACCTCACACCTGTCAGAATGGCTAACATTAACAACTCAGGCAACGACAGATGTTAGTGAGGATGCGGAGAAAGAGGATCTCTTTTGCATTGTTGGTGGGAATGCAAACTGGTGCAGCCACTCTGGAAAACAGTACGGGGTTCCTCAAAAAGCTAAAAATAGAACTACCCTATGACCCAGCAATTGCACTACTAAGTATTTATCCAAGGGATACAGGTATGCTGTTTCGAAGGGGCACATGCACCCCAATGTTTATAGCAGCACTATCAACAATAGCCAAGGTATGGAAAGAGCTCAAATATCCACTGATGGATAAATAGATAAAGAAGATGTGGCATATATATACAATGGAGTATTATTCGACAGTCAAAAAGAATGATATCTTGCCATTTGCAACTATGTGGATGGAACTAGACGGTATTATGCTGAGCGAAATTAGTCAGAAAAAGACATATAATATGACTTCACTCATATGAGGACTTTAAGACACAGAGCAGTTGAACACAAAGGAAGGGAAACAAAAATAATATAAAAACAGGGTGGGGGACAAACATAAGAGACTCTTAAATACGGAGAACAAACACGTTTACTGGAGGGGTTGTGTTAGCTAATTTGGATATAAATTTTTAAAATAAAATTAAAAAAAAGAAAAGATGAAGCCAACACTGAATATTTTAATGATAATAAAAAATACTCTTCTAGCTACCAGGAATGCCAGTTTTCAGTAACTTAATTAAAATATTTTATTTAACAAATTTCAGCATCACACAAAAATTCTTTAGGTGTAATTAAAATTCACAGAGTTTGTTTTTATAAGCCTCATAACCTCCCAGAAGTTTTGTGGAAACTTATCCCTACATTACAGATGTTAATACTAAAGCATAAAAAAGTCAGAAGATTTACAGTGACACTGAGAGTTAGTGATGGATGACAGATCCAAATTTAGCTTTCTGATGTCCATTCTGGCTAGTGGGTTACATAATTTATCCAGTCTATTAATAGACATAAATCAACTCAAAAGTATTCTGTAGATATTTCACTTCCAGTCAGTGAGACAGCAGTATTGTAACAGAAAAAAATACACACGGGTTCACGTTCCAGCTCTATCAGTTACTACTTATGTGCTTTAGTTATATTATTGAATTTCCTGAGCTCCAGTTTTCCCCACTTGTAAGAGGGAATGAAGTAAGTATCTTACAGACCAGTCTCAATGCATTCTTCTTGCATTTGTTAAACTGCAATTAATGCTCTAAATCTCATCCTTATTGGTCAATTATTTGCAATCATTTGGATTAATGAATTCCTCTGAACTGACATAGCTTATGTCTGTTTCAGAGCCACAGGTGCTTATATAACTGAAAAGCCTTACGTTGAACTCTTTCAGTGTTTTGACAAGTATTTTAGTATGCTGACACATAAAATTCTGTCCAGAATTAAATGTAAATGCTTTACAAAAGTAGCCACTTTGGTTCTTTTCAAAGTGATGTTTTTTCTGTCCATTCAGTTCTTTAAACATGATTTCTAACCATTACATTTCTAGGCTTCCTCTTCCTCCCATTGAGAGCAAGGACGCATGGTCTGCTTCCCAGCTGCTTTGTCCTGTGGTCCTCAGGAGGACACTGTGTGGGAAGGAAGGGGGCATATGCCAGTGTGGCACTTACAGCATCCCTGAAGTGACAGACCTGGAGTATGATCACCTTATAAGCACCCAGCTGTCCTCCGTGGATCAGGTCATTATAGTCCACGTGACCTCAGCTAAGGAAACAGACAAGACTATAAAAGAAATGGCCCAAGTGTATAGGAAACTGAACAGATCCAAAAGCATGCCTTGCATTCAGGTGGGTATCATGTGTATTAAGACAAACTGAATAATGTCCACTTGCATGTTACATCTTAATACGTTTCCTCAGCCACACAAAAGATTGTGGAGGAATTTTTCCCCTGCTTTTGTAATTGAAGTATGACCTTCATATAATAAAGGTCGCAAATCTTAAGGGCATATAGCTTAATGAATTTTTGTGTATGTGTATACCTATATAATCACCAGCCAGATTAAGATATAGAATATTTCCAGACCCCAAAAAGTTCTCTCTGGCCCTTTTCAGTCAGCAATCGCCCTGCCTCCCACCCCTGGTAACCGCTTTTCTGACTTCCATCACCATAAATTAGTTTTATCTGTTTTAGATGTTCGTATACATGGAATTACACAGTATGCACATTTTGAAACACACAGTACATTTTTATGCCTCTTTTGCCAGAGGCTAGGAATGGTAAATACCAGGCATGCCAATATCCTCCCATTCTGCATCCATGGTGGACATTACTGATCCATCATTCTTTTCAACTGAGCCTAGACTGGGCCCTAACTCTTTTTCCTGACTGCACTGCTAGTAACTACTACCAGCGGATCTGAGTAGTAACTCATGAAGCCTCTTCTATATGATAGCCTTTCCCCTCAAGAGTATTCTCTAAGTCTTATTGATTGTATCACTATGTCACTTTTTTTCCTATTTGTGCCTTTTCTCCAGTCCCACTGCTTCTGCTTATTTCAGGCCTTCATCATCTCCCATCTGATTTTCTCCAGTGGCCTGACTAGTTTTCCTGCTTTCTGGTCTTGGTGCCTGTGATATTTCCTACACGTTGCGGGGTGCTCTTTTTAATACATGGACACGACTGCATCATTCTCCTGCTTAAAATCTTCTAAGGACTTCCTTTCAGGCCACGTCCAAGTTCTTTCATGTGACATGGAGGGCCCCTCCCAGTGGGGCTCTTCCCTCCCTGACCAATTCCCTGTTCCAACCCCAGCAATGGCCCCAGGGGACATATTAAAGAACCTCTGCAGGGTTCAGGTCTTGTTCTGCATCAGGTTGAAGCATGTGGAAGCTGAGGGCAGGGCCGTGTCACCTCTTGCAGAGCTGCGTCCACTGATTGGGCTTTTAAGACATTGCCCTAAATAGCCCTGAGCTTCTTTTGAGGGATGTTACATTATATTCCCCAGGCCTAGTGTTCCCCTAGATGAAGCCCGATGTGAAAATTGTCTTTCTGAATGAGAAGCTAGAATAGCTTTACTTCCCATGAGGATCCTGTATGTTTCCTCTTTCCTGGTAATGAGATTTTTGGTACCCAACTGGGTTTCTCTCTTTACTTGGCCTGAAAGTACAAAGAAAAGTTTTAAACTGAATTATAACAATAGATTAAGAACTTATGGGCCACTTACCTGAAATCCATTTCTTATTTTGGATCCAGAGCTTGTATTGATACTGAAATTTTCTCATCATAATTTTTTTTGATTTATAATTTTCTCTTATACTATTCTTGCTTCCTATAAACCT
Organism: Lynx canadensis; assembly: GCF_007474595.2. Taxonomy (NCBI): domain Eukaryota; kingdom Metazoa; phylum Chordata; class Mammalia; order Carnivora; family Felidae; genus Lynx; species Lynx canadensis. Next base: position 116,049,079 of record NC_044309.1, on the reverse strand, counting down.
CCTTGCATCTTTTGCTAAAAAGGTAGAATATAAACAAACAAGTTTAAAAGGTAAGTTTTGATGAAGGAAATATTTCATCTAACAGAATTGATAGCAACCTTGCAAGAAAGTGACATGTCATTTTGTAACTCTAAACGGTGAAGAAAGAGAATATGGGTGTAATTGGCTGGGTACCCTAGACTTCCATAAAGCACATTCTTTTTTTAGATCATAAAAATGAAGGGAATATTCTCATACCAGAGACCCTAAAGGGAATACAAATAAGAATGAGGAAGGTTGTAAAACACAGAAAGTTCACCCTAGAACTCCAGTCTCCATCAAAAAGGTTGCTTGGTCAGACTAGGGTCTTGGCTCTCTCTTCATTCTCTTTCATTCCACCTAACCAGGGAACCATGAGGCCTGCACAATGGTGAAATTGTTAAGCTGCACTTGGAAGCTGGACAGCAATGAGAATTCACCGGATGCTCTGATGGAAGCCTCAAGGGTGTAGACAAAGCTCCTAAAAGGGTAGCCTGAGCCACAGAGTGTGTGGGATGGGTTCTGGGAGCTCAGGGAGAACTGGTTCTGGGAGTGGCAGCCCCACCCTTCCAGCCTGCACTGAATCCAGATTCCTCTGCCCACAGTTGGAATCTTCTTGATGGCAGGACCGTGTCTTGGTCACCCTTGTAGCCCTAGTGCCTATCACTGGGCCTAGTGCATAGTTAACATCTAAAATTTATTTGTCAGGGGCGCCTGGGTGGCGCAGTCGGTTAAGCGTCCGACTTCAGCCAGGTCACGATCTCGCGGTCCGTGAGTTCGAGCCCCGCGTCAGGCTCTGGGCTGATGGCTCAGAGCCTGGAGCCTGTTTCTGATTCTGTGTCTCCCTCTCTCTGCCCCTCCCCCGTTCATGCTCTGTCTCTCTCTGTCCCAAAAATAAATAAACGTTGAAAAAAAATTAAAAAATAATTAAAAAATAAAAAATAAATAAAATTTATTTGTCAAATGAATAAATGAACCAACGAATGAGTAAATTTTTTTTAGCCTAAACGCCAGTTATGGGGGTATATGGTCACTGCTACTTCTTTCTTAGTTTCATGGGAGATGCTCTGGGACTATGGGCTTGTGAACGGAGCTAGGGCTCCCCTGAAGAGACAGACAAGCCAAGTGGATGAGAGAGCAAGACCATAGTTAGGAAGAGTTCAACTGTTCACTGAAAAAGACAATGATGTGCATCAAATCCCAAGGGCTCTAACATCCTTGGTGCAAACAGTACCTGCCATCCCCCCTCTCCCTCTATACCTGGCATCTAGTAGACACTCAGGAAATGTTTGTTCAACTGATCTGAAGTGACAAAGTCAGAATAAGATCAAAAAAGCAATATTTATTGAGCATTTACTGTGTTGCAACCACTATTTACCCGGAATATCATTTAGTTCTCAAAAGAATTGCAAATGGCTGGCTCTCTGCACATGAGTCCATTGAGCACAGGTGAATAACTGAGACACAGGACAGTTAGGTCACTTGTTCAAGGTTACTCAGTTAAAAAGCGGTGGGGCTGAGATTCACACCAATCAGTCTTACTCCAGGAAGCACACTCTTAAGCACCTCGCTCTGCCATATAGCATTGTGGAGTAGGAAAAGCAGTGGCTTAGGGGGGCAAGAGTGAAATCAAATGAGATGAATGGATTGGGAGGAATGGCTCATATCCAGCACCTCAGAAATGTGTGCCTGGGCATGTGGAGGCAGGAGGTGTAGAAGGGGCTTCGTATGTATGCTCAGCAGGAATTGTAGAGACCAGAGCATCTGATAAAAGGAGCCATGTCTCACTGAATCCTTCTAATAATGAGGAAATAAGTCCCCAATGCTCCTAATATCTACTTGAGGATGAAACTTTTTGATAGCACAATTCTGAATATTTATTGATTCAGATAACAAACATTCACTGAGTTCCTACAACATGCTGGGGAGTGTGATAATAACTTGAGATAGCAAAATGAATCAGACTCTGATCTTGTCCTCAAGGAAAAGACAATCCAGAGAACCGTCATGACTCATGACATGTTGAAATGAGTGCCTGGTCAGAAGTATCAATGGAGCATTTAGACAAGAAGTGGCTTGCTGGACTAGTAAGACTAGTAAGAATTAACTGGGTGAATATTTACCACAAATGGCATTTTGGAAGGCATGTTGGAAAACTGTACGTTGGAAAGCAAAAGGATAGCAAACTGTAGGATGAATCTGGGAAATAGGAAATGAATCAGTATTAGGGGGTGCATGTTGAGGAAGCTAGCAGCCAAAGAAGTTAGTGAAAGACTGACTATGAGGTTTGATAAAGAATTTGAACTCTCCTTGAAGAGGAAGAGGAGTCATTAAAGGGTTTTAAGCACAGAAGTGACAGTAAGAGATTTTGTATTTTAGTTGGATCATTTTGACAGAATGGTCTGGAAAAGATTGGAATGACAAAGAGACCTATTATCGCAATTTACACAGGAGAGAAATGATCAGGCAGTAGCAGTGGGAGTGGAAAAGGATGCTGAGTCTGAGTGATGGATAGAAGCGAGACTCTGTAAGACTTGATATGTTGAGTGAGGGAAGAGTTTAAGACATCTTCTACCTTCTTGTTTGGACAGTTAGAAGAATGGCGGTACTATTTTGTTTTGAGATAGGGAATTCAGAAGGACAAGGATAAGAAATATCTGTTATCCATTACCAAGTAATAAACCACCCCAAAACTTGCAAACATAGAACAACAACCACATATTTACGCATGACCCTCTCGGGATTTAGCAGGGATGACCGGAATATGCTTCACATAGCACTGGCTTGGGCAGTTTGAGTACAGCTGGAGGATTCAAGAATAGCCTCATTCACATGGCTGGCAGGTAGTACTGCTGACATTTAGGAGTTCAGGAATGGCTATTGGCCAGGGACCTCTATTTGAAGGCCTCTCTACAGAGTTATTCTGGTTTCCTCACAAAGCAGTGTCCATATTTTGAGAAGGAATGTTCCAGAGGTGAATATGGAATCTGGAGATCTCTTAAGTCCTGGCCTCAAAAGTTATACAGTTATACTCTTGGTCAAAACCTATCACAGGGCCAGCCCAGATTCAAGGGGAGTGGAAATAGACCTCCATCTCTTGATGGGTAGAGTGGTAAAGAATTTATAGACATCTTTAGGCTACCACAAGAACGTTTAAAGAGGGGTGGCTGACTGGCTCAGTTGGTAGAGCTTGTGACCCTAGATCTTGGGGTCACGTAGCCCTACATTGAGTGTAGAGCCTACTTAAAAAAAAAAAGAATGGGGGCACCTGGGTGGCTTGGTCAGTTGGGCGTCTGATTTCAGCTCAGATCATGATCTCATGGTTCATGGGTTCAAGCCCCACTTCAAGCTCTGTGCTGACAGCTCAGAGCCTGGAGCCTGCTTCAGATTCTGTGTCTCCCTCTCTCTCTGTCCACCCCCTGCCAACCCCCACTCGCACTCTGTCTCTATCTCTCTCTCAAAAATAAATAAAGATTAAAAAAAAATTTTTTTTTAAAAGAATGAAGAGAAAGATGGAAAAATTCAGATTGGGCATGTTGAGTTGGGGGTACCAGAGTGACATCAAAATGGAACATCAAGAAGTAGGCAGTTCAACCCACAAGTCCAACACTCAGAGGAGGCCACTAGCTTTGGAGGACATTTGGTAGACAGAAATAGTAGTTAAAAGTATGAGTGACCATGGGGCGCCTGGGTGGCGCAGTCGGTTAAGCGTCCGACTTCAGCCAGGTCACGATCTCGCGGTCCGTGAGTTCGAGCCCCGCGTCAGGCTCTGGGCTGATGGCTCAGAGCCTGGAGCCTGTTTCCGATTCTGTGTCTCCCTCTCTCTCTGCCCCTCCCCCGTTCATGCTCTGTCTCTCTCTGTCCCAAAAATAAATAAACGTTGAAAAAAAAAAAAAAAAAAGTATGAGTGACCAAAGGGGTATGTGAAGAGAGTGAATAGCAGGAGGCAAGAATGGAGATTTTTAGATATTTAGAAGTCAGATAGCAATGGGGCTCCTGGATGGCTCAGTGGTTAAGCATCTGACTTCAGCTCAGGTCATGATCTTGTGGTTTATGAGTTAGAGCCCCATATTGGGCTCTCTGCTGTCAGCTCAGAGCCCGCTTTAGATCCTCTGTCTCCTTCTCTTTCTGCTTCTCCCCTCTCTCAAAAATTAATTTTTAAAAATCTTAAAGAAGTAGAGAAAAAATTATGCATGACAAAGACTAGGATGGAACACATAGAGAAAGAAAACAGAAGAGTGGGACCAGAGAAGCCCAGGAAAGAGTTTGAGAAGGAGGACTGTTCAGTAATTTCAAATGTCTTAAAGAGGTCAAGAAATAGAAGAAACATGAAAATGTCCACTGGCCTTGGCAATACAGAGGTCTTTGATGAGTTTTTGAAGTGGGCATTCCTGATGAGTGGTAGGAATAGAGTTTAGAATTGTTGATTCAGATACAAATACTGCTGAATGGAGCAAGGGATTTTTTACTTGGGATTTAATGTCTTTACAACTTTTTGCTTTTTTAGAGTTGTTCAGATCCCTTTCGATTGCTCAAATACAACATCACCTCTGCATCTAAATTTACTGGCAACAGTTGTCCACTTCTGGTTCAAAGGCACAATGTCATTCCAGGAATTTTTTTGGTATGTACTTTGAGATATATGATTTTTTTAACCAACCTACTATGTTGTATATGTGTATGATGTTGTGCATGATGTCGAGATTATTCATAGAGTACACAAAAGAATGGAGAGAATGAGGAAATAGATAAGCTCAAATCACAAACTTCCTTGGTACCCCCTTGACTACCCCCTTGACTAATAGTTGTAGATATTCTTATAACTATTGGGTTATTGTTCTGGTTACTTTAGTGAAGTTAAAAACTTGATTATCTGGTGGCACCTGGGTGGCTAGTTGGTTAAGTGTCCTACTCTTGATTTCAGCTCAGGTCAAGAGCTCATGGTTTGTGAGATCAAGCCCTATTTCAGGCTCTGTGCTGACAGCGTGGAGTCTGCTCGTGATTCTCTCCTCTCTCTCCCTCTCTCTCTCTCTCTCTCTGCCCCTCCCTGCTCATTCTTTCTCTCTCCCTCTCTCTCCAATAAATAAATAAACTTAAAAAACAAAAAAACAAAAAACTCTGTTAACACTGAGGTGATCAAATCCTCTACCTCCTGAGTAGATATGGGATTATAAATGCTAAAATTTAATTATTGCATTTAAGAAGATTATAACCTAATCAAGGAGATAGGATACATAATATCCATATTTTAAGACTGAACAGAATAACTACTGTGACTGAATCAGCCCAGTACAGTACAGAAAGCATGAACTTTGAAAACAAACAGACCTGAGTCCAGACCTTGGTTCTACTATTTGCTGGCTATATGACCTTGGGCAAATTACTAAGCCTCTGAGCCTGTTTCCTCCCTTACAAAAAGGGAAAATGTAACCAACTAATAAAATTATAAAAATTCAGTGAGATAATGTGCATAAAGTGTTTGTTTCAATTCCTGGCACATCGTGGATACTTAATAAATGTTAATTCCCTTCCACCAATTTTTCAGTTCAACAAATGTGTATGGAATGTCCACTCTATGCCAAGCACAATATTGGGTACTGCGGATACAAAAAAAAAAAAAAAAAAAAAAAAAAAGCCACAGTCTCTGCTGCCAAGGGACTCCTAGTCCAAGGGCGGGGGGTGGGGGTGGGGGTGCGGTGCAGTCTGCAGCTTGCTGAGAGGTATGAGATGTGAGCTGAACCTAAAAGTGTTTTGATACAGAGAGGTAAGAAGGAGAGGGATGTTCCAGGGAGAAGGGATGTTATTAATAAAGGCAAAGGCTCAGAGCACAAGGAATCTGGAAACCTGGATTTTAGTCCTGCACCTTCCACTATACCCAGCTGTACATGTTTGGGATGATCTCATTGGCAAGCATACAGGACTGAATTAGATCAGTGGCTCTCACCACTGGCTCCTGCCTTAGGTGCATGAAAAAATGATTTCTGGGTCTCACACTGGAATAGTTAAATCAGAATTCCTTTGGATGAGATCGGCATCAGCTTTTTTTTTTTTAATGTTTATTTATTTATCTTGAGAGAGAGAGCACATTCACATGAGCAGGGGAGGGACGGAGAGATAGAGGGAGAGAATCCCAAACAGGCTCTGCCTGTCAGTGCAGATCCCGAAGCAGGGCTCAAACTCAAGAACCATGAGATCATGACCTGAGCCAAAATCAAGAGTCAGATGCTTAACCGACTGAGCTACCCAGGGGCCCTGAGTATCAGCTTTACATCAACCTTATTATGATACATTTCACATACAATACAATACACCCACTTTATTGTACAGTTTCGAGGACTTTTGACAATGCGCATACTTGAGGAACTGCCTCCACCACAGGAAGTTTCCCTCAGCCCCTTAGCTGTAGTTCTTCCACCTTCATCCCCAGGCAATCACTGATCCGCTTTCTGTTGCTATAGATTAGGTTTGCCTTTTCCAGATTTTCATCTGAAAGGGCTCAAATAATAAGCATTCTTTCATCTGGCTATTTGAGATTTCAATGTTTTTTTAAACTTCCCTGGATGATTTTAATGAGGAGCAATAGACTGGATAATCTCTCAGGATCCTTCTAGCCCAAAAAATATCATGGTTTCATCTGCTAGGCTAGAGATATTTTATAAAAATTTCATTTTAGTAATAATAAGTATGATTGCTGTCATTGTAATAATTATGATAACACTAACACTAATGCTTATTGAGCTTTTCCTATGTGCTCAGGCACTGTGCTGTTACTCATCTGTATTTTCCTATCTAAATCCCTACAGCAGGAATTAACCTCTGAGGGGGTAGGTGCTAATATTGTTCCTGATAATAGGGATGGAAACTAATCTTTAGGGAGATTAAGTAACCTGTTCAGGGCCAAGAAGCTAGCTAGCAAGTGGTGGGATAAGGATTCAAATCCAGATTTCCCTCCAATAAACAGAGACTTTACTTTTAATCAAGATGCTACAAAAGCATCTTCCCACAAAGTGACGTTTCAGCCCCCACTACTTCAGAAGAAGTGAAAGTGATACCAGATGAATGCTTTCAGCTTGTTTATGGGTTCCAGCTGGGGAGAAGAAACTAATTTAAAGGTACATTTAGCAAGAAAGACTTAAGGCAAAGAGCCTTGCACCTTAACATGAAAAGTAAGCCTGTTTGTTGGGAGCGTCCAATGACAGTGAAGACTACAGTGATGCGGGAAGAGAGAAAAGGGGCAGAGGCTGCATCCACGCATGTCTGCTGAGATGTATACAAAACAGAGATAGCAAGAGCGCATCTACTGATTTCCCTCCAGTGAAGGGAATAACCTCAGATTTCAGTCCACATATACACCAAAAAAACCCCTTTTTTTTTTACTTTTCAGAGTAAACATCCACTGTCACTATGAACAATGAACAATGAGTCTTATTCTGTGGTAGAGAAATCTTCCCACAGTACCTGGCAGGTGATCAAATACCTCCCTGCTTCTGCAAGCCTATTTGAGCCTGTGAGTCTTAGCAGACCTGCTTGGTTGGTTATAGTCTATGCTTCCTATAAATTTACTAGTGGTTAAAAAAAAAAAAAATCATGGGCAAAATGAAAATGTATGTCCTCCTTAAGTTGCATTCATCCGTGACAGCCAAATCAAAGTCCTTTTAGCTGAGATCCTCCCAATTCCAGGTAGGAGAATATTGACAATTATTTTGTGATCACCTAAAACAAACAGGGTCCTATTTAAATGCTGGCTGCCAAGCCAAGAGCAAAGCTAAGGCCTCAGCCCACCTACCTGTTTGTCCACTGGGTGACAGTGTTGATCCATCTGATACAAGTGTGCTTTGTCTCTGGGCCAAAAACCTGCGGGGAAAGATTGCAGCCAGATGGCTTTCTGAGGGCCTTGGGGAATGGCTCTGTCTTTCTTTTCAGAGCATGACAGAATCATTGTTTTCTTTATTTTTCAAGGAAAAAATGTGAGGTGTAGAATTGTTCCAATGTTGCCACTTTACTTTGGGCAAAGTGGTACAGAGAACGGAGGTGATTGTCCATAATATATTAACCCTCATTTTCCTCACAATGTAACAAAGGCAAAAAGCCTGCAAAGGGCACTGTGAAAACCCAGCTGAAAATCCATTTCAGCTGTTTACTTAGATGCATTGGGATGGATCAATTCTTTACCCAAGGTGTTCACTCATATACAAATGTGCTAGTTGATGGGATTTGCATTGCCCACATCTCTAAAGAGGGACAAGATTGTGGAGAATCATTTCCAATTTGCCAGGGCACAGTTTTATATTGTTCCATCTGTTCTGACGTGATCCCTGTCTTCAGGAGGAGAAATAGATAAGCTAGAACAAATACTGTAGTAAGATTTGATGTGATCAGTAGAATGATGGAGGTATGTTATAATACAAGAGAGGAAAGTGGATGATGGAACTATCCATACTCCTACTTTAAAAGGACAAGACAGAAAGTGAGTTGACTCTTTGCTTCAAGATGCTAAGAAGGTTGGTTTGTGCAATTTTTTGTTCTCTTCTGCTCCTCACCCCTAACATGGCAAGGACAATGATTTAAAATATGGGGACTCCTCATTATATAGTGAGCAATAAAATCATGTTAATGTGGTACTCTGTTCCAAACTCTTTTTTAGTCAGGTTGAAAGACTAAAATAGAATGAATTATCAATTTAAGAAAATTTAGCATCTAACAAGTTTTTTTTTCCCCCCTCCTTTGCTTTATTTATATTGCTTGGTCAGATCTATTTGTGCTGATAAGTTAGCACATTTATATTTTATTATTACACTTACCATAACAAAGCTTTGGGGTGTCTTTCATACTTAAAAATACACTAAAACTGCAGTAGTATTTTCTTAGGGAGTTGTGCTGGAGTTCTGAGGCCTTCAAGTGTGGGTTAGAAATACAAACACATTGTCTGGCTGCATCAAGATTGGGCTTTCACTCTCTAGGACTCACATAAACACGGAACAACATGGAACAAGGGGCCATAGAAGCCAGAATGTGAAGCTCTTGAGCTGTAAACGACTTCCTTGTCACTGCCCTTTGGACACTTAAAGGCCTCTCTAGGCCTTAGCTACCACATTCAGACAGCATGGACCTATTTAGGGCAAACTATAACCACAAGCATTATGATATTCTCTTCAGTGCATATTAAGAACATTTTATCAGAGCTTTGGTATTCTCTACTCAGCAGGGATCTACCATTTCATCAGCAGGGAGAGTAAAAGGATTTATAAGAGGTGGCTTTGAGCAGGGGAAGTTGAGAACTTTCTGGGACTCACCAGAGCAGAATGGATTCTCCTAGGAAGCAGAGCCAATCTGCAGTGTGTCCCACTGTGTCTGTGTGCTCCACCAGCAAGGGATGGTGAAAGCAAACAGAGAGTGAGGTAGAGGTGTGCACCCACAGGAGCTCCAGGAACACCCTATCTGTTTATCTCTGTGGGCATGTGCACAAGATGTGTTCTTCCTCCAATTTCTTCCTCCTTCTTCATTTTCTAATGAAGCCTCTTTGGAGGCTTACTGGCTGCTCTGTGAGAGGCCAGGACCAAAGATTATTCGAGAGGAGTGTTCTAGAGTAGGTGGACCCTATGCTCGCCTTGGCTAGATAAATATCAAATCATTCCGAACACCCAAGAAATCAATCTGAGGACTAAGAGAATAAACTTCACAGCCAGAGGGAGAAAAGAGGCCACATCTTGGAAGTACAGATAGACTTCAATCCAAGTCTGACCCCCTTATACTCTGCAGGTACTTTGTTACTAGGGCAAGTGTGCCTGAGAGCCAGAGCAGCAGTGGTGCCTTCCCCACAGAAGACCAGCACTAAGCATCCCTCTCCTGCATTCACCAAATTCACCGACTGCCGGGTGCTGCAAAGCTTCAGCTGTAGTAGAAAGAATCTAGCCTCTTCTAACAAGCAGACCAAAACTACAGTTTCACCTAGTTAAAACTCACAACACACTGGACAAAGTCCAAACACTCCCCACTGCTGGTAAAGAGAAATTCTGCGAAGGACTGACCTGAAGGAAAGAGCAACCAAAACACAACAGCAGAGTGCACATAGCATACACCAGAAACACTTCCTGAAGCACCAGGCCCAGGACAGAAGAGCCCAGACCTCTTCTTAATACAGCATTACTCTCAGGAACAGGAAACATAACAGTATTTCCTAACACAGAGAAGACAGAGACCTAGACAAAATGCCAAGACAGAGGAATTCATCCCAAAAGAAAGAGCAAGAAAAGGTCACAGCCAGGGATCTAATCAAAACAGATATAAGTAATATGCCTGAGCCATAATTTAAAACAACAATCATAAGGATACCAGTTGGGCTTCAGAAAAGCATAGAAGACACCAGGGAGTCCCTTACCACAGAGATAAAAGTTCCAAAAACTAGCCAGGCTGAAATAAAAAATGCTATAACCAAGATTCAAAACCGACTGGAAGTAATGAATACAAGGATGGAAGAAACAGAGGAACAAATATGGGACATAGAAGATAAAATTATGGGGAAAAAATGAAGCTAAAATGAAGAGGGAAGGAAAAATATTGGATCACAAAGGTAGACTTAGGGAACTCAGTGACTACATAAAGTATAATAACATTCATAACATAGGACTCCCAGAAGAAGACAGGAAAGAAGGGAAAGAAGAATTAATTGAGCAAATTATAGCTGAAAGCCTCCCTAATTTGGGAAAGGAAAAAGACATCTAAATCCAGGAGCCACAGAGAACCCTCATCAAAATCAACAAAAGCAGGCCAACACCAAGACGTTTCGTGGTCAAATTTGCAAAATACAAAGATAAGGAAAGAATCCTGAAAGCTGTAAGGGAAAGAAATCCCTAACCTACAAGGGAAGACAATTAAGGTTAGCAGTAGATCTATTCACAGAAATTTAGCAGGCCAGAAGGGAGTGGCATGATTTAGTCAATGTGCTGAATGGGAAAAATATGCAGCCAAGAATACTTTATCCAGCAAGGCTGTCATTCAGAATAGAAGAAGAGATAAAAGGTTTCCCAGACAAAAACTAAAGGAGTTTGTAACCACTAAACCAGCCCTGCAAGAAATATTAAAGGAGACTCTTTAAGTGGGAAAGAAAGACCAAAAGCAACAAAAACTAGAAAGGAACAGAGAAAATCTCCAGGAACATTGACTTTACAGGTAATACAATGGGATTAAATTCATCATCTATCAATAATCACTGTGAATATCAAAGGACTAAATGCTCCAATCAAAAGACATAGGGTATCAAAACGGATTAAAAAAAAAAGAAAGACCCATCTATATGCTGCCTACAAGAGACTCATCTTAGACCTAAAGACACCTGCAGATTAAAAGTGAGGGGATGGAGAATGATTTATCATGCTAATGGATGACAAAAGAAAGCCAGAGAAGCCATACTTATATCAGACAAACTATATTTTAATTTTTTTAATGTTTATTTATTTTTGAAAGAGAGAGACAGAGCATGAGCAGGGAAGGGCACAGAGAGAGGGAGACCCAGAATTCAAAACAGGCTCCAGGCTCTGAGTTGTCAACGCAGAGCTTGATGCAGGACTCAGACCCACGAACAGTGAGATCATGACCTGAGCCAAAGTCAGACGTTCAACCAACTGAGCCATCAGGTACCCCTGGACAAACTAGATTTTAAACCAAAGACTGTAACAAGAGATGAAGGGCACTGTATCATAATAAAGGGGTCTATCCAACAAAAAGATCTAACAATTGTAAATATTTATGCCCCCAATTTGGAACAGCCAAATATATAAATCAATAATAATATAATTGATATTATTATTCAATCAAACTCATTGATAGTAATACAATAATATCAGGAGACTTTAACACCTCAGTTACAGCACGTACAGATCATCTAAGCATAACATCAACAAGAAAACAATGGCTTTGGACCAGATGGACTTAACAGATATATTCAGAGCATTTTATCCTAAAGCAGTGGAATACATGTTCTTTTTGAGTGCTAATGGAACATACTCCAGAATAGATCACATACTGGGTCACAAAATCAAGTCTCAACAAATACAAAAAGACTGAGATCATACCATGCATATTTTCCAACCACAACACTATAAAATTTGAAGTCAACCACAAGAAAAAATTTTGGAAGACTGCTAATACATGGAAGTTAAAGAAAATCCTACTAAAGAATGAATGGACTAACCAGGAAATTAAATAAGAAATAAAAAGATACATGGAAGCAAATACAAATGAAAACACAACAGCCCAAAACCTTTGGGATGCAGCAAAGGCAGCCATAAGAGGGAGATATATAGCAATACAGGCCTACCTCAAGAAGCAAGAAAAATCTCAAATATGCAACCTAAACTTACACCTAAAGGAGCTAGAAAAGTAACAGCAAATTAATGTAGAGCAGAAATAAATAATATAGAAGCAAACAAACAAACAAAAAAAAACCCAATAGAACAGATCAATGAAGTTAGGAGTTGGTTCTTTGAAATATTTAATTGAATTAATAAACCCCTAGCCAGACTTTTCAAAAGGAAAAAAGAAAGGACCCAAATAGATAAAATCATGAATGAGAGAGAGATCACAACCAACATCATAGAAATACAAACAATTATAAAAGAATATTGTGAAAAATTATATGCCAACAATTGGACAATCTGGAAAGATGGATAAATTGCTAGAAACATACAAACTACCAAAAGTGAAACAGGAAGAAATAGAAAATTTGAACAGACCCATAACCAACAAAGAAATTGAATCAGTAATCAAAAATCTCCCAACAAACAAAAGTCCAGGGCCAGATGGCTTCCCAGGGGGATTCCACCAAACATTTAAAGAATACTTATCCATTCTCTCTCTCTCTCTCTCTCTCTCTCTCTCTCTCTCTCTCTCTCTCCTTCCCTCCCTCCCTCCTTCTCTCTCTCTCTTTAATTTAAATTCAAGTTAGTTAACATACAGTGTAGTCTTGATTTCAGTAGTAGAACCCAGTGATTCATTTCTTATATGTGACACCCAGTGCTCATCCCAAAAAGTGCCTTCCTTAATGCCCATCACCTATTTAATCCATCCCTTCACTGCCTCCCCTCCATCAACCCTCAGTTCTCTGTATTTAAGAGAAAAAATAAAAGAGTAAAATAAAATAAAATAAAATAAAATAAAAGAATATCTATTCTTTTCAAACTGTTCCAAAAAATAGAAGTAGAAGGAAAGCTTCATTCTATGAGGCCAACATTACCTTGATTCCAAAAGCAGACAAAGACTTCACTAAAAGGGACAATTACAGGCCAATATCCCTGATGAACATGGACGCACTGTGCATGGAACCTGCTTGAGATTCTCTCTCTCCTTCTGCCCCTCCTCCCATTTTCTGTCTCTGTAAAATAAAAATAGAAAGAAAGAAATAATTAAGACAATTAGAGTCTAGAGACACTCCAGAACAAAGTTGGTGAAGCAGATAGTCTTTTTGTTTAGCTGGTAAAAATCAATCTCTTATACAAATATAATTTATAACTTAAGTAAAACAAATACCATTTTAGTAATCACAGTTTCCTGGGGCACCTGGGTGGCTCAGTTTGTTGAGCATCTGACTTGTGATCTTAGATCAAATTTTGATCTCAGGGTCTTGAGTTCAGGCCCCAGATGGTCTGTATGCTGGGTATGAGGCCTACTTAAAAAAAAAAAAAAAAATCATAGTTTCCTATTAGAAATTTTTATAATTTCAAGGAAAGAAACCAACCATTCTTGGAACCATTACCACTGACCTTCTATATCCCCAGAAAGCTCTTTGCCCTTTCTAGCAAACAGCCTGAAAAACTCAACTACAGAATAAGTATAAACTTGATGGTAGTTCATATGTAAATATTCATAATCTTTTTTTCTTCCTTTTTTTTTTAATTTAAAGAGACCTCTTTAATTTTGTTCAAATTAATTCTGTTCAAATTCCCTATCATTTAGCTATAGAATCCTTTTTTGGTAGAACTGTTAACATTCCACGCTCTAATGTTGCAAATAACAAATCTTCTAGGCTTCCACTTGACAGGAGAGCACTCCATGGGACAAGTAGAGATGACTTAATTGCCCTGACCCAATCCCTCCTTGCCTTCCTGGTCCTTCCACAGGCCTGGGCTACCTTAAGAGGCAACACTAACAAACTTCCAGTTATAAATAAATATGTTATGAGGATGAAAAGTACAGCATAGGGAATATTGTCAATAGTATTATGATAACATTGTATGGTGACTACACTCACTGCAGTGAGCATAGCATATATACAGATTTGTCCAATCACTGTTGTAAACCTGAAACTAATATAACATTTTATGTCATAAACTATACTTCAATAAAAGAAGAAAAAAGAGCAACACTAGAGCACCCCAGGCAGTGATTAAAACAAATCAGGGCCAAGCAGGCAGGGAGCTGTGATCTGTCAGGGATGAGGCTTAGAGGGGGGACACAGAGGAAAGGGAATCACTTGGGGATCAGTGCTGCTGTCTGGTCAGAGTAACTAGAGTGTGCCTAATCTTATTTCTCAAGTCTAAGTTGCTGAGTGTCTGAGTGTCTGTCTTGTCAAATACTCTGATTTGTTATTGAACTGCCTGCTGGGACTTGCTTCAGTAATAATGTGTAGCCATTGTTGAATTAAAAGACACAGGGCTTAGAATTTTGTCTCCTTACCAAAAAATGAATAAATAAGTAAGAGTGAGGAAGGATGATCTGCAAATAGGAAAAACATTTCTTTTTAGTTCTTTTGATCTGGATCATGAAGGAGTGAAGATATTTCAGAGAGCATTCCTGGTTGAGGCCTCCTCTGGGAATGCTGGCTTTCCTTGGTGCTCTGCCATGAATCCTTTTCAAACTCAACACACTCACTCCCTGTAGGCTACTGACACCCAGAGCTCCAACCCTGGTCCCAGCTTCTTACCTGACCCATATACCCGTGCCTCTTGGTTCACCCCACTCAGAGGTGTCTTGGATAGTTCAGACTCAACATGTCCAAGACAAAATCCATCTGGATCATAAAGTGTAAGGTGGGAAAGATGTGAGGATAGTTGCAGAAGATGAGACTAAGCCATATCATGCTAGTGAGTCATGAGGGGAAAGAGAAGAAGTGGGTGAGGGAGGAGGGAGAGCCAGAGGAAGAGGGGGAGGGGGAGCAGGAGGAGAAAGGAGAAGAAGAGGAGAGAGGAGGAGGAGAAAGAGGGGGGAGGAAGAGGGCAAAGAAAAAGGGAAGGGGAGAGAAGAGGAAGGCAAGGAGGAGGGGTACAGAAAGGAGGAAAAGCATGAACTTTATCCTAAGAGGAATGAGGAACACTGAAGTATTTTAAATAGGGAGTGACA
This sequence comes from Lynx canadensis, assembly GCF_007474595.2. NCBI lineage: Eukaryota > Metazoa > Chordata > Mammalia > Carnivora > Felidae > Lynx > Lynx canadensis. The sequence goes on along the minus strand of NC_044309.1, from coordinate 116,033,728 downwards.
TGAGTATATAGCCATGGTTTAGAAAGATCACTATCAGTCCAATATAGATAATGAATTGGAGGGAGACAAAACTGTGGGCAGGGAGAACTTTTAGGTAGCTTTTGAGACAGTGTGAGAGAGGAAGTAGGCAGTGTATCCAGAGCAGTGACTCTGCATGAGAATGTTGGAGAGGGAATGGAGTGCCTTAGTGGACATCAAGGTGATACAAGTGTTGATGCCCATAATCCTAGGACAACTCTAGGGAACAGAGCCAGAGCTGCTTGGTCACCTGCCCTCTCTCCACCTAAAGAGTCTCATCTCACACCAAACCTCCTTTATTCCTTCCTTACACAGAATATTGAGTGCCTACTATGTGCTAAACACTATATAGTAAGGAAAAAGAGTGATAGTGAGACAGAGGGACAACAGAAAAGGGTGGCCCCAGCATGCTGCTTAAAAGCTCTGGGTTTTGTTTTAATTAAGGAGACTGTTACCTGTAAGAATTCACTCACTCATTTGTTCTTCCTTTCTTTCCTTCCTTCCTTCCCTCCTTTCTCCCCCCCCCCCATCCCCTAACAAGTCATTAGAATACAAAATCCTACACTCTCATAAAATCTAAAAGGATCCCAGGTGGGTCCCTACATCCAGCAAGAGTATTTTTGTTGATATGTATTTGTATTTGATGAAGTCCTGATTAAGTGCTGTGGGTTTTTAAAAAAATGTTTTATTTATTTATTTGTTTGTTTGTTTGTTTGTTTACTTATTTATTTGTTTGAGAGAGAGAGAAAAGATGACATGGGCCCGGGCAGAGAGAGAGAGGGAGAGAGAGAATCCTAAGCAGTCTCCACACTGTCAATGCAGAGCCTGATGTGGGGTTTAATCTCATGAACTACAAGATCATGACCTGAGCCAAAATCAGGAGTCCAACACTTAACTGACTGAGCCACCCAGGCACCCCAAGTGCTGTGTTTTAAAAAGACCTCTTGGACGAACCTTGAAAACGTGCTAAGTGAAAGAATCCAGACACAAGAGGCCACATACTGTATGGTTCCACATATATGAAATGTCCAGAATAGGCAGATCCTTTCCAGAGGTGGGTAAAGAGGAAATGAGGAGTGACTCCCAGCGGGGATGGGCTTTCTTTTAGGGGGATGAGAATGTTCTGGAATCAGATAGTGGTGATGGTTGTACAACACTGTGAATATACTAAAACCCATGGAATTGTACAATTTAAAATGGAGTTGTAATTAGTTCATATAGCTTTCTTTTTTTTTAAAGGACCTCTTCCCCATGCCACCTTCAAAAGAAAAAAAAAAAGAAAAAGAAATACCAAGAAGGATAGAATGTAGTTATAGATCAAGGTTAAGAGTCATAAAAATTATTTTTGCTGTAGACAATATGAATTAGGTCTCATGTAGAGCTATACTAAGAGCACACGAACTAGAAAACTGTTGAGTTCAGCCAGCTAATGTTCCTGCATAAACTATTCCGTACCAAAGTTCAAAGTCTTCCTTTCTTTCTGAATTTCTAAATGTAACTTCTAATCATAAACACAGTGAATAATAAGAGGCAGTGACAGTGAAAGAAACTGATGTTTTTCTAGTTTACCTTTCATTCTATTTTATGGGCATGAAGGCATATATTTTTTAATTTATTAAGGATCTTTGGTTGCAAGCAACAGAAACCAATTCTGACTAATATAAGGGGTAGGGGAGTGGTGTTTGAAGGATTTAGGGTAATCCACAGAATCAAAGACAGACTTCATTAGCTCCTTTGTAAGACCCTGGCTGGCTGCCTTAGGAGCAAGGGCAGCTGCAAGGACCTCAGCAGCAGTCACGTGCACTGCCACCAGATGGCATCAGTTTTTAGTGCTGTCCCACTCAGTTCTTTGTTTTGTCTTTCAATTTTATTTTATTTTAGAGAGAGAGAGAGAGAGAGTGCACGAGAAGGGGAGAGGGGCAGAGGAAGAGAGAGAGAATCTTAAGCAGCTCCATGCTCAGTGCAGAGCCTGTTGCAGGGCTCGATCACATGACTCTGAGATCATGACCTGAGCCGAAATCAAGAATGGGAACTTCAACCAACAGAGTCATTCAGGCACCCCCTGTCCATCTAAGTTTGACTATATTTCCTATGCAGTCTATAAGAGATAAAGTCTGATTGGCCTAACCTCAATCACATGCAAAATACATTCAAAGATCATATGTGTAGCCATGAACTCTAGTTTTGAAAAAGTCTTAGTACATGCATATCCAAATTCCAAAATGTAATATGAATGGAGAAGCATAGCCATTGGGAGTTGAATGATTTTGAAAATTTGCTTCCTTCCTATCATGCTTCTAGTTGGGAAAGCTGTATGACCCCTCTGTCTGGGGTCTTACTGTGTGAAGTATTGAGAGTGAAATTGCTCTTTACATTTCTAAGTAAATTACAGTGTCACTATGTTTCCCTGCCTGGTAACATAGAGACTGGGTAGGAGAATTGAGGAAATGAGGCTTAGGACAGGGAGAAGTGGTGCAAACAGCTTTAGTCTTAACACCTTATGCAGGAGGAGCCATAAAAGATGGGCCTTGGAGACATAATTACTTACTTATTTTTATGGGCTCCTATTTCTCCTCCAAGGAAAAAAAAATACTGTGTAGAGTTTAAGAAAAGAATTAACCTGAATAAAACCAACTAATTAGGCAATTATAAATAACTGAATTTTTCATTCTGTTTTCTTTCCAAATCCGGCACCTACTTAAGACGTGGCTTTGAAACCTTTAGAGTTAATTTTAAGTATGTGAATCTGGTGTAGTGAAAACTAAGAAAAATATCTAGAAGCAGCTTGTTTAGGCATGTCTGGTTTGACTCAGGAATTACAATGCAGGTTCTTTTGGCTAGGAGTCTTATCCTATAAAGCTGCGTGCATGGGTCGTCTGGCTGGCTCTTTGGTGGAGCAGGCAGCTCTTGATCTTGGGGTTGTGAGTTTGAGCCCCACTTTGGGGTTAGAGTTTGCTTTTTTAAAATAAAGTTGCATGCAGAAAGTTCTCCTGTGACTGGGGCGCCTGGGTGGCTCAGTCGGTTGAACATCCAACTCTTGATTTCGGCTCAGGTCATGACTTCATGATTCATGGGATTGAGCCCCAAATCAGGTACTGTGCTGACAGCCAAGAGACTGCTTGGGATTGTCTCTCCCCCCCCTCTCTGTTTCTCCCCAGCTCTCAGGCCTGAGTGCACATATGTGCTCTATTCCTCTCACAAAAATAAGTAAACATTAAAAAAAAAAAAAAGGGGGCGCCTGGGTGGCGCAGTCGGTTAAGCGTCCGACTTCAGCCAGGTCACGATCTCGCGGTCCGTGAGTTCGAGCCCCGCGTCGGGCTCTGGGCTGATGGCTCAAAGCCTGGAGCCTGTTTCTGATTCTGTGTCTCCCTCTCTCTCTGCCCCTCCCCCGTTCATGCTCTGTCTCTCTCTGTCCCAAAAATAAATAAAGGTTGGAAAAAAGAAAAAAAAAAAAAGTTGACTTAAAAAAAAAGAAAAAGAAATTCTCCTATGACTATATGGCAAGTCAGGAAAGCATGTGATTATCAAAGTTAGTTTAAGAACTAGTGATCAAACTTACTAGTAAGATACATAGATTTTGTAATGCTGACTTTAGGGAAAAGTCACAATGTTATAGAGGATGGCTAATCACAGATTAGAAGGGAAGTGAAACTTCTCTCTTAGTGTGGATAAATTTATAACTTCCCTCACCAAATCCTACCAGCAAATTTGTTGTAGGGGCAACCAATCACCCTATTTTCTCATTTCTAGTTTCTGATTTTAGAGGCATATTTGATCAGGTGCTTATATATCTTCTATCTACAACCCAAAAGAAGCAATTTTTTCTTACAAAAGACCATGGGAGTAAAACCAATACCTACAAAAGAAGTATGAAAATCTTACTGATTTTCATATCAGTATCTGATATCACAACAGTTATTTCAAAATCAGGGAAACCCCAATAGATAGCTATTCCTTATCCATTCTTGGAAGACTATAATGCTTCTGTACTTTAAAAGCCAACACAGCTTAGTAACCATTAAAAAAATTAGAACAGTGATCAAAATTTTGATGAAATGAGAACATAAGCCTTGGGGGCAGAAACTTGAGTTTGAGAAGCACCTGGATGGCTCAGTCTGTTAAGTGTCTGACTCTTGATTTTGGCTCAGGTCATGACCTCGTGGTTCTTGAATTTGAGCCCCCACATCAGGCTCTGCATTGACAGTGTGGGACCTGCTTGGGATTCTCTCTCTTTCCCTCTCTCTCTGCCTCTCCCCTGCTCTCTCTCTCAAAATAAATAAACATTAAAAAAAAAAAAGCCACCTAAATCAGATTACAGCACTTCTTTGCTCAGAACCCTCTAATAAGTACTCATCACTCTTGAAGTAAAATCCCAGATCTTTTCTCTGGACCACAAGTCTTTGTGTAATCTGACCCTCCCTCTCTTCCACTTCCCCACTTGCCCCCCTTGCTGTTCCCCTTTGGAGCCTTTACACATGGTGCTGTCTTTGCTGGTTGTTCTCCAGATAGTTGCACAGTTTATTCTCTCATGTAATCAGGTCTTAGGCAAAGGTTATACTCCCTCAGTGGCCTTTCTTTTCTGTTCTGTCTAAAAGATCCCTTTTCACTCTCCATTCCTTACCTGCTTTATTTGGTTTATAGCACTGATCACTACTTGTTTTATTATCTGATCCCCACAATGAGGGCAGGGACTTTGTCTGTTTGGTTCATTCCTGCATCCCAGTGCCTAGAAAGGTGCCCAGAAAAATAGTAGATTTTCTTTTTTCTTTTTTAAAAGAATTTATTTTATTTATTAATTTATTTTTTTAGAGAGAGAGAGAGCACACGTGCACGAGTGGAGGAGGGACAGAGGGAGAGGGAGAGGGAGAGAGAGAGTCTTAAGCAGGATCCACTCCCAGAATGGAGCCCGATGCAGGACTCAATCCCATGAACCATGAGATCATGACCTGAGCTGAAATCAAGAGTCACTTAACTGACTGAGCCACCCAGGCATCCCTAAGATTTTATTTTATTATTCTTTTTTAAATGTTTATTTTATTTTTGAGAGAGAGAGAGAGAACAGAGGAGGACAGAGAGAGAGAAGGAAACAGAGGATCTGAAGCAGGCTCCACGCTGACAGCATACAGCTTAACGCAGGGCTTGAACTCACAAACCGTGAGATCATGACCTGAGCTGAAAGAAATCAGATGCTTAACTGACTGAACCCACCCAGGTGCTCCCCTAAGATTTTATTTTTAAGTGATCTTTACACCCAACGTCCAGCTCGAACTCATAACCCTGAGATCAAGAGTTGCATGCTTTACCGACTGAACACCCCAGCACCCCCCAAATAGATTTTCAATAAATAATTTTTGATAGAGTGAATGAACATTCACCATTCCTTCCATCAGGAATGACAAACATATTTTTACTTTGCTTTGCCCCTTTCATTCATTAACCAAGCCTTTGCCCCAGCTTTTGGCAAGGACAAAAGGCAGGACTTCTACAAGGAAAAGAATATCTGCTGTGAATCCTGGCAACAATCCTAGGAGGTGATGATGCTGTTTCTTTTTACCATAGGGAGTTCAAGGAGGTTACAAAGCTGAGATGTGGAGCTGAGATCGGAGCCCAGGTGCCTGGACTCATAGTCCAAAGTGTAGAATAAGAAGTGTCTGTTGGCAGCATTATGATGCAGTACAAGGGCAGATAGGGTAGAAATGGCCTTCTCTTTGTTTTCATGTAAATGAGACATTTTAGGATTCTTGGGAGAGAGTGTTTTGGAGGTCTCCTCACTCTACTAACACATATCCCTTTTCTGGTCTCTATTTGAATGAGAGTTGCTATCTGGAAGCATATTGGGAAGGATTCCTTAAGAGTACATGGTGAGAAAGAGGTAAAAGATCTGTAGGCTGAAAACTATAGAAAGCTTATGAAAGAACTGAAGAAGACACAAAGAAATGGAAAAACATTCCATGCTCGTGGATTGGAAGAACAAATATTGTTAAAATGTCAATGCTACCCAAAGCAATCTACACATTCAATGCAATCCCTATCAAAATAGCACCAGCATTCTTCACAGAGCTAGAACAAACAATCTTAAAATTTGTATGGAACCACAGAAGACCTCAAATAGCCCAAATAATGTTGAAAAAAGCAAACCAAAGCTGGAGGCATTACAATCCCGGATTTTAGCCTGTACTAAAAAGCTGTAATCATCAAGACAGTATACCATTGGCACAAAAACAGACACATAGACCAATGGAATAGAATAGAGAACCCAGAAATGGACCCACAAATGTATGGCCAATTAATCTTTAACAAAGCAGGAAAGAGTATCCAACGGAAAAAATACAGTCTCTTCAGCAAATGGTGTTGGGAAAACTGGACAGCTGCATGCAGAAGAATGAGCCTGGACCACTTTCTTACACCATACACAGAAATAAACTCAAAATGGATGAAAGACCTAAATGTAAGACAGGAAACTATCACAATCCTACAGGAGAAAAGAGGCAACAACCTCTTTGACCTTGGCCACAGCAACTTCTTACCTGATATGTCTCCAAAGGAAGAGAAATAAAAGCAAAAGTGAACTATTGGGACCTCATCAAGATAAAAAGCTTCTGCACAGCAAAGGAAACAATCAACAAAACTAAAAGGCAGCCAGTGGAATGGGAGAAGATACTTGCAAATGACATATCAGGTAAAGGGTTAGTATCCAAAATGTATAAAGAATTTACCAAATTCAACACCCAATAAACTAATAATCCAGGGAAGAAATAGGCAGTAGACATGAATAGACACTTTTCCAAAGAAGACATCCAGATGGCTAACACACACATGAAGAGATGCTCAACATCATTCATCATCAGGGAAATACAAATCAAAACCACATTAGATACCACCTCACACTGGTCAGAGTTGCTAAAATTAATAATTCAGGAAACAACAAATGTTGGTGAGGATGTGGAGAAAGGGGAACAATTTTGCACTGCTGGTGGGAATGTAAACTGGTGCAGCCACTCTGGAAAAAAGTGTGGAAGTTCCTCAAAAAATTAAAAATAGAATTACCCTATGACCCAGCAATAGCACTACTAGAAATTTATCCAAAGGATACAGGAGTGATGATTCATAGGGGCATATGTATCCCAATGTTTATAGCAGCGCTATCAACAATAGCCACACAATGGAAAGAGCCCAGATATTTATAAACTGATGAATGGATAAAGAAGATGTGATATATATATATATATATATATATATATATATATATATACACACACACACACACACAACGGAACACTACTTAGTGATAGAAAAAAAGAATGAAATCTTGCCATTTGCAACCACATGGATGAAACTGAAGGGTATTACGCTAAGTGAAATAAATCAGTCAGAGAAAGACAGATATCATATGTTTTCACTTATATGTGGAGTTTTAGGAATTTAACAGAAGACCATAAGGGAATAGAAGGAAAAATAAGTTACAAAATAGAGAGGGAGGCAAACCATAAAAGACTCTTAAATACAGAGAACAAACTGAGGGTTGATGGACGTGGGAGGTTTGGGGGGGAGCGGGGAAAATAGCTGGTGGGCATTGAGGAGGGCATTTGTTGGGATGAGCACTGGATGTTGTATGTAAGTGATGAATCATGGGAATCTACTTCCGAAGTCAAGACTACACTGTATAAACTGTATGTTAGCTAACTTGACAAAAAATTACTAAAAAGAAAGAGTAAGTGATGAGTGCTTTAGAGGGTAGTTAGAACCTCTCCTTTCATTTAGTCACTAGGTCAATATTTGGTCACCACAAGGCTAATATATTTAGTTTGAGAGAGCAAATCAGGGACTGTTTGCTTGGTTTGAGCAGTTTGGACAAGTCTTTCAATTGCATTCAACTGCTGGAACAATGATATAACCAGTGTGGTTTAAACATTTCACCTCTCAGCATAGCCAGCCAGGTTAAATGGGACAGACTAGATCTCACTAGATAATTAGTATATCTTTTCAGTTTATAAAGGGTTTTTGCAAAGATTCTCACACTGATCTGATGAGTATAGGGAACTTAAACATTGAGGACAGTGGGACAGGTCGGGGCAGGAGGAAGCAAATGTTTAAATGAGATTACCAGTTTAATATGTGAATGAACAATGCACAGAGGAAATTAATTGCCTACTTAATTGACTTCTTTTAGGAATCTAGTGATTAAATTAAATACAAACTGTGGGGATTATGCTTCTTGAAGTGGAAATTAGGATTCTTGTGTGCATGCATGCATTTATGTGCATGTATGTTCTTGTATGTGATGACCTATGCCGGAAAAGAAGATAAAATGGACAAAATACATAGAACAACCACCTAATATGAAGTAAAAAAGCCTTTTTGGAGAACCTAATCTATTATTTTTTCTTGCTAAGAGTCTTGGGCTCTTGGGCTAGACACTGAACTTATTTGAAAGCCACTTTTCTCATCTATAACATAAGAATACTTATTTCACAAAGGTAATTGTTGTGTCTAGTACGAAGACCATTCAGTAAATGTGTATTGAATTAAAAATTCTTTCCATTTGTTCACCATTAATTATTAACAAACAAGATATTGTAAAGTCATAGCTCATTTGGATTTTTTGAATGGTTATTCAAGTATTCTTCATAGACTTCATTTTTATTATATTTTCAAGATGTATTCATTCCTAAGATATCTTGGGATATGTAATAAACCAAAAAGAAATATAAATAAATAGGAGGCACACAACAAGGTAAAAACCAGACTAAATAAATATGTCTTACATCCTTCCCTGAAAGTCAGGACTTGACTGTTACTCCATAGAAAACATCTTTGCTTTGGTAGCTGTAGGAACTCAATGGAAGCCCCATATTCTGTTTACTGAACAGCAGATGAAATCCTCAAACTTCTTCAGGGCACTCACAACTCAGGTAGATGGATTTTCATGTCTATAGCCAACCAAAATAAACAAAAAGATCCACTGATGTGGTTAATAATACTATTTAAACACTAGCTTCTTATGGCAACAGCTGAGATTAGGTAAATACTCACAAACTATGAGAAATGCCGTGGCTTAGGAAGCAGACTTGAAGACAGAGGCACTACTAAAAATCTGGCAAAAAATTTCCATTAGAATACAAGAGCAGCCCTTGGAGCACCTGGGTGGCTCAGTCAGTTGAACATCCAGCTCTTGATTTTGGGTCAGGTCACAATCCCAGGGTCGTGTCATTGAGCCCCGTGTCAGGCTCAAGCTGAGTGTGGATCCTGCTTAAGATCCTCTCTCTCTCTCTCTCTCCCTCTGCACCTGCCCTGCTCATGCCCTCTCTCTCTCTCTCTGTCTCTCTAAAATAAAAAAATAAATAAGAATAAAAACAAGAATACAACAGTAGTCCAAATCGTCATAAGCATCCAAATCATCATAAGCATTTGACATGTATTAATCTCATCTTACTGTCATTGCAAACTTCTAAGCCAAGTGTCTGTAAAGTGGGAATACTCCACAAAACCTGGTACTCAGGAAGAACTACTGAGTTAGAATGTTAGAATAAAATGAGGAATCAGAATAGAACCATTTATTATAACACTAATAGCTAAAGAATTACTATTATGCCAAGTCTTCATGTAAGCATGTTATTGACCCTGTAAAATAGGAATAATTGTCCTCTAAGAGCGAGGGACCTTCAGCTCGGAGAGAGGACCACAGGTGTCAAGTGGTAGAAGACCAGGAATTTTAACCCAGTTGTTCTCACTCCAACCCAAGTGTTCCCCCCACTGTATTTCAGCAGCCCCCACAGGGTCAGTTTTGGTTGGATCTCTGTGAGGGCCAAAACAGCAGACCTGGTCTTGGAGATCAAAGAGGGCCTAATAGATTTTCTCAATCCAGTATAATTTGGCATCTGCCTCTGTCACACCACTGTCTGAACTTGTAGGTTCCAAGTCTAAGTTTATTCTTTGGATCTTTCTTGACACCTCTGCATCATTTTGCACTGATCATGCTCTTCTTGAAACCCTCTACTTCTTCGGCTTCTATGTCACATGTTGTATTTCTATCCCTATGCTTTATTTATTTATTTATTTACTTATTTATTTTTGAGAGAGGGAGAAGGGACAAAGAGGAGAGAGAGAGAATCCCAAGCAGGCTCTGCACTGTCAGTGCAGAGCCCAAGACGGGGCTCAAACTCGCAAACTGTGAGATCATTACCTCAGTGGAAATCAAGAGTCAGACACTTAACCAACTGAGCCACCTACGCGCCCCTGACCCTTGGTTTTTATACTACAGACTTAGCCTGGATAATAACGTATTTATTGAATGCTCCTTATGTGGCAGACATTGTCCCAGTCCCTTTACACGCCTTCACACGTATTATTTAAACTTCATGATAATCCTATGAATCAGGTGGTACTATTGCCTCTTTTGAAAAGTCAAGGAAATTTAGCAACAAAAGAAAATATAGATAAACTGGACTTCATCAAAATTTATGATGTTTGTGCATCAAAGGACACTATCATGAGTGAAAAGACAGCTCACAGAAGGGGAGAAGATATCTGCAAAGCATATGCCTGATAAATGATTAATATCCAGAATATATAAAGGACAACAAAAATAAATAACCCTATTTTAACAATGGGCAAAGGATTTGAACTCAGACATTTTTCCAAAAAATATATACAAATGGACTCATCTTTCTCAATTTTTTAGCAGCAACTGACATGTTAATCACTGCCTCTTCTATAAAGTAATTTCTTCATTCGCCTTCCAGGACACCACTCCTTCTGTGTCACTAATTGCTCCCTCTCAGTCTCCTTTTTAGGTTCCTTTTGATCTCCTGGCCTATGAACCATAGGTTTCCCAAAGATCTCAGTGTGCTGACCCCTCTGACTTATGCTCACAACTTTAAACACCACCCAAAATGCTGACATCTCCTACTCTGGATCTTTCTCTTGAACTTAGATTCATATATTCAATTGCCTATCCAGCATTTCCACCTAATGATTAATAAGTATTTTATTAAAAAAAATTTTAACATTTATTTATTATTGAGAGACAGAGAGAGACAGAGAATGAGCATGGCGGGAGGTGGTGGGGGGGTGGGCAGAGAAAGAGACACAGAATCCGAAACAGGCTCCAGGCTCTGATCTATCAGCACAGAGCCTGACACGGGGCTCAAACCCAAAAACCACGAGATCATGACCTGAGCCGAAGCCAGATGCTTAACTGACTGAGCCACCCAGGCGCCCCAATTAATAACTAGTTTATATTTAACCAATCCCAAACCAGCTCAATTTCTTTTTTTTTTTTTTTTAATTTTTTTTTTCAACGTTTTTATTTATTTTTGGGACAGAGACAGAGCATGAACGGGGGAGGGGCAGAGAGAGAGGGAGACACAGAATGGGAAACAGGCTCCAGGCTCCGAGCCATCAGCCCAGAGCCTGACGCGGGGCTCGAACTCACGGACCGCGAGATCGTGACCTGGCTGAAGTCGGACGCTTAACCGACTGCGCCACCCAGGCGCCCCGTCAATTTCTACCCAAACTTCACTGGGTGCTCCATCTCAGGAAATGACAACTCTGTTCCTCCAGTTGCTCAGGCCAAAAATCTCAGAATCATCTAGACTTCTTTCTTATACTGCACATACATTGCATCTGCAAATCCTATTGGCTCTATCTTCAACATGTATATCCAGACTTGGATTGCTCCTCAACACCTTCACTACCAATGAGCACCATCCGTCACATAGCTTACTGCATTAGCCAACAGATGTCCCTTTCCCCATCCTTGTCAGACTTCCACACAGAAGATTGCTTTTTAAACTTAATATTTTTGAAACCTGAGTCAAGTCTTGTCAGTCTACTGCTTAACACCCTCCGATGGCTTCCTATCTCAAAGCAAAGCATATACATTACAAGGCCCTCCTCGACCAGCCATCCCCTTTCTCAAGGAGTTTCACTTGCCTCTTCTCTGCTGTTCTTGTCTTAAGGCCCTTTCACTTATGGCTTTCGTGTGGCTGGTTCCCTCACTCCCTTCAAACGTGACTGCCCTGTATAAAAAGCACTCTACATCCTCCATATTCCTCTTCCCTGGCTTTGTTTTCTGTGGAGCATTTACCACCATCTAACTCCCAATATATTGTCTGGCTCTCCCCTCTAGTATTCACCTTGTTCACTGCTCTGCCCTGAGCACGAGAATAGTGCCTGGCATGCAGCACACACTCAAACTGAATGGCCACTATAGCCTTAGTTAAAATATGAGGGAGGGAGTGCAACTTACAGAGTTTCAATTCATATAGGTTATGTGCTAGATAAAAAAATTATTCAAAACATGTTACCCATGGGGAAAATAATATCAGGGGTCCTAGCTTGATAAAATGCTGGGCACCTCTGGATTAGATTACTCTAGGTTTTCAATTTCAGCTGATCTTCAACTCAATATGATTTCAGAAAGGAGAATTTTTGAATTTTGGTACTGAGCCTGGTCCTACACTGGCCTCTGGACATATACAAACTTAAGGTTTTTTCCAGTTCAACATTTTTCTGTATTTTGACCAAGTTATTTCTGCAAGAATTAAACACTGCAGCCTTGTCTCTTTTTTTCTCCAGACCCCAGGATTAGCCTAAGAGGGGATGGCTTGAATATACACAAAATGAAAAGCTTTCTGCCTGTGTGTGACTAGAAGCCCAAAATTGCAACAAAATCCTACATATCCTCAACTTACCAATTTCTTAAATTACACTTTTCCCCCATACGTATTTCACACTTTTTGAGGTGAAAAACCTGGCTAAAAGTTGCCCTTATGTCACTGTTTAAGAGATTAACACTGTTCAACTCTTCAGATCCTAGTGTACATATTTTGCACAGTAGCTTTGTCATTGGCCATCATTACCCACCTGTCAGAGTTTAATCTTCTAAGTTCAGGCAAGATAAGTGGATTCATGGCTAATAGCTAGGCATGGGTGCTAAAGAATAAAGTGTTTCAGATCAAGGAACAAGATATGAAACAAGAGATAGGTTCTTTTGCTACTGAAATGAAGATAAAGCAGAAAATTCTATTCCTATAGAGAAAACCTTGTAATAGGACATCCCTTCATGATGAAAAGATTATGCCATCTAAGAGGAAAGGAGTAACATGCAATCATAGGGAACTATTGTTCCTTTTAAGTTCTTATACCCTGCTTTTCACGTACTAGTATTAGACTGCTTTAAGATGTAAGATATACTTAGTTCTTAGCAGTTTAAGTTCTGAGCTGGAACCACCTATACTTTTTCAACTACCATCTTCTCCACCCCTACCACCTCTTATCCTCTTAATCTTAAGGTTGATATTTAGTAGGCTGCTCACCTGTGCCTAAATATAAGTCCTCTTGCACCCTGGAAAAGAATGACAACCTTGGCTTTTCACAGTAGAGTTGTATCTCTTTGTTAGGAAAAAGAGAATCTGAGAATTTTAGCCCTGGAAAAGAATTTTAGAGGGCTAGTCCAATTCACAAATCATGATTTTTTTTTTCTTTTTGAGAGAACATATGTGCGCATGTGTGTGGGGGAGGGGCAGACGGAGAGGGGGAATCCCAAACTGGCTCTATTCCAGTGCAGAGCCCCATTAGGGGCTCAATCCCAGGACTGTGAAATCATGACCTGAGCTGAAGTCTTGAATTGGAGGCTCAACCGACTGAGCCACCAGGCGCCCCAATGCTTTTTTATTTAACAGAGGAAACTGTGCCTTGACATAGTTAAATGATTTCTGTGAGTTTTAGAGACGTTGTTTTGTCCATAATCCAAGTCTACGGACTTCTAAATTCAAAGGCTCTGTACTCTCCCCTAGAGTTTAGCTGTAAAATGAAATGTATCCACAGGCAGCTTATCATAAAGAAGTCTTTTAGAATTGGGGAGGATACTGGTTCTGACACTTCACATGTACAAATTTGAGTGAGAAAACTAAGCCGGTTTCTTGACCTTCAATGTATTCAGGTTCTAGGGACATGTTTAATGCCTAATATTATTTTGTGTATAAATGTAAATATTTTCTCATAAGAACACATTTAAGGTCTTTCTTCAAATAAGTAGGACTAGGGCACCTGGCTGGCTGAGTCAGTAGAGAATGTGATTCTTGATCCGGGGTCATGAGTTCAAGCCCCATGTTAGACATAGAGCTTGGTTAAAATTAGAAACAAATAAAAAAACAATTTTTAAAAAATAAGTAGGACTGATTTTCACATGAACAGATTCTGAAACTCTTCTATTAATTTTTACAGATGTACATTAGGGGAAAATTAGTATTTGCCAACTTTATTTTCAATGGCTATAGTACATCTGCTAAAGACCTTCAAAAGCAAATTGTGAAGACAAAGAGTGATTATCATACAGGATATTTCCTACCCAATGACTTCAGGATCCGGTAGAGTAACTAATATATTCTATCTTGTCTCACACTTTTAATTAGTAAATCCCAGATAAGGGCCAAATTTCAAGAACTGCCTTTATGAATGTGTGTTCCTTGCTTCAAATCTTTTCTGGAAAGAGGTAGTTTAAAAGCTCAGTTCAAATGTTTGGAGGCATCTTTTAACTTGCCGAGTAGACATCCTGAGCAAAGCTCACCCTCAGGGTTGAAAAAATTTATGGAGGGGCGCCTGGGTGGCGCAGTCGGTTAAGCGTCCGACTTCAGCCAGGTCACGATCTCGCGGTCTGTGAGTTCGAGCCCCGCGTCAGGCTCCGGGCTGATGGCTCGGAGCCTGGAGCCTGTTTCCGATTCTGTGTCTCCCTCTCTCTCTGCCCCTCCCCCGTTCATGCTCTGTCTCTCTCTGTCCCAAAAATGAATAAACATTGAAAAAAAAAATTTATAAAAAAAAAAAAATTTATGGATAAGAAATTATCATTGAAATTAAATGGTGGTAGGTCCAAGGAATATTGTAGGGATTCGATCCCTTTATGAATCTTGTGATAGATCATTGTGTGGAAATGGCTACTGGGCAACAGAATGATATTGGAATGGTGGTAATTGAAAAAATAAACAATGGGTATATTCACCAGAAGAAATCAACTGCTCCCACACACCCCCCCCCCCGAACCTGTTTTAATACAGTATAAAAATCAGGTCATATTACTCAGCAATCATAAATAATGAAATCTTGCCATTTGCAACGTGGATGGAGGTAGAGTGTGTTATGTTAAGTGAAATAGAGACAAATACCATATTATTTCACTTATATGTGGAAATTAAGAAACAAGAGATGAATGAAGGAGGAAAAAAGAGAGGGAAGCAAACCATATGACTCTTAACTATGAGAACAATCTGAGGGTTGATGGGAAGGCAGGCGGGGTGATAGTAATCAGGTGATGGGCATTAGGAGGGAACTAGGTGTTGTATGTGATGAATCATTAAATTCTATCCCCAAACCAATTTTACCATATATGTTAACTAACTAGAATTTAAATAATAACTTGAAATAAAATAAATAAAAATCAGGTCATGTGCATTTTCATATTGAACTTTTCTGTTAAATAAAACTTTTGTAACAGTAAAAGAAATAAGTAAATAAAAGTTGTTCAAGGAAGGCCACTTTCTGTTTAACCAGCATTCAGTCTGCAGAGCCATTTTGGAGCTACCACGAATGTTCCCAAGACTGTAGCTAAGCTTAGAAATGTATAAACAAATAGTTCATTCAATTACATAGGACAAAGTATGATCCATTGGATGTTAGCTTCCTTCTTAATTCAGTAGGTATTTTCTGTCAGAAAGGTCGTACAAGTCAACAAATATAACATGATTAGAATGTATCCAATGGCTGACAGTCACTGAGAAGGGTGAAAAGCAAGCTTTTAAAATTCATTTGCTGTTTCACTCTGATAAAATATCACGTGAGGCACTTTAATGACCGAACAAACAAAACTTAGACTAATGAATCCAAAGCTTTCCTAGAAAACTGTCTTTTGTGGTTTTGTTAACATATTCTGAAAAATACAGACAGAAGGAAGAGAAAAAGAATTTTTACTTTTTGGCTAATTCATGTGGCAAACATCAGAATTAAAAAAAAAGGCACACACACAAAGACACAAAGAAGTACAGATTTTATTAGAGACTAGTTAAGCTTAGGAGGAACAACAATAATACAGACATATACAAACCTACTGTTGGTTTTTGTAAAAATCCTTTAAAAATTCAGTATGGTAAGATATATCAAGCGATCAAAGAAAGTATTGATGAGAAAATCTTAGGTAGGGCAGGAAATGTACAGTTCTACGTAAAATATAAGTAGTCAAAAAGTAAAAATTAAAATAAAGGATATTCTTAAATGGTATTAAAAAAAATACAGTTTAACACACTCCAGTGTTAAGACTGGAGTGAAGACTGGCTTTAGAAACTTACTATGTAAACAAGCCTGAACTCTGTAAGACAGTTCTCACATTCCTATTTTAGGTGTTCATAATTAACAATGTCAAAAGAGAATGCAAATGCTCCTCAAATACTGAGAACACTTACTGAACATAAACATAAGATGGGTTCATACATTTCAGGCTATGTCAAGAAATAGTCACCTATGCTTACAGATCAGTGCATGGATACAAGATTGCTGATGTTAGAACACTGTCATGTTTGGGTGAATGCAAAATGTCATAAATTCTGGAAGAAACTGATATAAGGCTCACCTATTTAATTGTAATGTAGTTCATTAGAAAAAATTAATTGGAAGAATTGAGGCATAAATTAAGAGTGAATTTATAATATAAGACAGTAAAAGCATTTAAATCATTTGACATTAAAAGGAATCAAAATCCAAAGATCTTTAGATCCAAGGTTTCGTTTTATCAAAAAAATACATACATATACAGTACTAACATGTATAGTTTTGATTTATGTAAACAGGAAACACTGTGCAAAAAAGAAAACACTGAGAAGGGTAATCAAAATATGATTTAAAAGGCAAAAATAATAGAAGCCATGGGTTGAAGCATCTATGTGATGAAGGCAGTACAGATCTAATCCCAGGGTTGAGTTCTTCAGAATGAGCCTCAAACTCACAGTCCTCTTTTAAAGGATAACTCACTGATCCAATTTTTCTGGTGACAAGGCTTGGAGGAACAGCACAGTTTTGGGCTCTTTTCACAGTTGGAATCCCTGATTTGTCTGCAATTATTTCAAACATGGTCTAAACCTATTGAAATGCCAGTATTACCAAAAGTATACATTTCCATTGTGTATCATAACCTTTGGGTTTGGGGTCTTTTCATGCCTTTTCAGAAATCCTGTCCTCAAACGAAATAAAACAGCAATGTCACAGTTATGGTAGGAGACCATGTGATGAATCAAGTAGGTCACAATCTTTTAAAAACCCAGAGCAGCAGGGAACAAAAAAAAAAAAAAATAATAATAATAATAAAAACCTTATTCTGCAAAATATTTCAGTACTCTGTAAAGTATTAATCGATTTTCACTCTATCATGCTTTTTATCAACCATAGCAGATTCTGAAATGTAGCCTCTACAATGAGTCTGAAATGATGCTGTTCTTCCCAGAACTGAACCTAAAAAACAAGCTCAAAGCAGTGTGGTGGATTCAAAAGATTACAAGAAAAAAGGCACTGGTCTCCAGAAAAAAGATTTTAAAATTACTTGGCATTGGAGTCAGAGGGTAAAGACCAAATGCCTTTTGGAGATGATGCATAATTAAACAAGACTGTTAATCATATTGTTGAGTAGAAAGTGTTTGACAAAACCAAAGACAAAAGAAACCATTAATTTAGGGGAGAAATTTTTTTGTGTGACAATGTCATTTAACCACAAAATAGAAATCTGATAAGTTACAAGAACAATTCTCCTACTAGCAATTAATAATAACCATATTATAGATCACATTTCTACTGTGATAACTGTAACGTCAAAGTCTGGTAAGACTTTATCTTGTTACCCACTGTCATTCCTCTAATTTTGGAAGGGTTAATGAACCAATTTTTGCTAAAATGTAGGCACACATACAAAAAAGTGAGTTCTGGTGAACGTAGGAAGTCTAGTCAGCCTCAGGTTATCTTCAGTCTTCACACTCTTGATGTTCCGGGAATGATGCGCGAGTTTAGGTTGGTTCTAGGATAGGCCCAGGGGCCTGGTTTGATCTGGGATCCCTGGGACCATACCTAGAACAAACCCAAACAAAACGAAACTCCTTGGGAGTGCTTTCAGCTCAGGTGACTTCTGGGCTTTTCACTCATATGGACCTCCAGGGCTGTACCAGACCATACAATGTTTAAGGAAGGGGAGTAACATTTCTGGAGTTTTCTGTACGTTGCCAGGTGCCAGTACTGTGCAGAAAATACTTTGACTTAAACTTGGAATTAATTTTAAAATTTACTTTGGGAGGGGTAAAGGATATGTAACTTCTTAGGATATCATAGAAAACAAAAAACTTGTGAAAGACATGCTTTAGTTTTAGAAAAAATTTCAAAGATGAAATAAACTCATTTTGTAGGTAGCCAACCTTTAGGAAATGCTATAAAAGTGAAAAATGTAAAGTTCAAAACAATAGAATTATTCTTTATCTTGAGAAACTCTTAAGATACAAATATGATGGGAAATACATATTTCTACAACAATGGCTCATAGAATATACCCACTTTGAAAAACAGTGTATCAGAAGTATACACAACTTAAATACTGTCCTGTTTCAATAACATGTTGATATGTGCCAAATGAAATTCAGTAAACAGGGATGAAACAAATTAACTCAACTGCTGACAGGTTAAAATATATTAAAATGTACAGCATTTAAAAAATACCATATGCATTTTAATTGATCACACATTTTAGAATTTATTCATGTTATACCTTTGTATATGCGAATCCTGTAATCAATTCATCCTCTTTTCAATTTATAGCAATTATACTGAGTAGAATCACTTTCCTCTTACAACTATACTCAAAGGGAATTTCTCTCTTTGTACCACCAACCAGGGGTTGGGGTCATAATTATTCTGTAATGGCAGTCTCAACTCAAGAAACGGGTTTGGATCCTCTATTTTTAAGTGAATATTATACCATAATTCCCTTCCAGTAGCATATGAATAATGTTAAGCTGTGTCATGGCCATAGACTGATTTTCCAATTACCCTGTATATGATGGATAGATGAATCAACGTATGGACTAAAACATAATCAGCCTATTTGTAAAACTAAGTTATTCAAGGTGAGGGTATCCCTTTCTAGACAAATCTGAATTTTACTTGCAAACATTGTAACATGTGAATTTCGTGTTTATTTTTCATTCAAGAGAGAAAAATCATCATGTTTGCTTAACATCAAATGGTAATTTAAACACGCAAAATATAGAATGACACTGGGTATTTAGTCATTCAAACATCTGTCAACATCATTAGCTCTAACACTGATAACTTCTGGCAAACTTTTAACATACATTGCGTTGAATAAAAATAAAGATGTTGTGTTAAAATCCTGCACATCAAAGAATAAATTCTTTG